>NC_056671.1:54779852-55106102 GCF_018350195.1 Panthera tigris | reverse complement strand
TATTTTTGCATATGGTATAAGGAAATGGTACAGGTTTCCCAACACCATTTGTTGTTTTTTTTGTTTTGTTTTATTTTTTAGATTTATTTATTTATTTTGGTGGGGGGGAAGAATTCCAAACAGTGAGTCAACCATGCCATATTCAGCTTCGCACAGACAGCACAGATCCCAACATGGTGCTCAATCTCCCAGTGAGATCATGACCTGAGCCAAAACCAAGAGTTGATCACTTAACTGACTGAACCACCCAGGTCCCCCCTAATACCATTTGCTAAAGAGACCTTTTCCCATTGTCTATTTTTGCCTCCTTTGTTGAAGATTAATTGACCATACAATCCTGGGTTTATGTCTGGGTTCTCTATTCTGTCCCATTGATCTATGGGTCTTTTTTTTTTGTACCAGTACCATACAGCTTTGGTTATGATAGCTTTGTAGTATATCTTGATATCTGGTATTGTGATATCTCCACTTTCATTCTTCTTTTTCAAGATGATTTTGACTATTCCTGGTCTTTTTTGATTCCCTACAAATCTGAGGAGTATTTTTTCTAGTTCTGTGAAAAATGCTATTCGTACTTTGGTAAGGATTGGATTAAAACTGCAGTTTGTTTTTGGGTAGTTTGGACAGTTGAACAATATTTGTTCTCCAAAATCATAAGCATGGACTATGTTTCCATTTGTGTCATCTTCAGTTTCTATTATCAATGTTTTAAAGTTTTCAGAATACAAGTTAAATTTATTCCTAAGTATATCATTATTTTTGGTGCAGTTGTAAATGGGACTGTTTTCTTAATTTTTTATTCTGCTACTTCATTATTAGGATCTAGAAATGCAACAAATTTCATATATTGATTTTGTATCCTACAACCTTACTGAATTCATTTGTCACATCTAGCAGTTTTTTGGTGGAATCTCTAGGGTTTTTTTTTTATATACAATTATCAGTTCATCTGCAAAGAGTGACGGTTTTACTCCTTCCTTACAAATTTGGATGTTTTTCTATTTATTGTCCTTGTTTGATTTCTGCAGCTAGGACATCGATTACTGTGTTGAATAAAAACAGTGAAAGTAGACATCCTTCTCTTGTTACTGACCTTAGGGGAAAACATCTGTTTTTCAGTATTGAGTACAATGTTAGCTGTGGGTTTTTCATATATGGCCTTTATTATGTTCAGGTATGTTCCCTCTAAATGTATTTTGTTGAGGGTTTTCTCATAAATGGGTGTTTTACTTTGTCAAATGCTTTTCTGCACCTATTTGAAATGATCATATGGGTTTTATACTGTCTCTTGTTGATGTATCCCATTGATTGATTTCGAATATTGAACTAGCCTTACAACCATGGAGTAAATCCTACCTGATCGTAGTGAATGATTTTTTAATGTATTGTTGGCTTTAGTTTGCAAATATTTTGTGGAGGATTTTTATGTTCACCAGAAATATTGGCCTCTGGTTCTCTTTTTTTGCAGTGTCTTTATCTGGTTTTGGTATTAGGGTAATGCTGGTCTGGAAGGTTTCCTTTCTCTTCTATTTTTTGGAATTGTTTCAGAAGAATAAGTATTAACTCTTCTTTAAATGTTTGGCAGAATTCACCTGTGTCTGGTCCTGGACTTCTGTTTGTTGGGAGTTTTCTTTTATTACTGATTCAATTTCATTGCTGGTAATTGGTGTGTTCAAATTGCTATTTCTTCCTATTTCAGTTTAGGAATTTATCCATTTCTTCTAGGTTGTCAAGTTTGTTGGCATATAATTTTTCAGAATATATTCTTATTATCCTTTGCATTTCTGTGGTGTCCGTTGTTAATTCTTCTCTTTCATTTCTGACTTTGTTTGAGTCCTCTATTTTTGATGAATGTCCTAAAATTTGTTAGCTTTGTTGATCTTTTCAAAACCTAGCTCCTGGTTTCATTAAGTCATTCTATTGTTTTTTTTTTCAGTTTCTATTTATTTCTATTCTAAAATTTATTATTTCCTTCCTTCTACTGGTGTGGGTGTTGTTCTTTTCCTAGCTCCTTTAGGTGTAAGGTTAAGTTGTTTGAGATGTTTCTTCCTTCTTGAAGTAGGCTTGTATTTCTATCAACTTCCCTCTTAGAATGGCTTTTACTGCATCTCAACGATTTTGGTCTCTTGTACTTTCATTTTTATTTATGTACTTTTGGATTTCTTCTTTGATTTCTTGGTTGACCCATTCATTGTTCAGTTGCATGTTATTTAACCTCCATATATTTGTGTTCTTTCCAGATTTTTTCTTGTAGTTTATTTCAAGTTTCATAGCATTGTGGTTAGAAAAGAACATGAAATGAGTTTTATCTTTTTGAATTTATTGAGACTTGTTTTGTGTCCTAACATATGATTTATTCTGGAGAATCTTCTGTGTTTGCTGTTTTAGGATGGAATGTGTTTAATATATCTGTCAGATCTATCTGGTCCAATGTGTCAATCCAAGCCACTGTTTCCTTGTTAATTTTCTGTTTCATTAATGTAAGTGGGTGTTAAAGTCCCCTAATATTATTGTATTACTACTGATTACTTTCTTTATGTTTGAATAGTATTTTCCTGTTGCATATTTCCTTTATTATATAATGCCTTTCTTTGTCTTTTGTTATAGTCTTTGTTTTAAAGTCTGTTTTGTCTGATACAAGTTTCCCTACCCCAGCTTTCTTTCCACTTCCATTTGCATGATAAATGCTTTTCCATCCCTTCACTTTCAATGTGCCAGTGTCTTTAGGTCTGAAATGAGTCTCTTGTAGGTAGCATATAAACCGGTCTTGGTTTTTTTATCCATTCTGTTCACCCTACATCTTTTGATTGGAGCATTTAGTCCATTTACATTCAAAGTAATTATTGATAGATACATATATATTGCCATATTGTTACTTGTTTTATGGTTGTTTTTGTAGTTCTTTGTTCCTTTCTTCTCTTTCATGGTTTGTTGACTACTTTAGTAATATGCTTGGATGCCTCGCTCTTTAATTTTTGCACATCTATTACTGGTTTTTGATTTGTGGTTACCATTAAATTTACAAATAACATATTATGCATATAGCAGTCTATATTAAGCTGATGGTGACTTAAGTTTGAGCCCACTCTAAAAGTACTAAATTTATACTCCTCTCCCCCTCAAACATTTTAGATATATGGTGTTCCACTGTATAATATGCATTTATTTCATGAATGCCTTGACTGATTTTTTAGATATACTTAAGTTTACTGCTTTTGTGCTTCCTATTTTCCTTATTCCTACTCATGATCTTTCCTCACTACTCAGAGTCAGCCTTAATAGTTCTTGTAGGGCTAGTTTGGTGGTCATGAACTCTTTTAATTTGTGCTTGTATGGGAAATTCTATATCTCTCTTTCTATTCTGATTGATAGCCTTTCTGGATAGAGTGTTCTTTTCCCTTTCAGCACTTTGAATATATCATGTGACTCCCTCTGGCCTGCGAAGTTTCTGCTGAAAAATAAGCTGATAGAAAGCTTATTTTTGAGGGGTGCCTGGGTGGCTCAGTCAATTGAGCGTCTGACTTCAGCTCAGGTCATGATCTCAGGGTTCATGGGTTCGAGCCCCGCATCGGGCTCTGTGCTGACAGCTCAGAGCCTAGAGCCTGCTTCCAATTCTGTGTCTCCCTCTCTGTCTGTCCCTCTCCCCCTCATACTCTCTTTCTCTCAAAAATAAATAAACGTTAAAAAAAATTTTTTTAAAGGAAAGCTTATTTTTGAAACACTTTATTTTGAAAGCATTTTTCCTTGTATGTAACTGTTTTCTCTTTCTGCTTTTAGAATTCTTTCTTTATCACTACTTTTTGCCATTTTATGTGCCTTGGTGTGGACCTCCTTGGACTGATTTTGTTGTGGGCTCTCTGTGCCTCCTGAATCTGGATTTTTGTTTCCTTCCCCATATTCAAGATGTTTTCATCTGTTATTTCTTCAAATAAATTTTCTGCCCCCTTTTCTCTCTCTTCTACTTCTGGGAAACCTATAATGCAAATGTTATTACACTTGATGATTTTGCTGAGTTACCTTAATGTATTTTCATTTTTTATTATTTTTTTTCTTTTTCCTGTTCAGCTTGATTGCTTTCCATTATTATGTCCTCCAGGTCACTGATTTGTTCTTCTGCTTTTTCTAGTCTACTATGTATTCCATCCAGTGTTTTTAATTGTTAATTGAGTTCTTCATCTCTGATTTTTTTTTTAATGTCTTCTATTTCTTTGTTGAGGATCTCACTGAGGTCCTCCACTCTTGTTCTCAAGTCCAGTGAGTATCTTTATGACCATTACCTTAAATTCTCTATCAGACATTTTACTTATGCTTGTTTCATTCAGCTGTCTTGCTGTGATTTTGTCTTCTTTCATTTGGGACATATTCCTCTGGATCCTTATTTTGTCTAACTCTCTGTGTCTGTTTCTAGGTGTTAAGAAATTCAGCTACATCTGTTTCTCTTGAAAGTAATGGCCTTTTTAAGAGGTCCTATAGTGTCTTGCAGTCAATGTCCCCTATTCACCAGAACCTGATGCTTCAGAGTGGTTTCTTATGTGTGTTGTGTGCACCCTGCTATTGTGGCCGAGCCCCATTTGTCTTCATTCCAGTCACCTGCAATGACTCTTTTGGCCTATTGTGGGCAGGATTTGGTCCCTGTATTATTGTTAGGCCAGACTGAGGCCACCTTTGGCTTGAGTTCAGTCAGACCAAGCATTGTCAGATCTGCTGTAGCACCAAATTGCAGGGCCCGCTCCCTATATTCTTTCCTGTGAAGCTTTTGTTGGTGGATGTGGCCTGCAGTCAAACCAGATGTCTGCCCCCAGCCAACTGCTGGGGCTGCAGTTGGACTGCTGTGTGTGTGTGTGTGTGTGTGTGTGTGTGTGTGTGTGTGTGATTCTCTTCTCTTCTTCCTGGGATGGGAGTCACATTGGAGTATTTTGGTACCCTATGAGGCTTGTGTCACTACTTTGGATGGTCTCTTGCCAAAAGCATGTTGGAGAGGGCATGTCCATAAGAGAATGTGGGGGTAAAGTACATGATGCCAGCAAGGTCTGCACCAGTTCACTGTGGGAGGGGACCCACAGCCCTGTGGGAATATTCCTGCCCAGGCTGAGATGGAAGGGGGGAGGCACACTGTTAGCAAGCCAGGTGGAGGGTGTTTCCACTGTGCCACCCAGGCACCTCTCTGAGTGTAGTTTTGATTCCCCTTTCCCTAATGATAAGTGATGTTGAGTATCATTTCATGTACATGTTGGCCATTTGGATGTATTCTTTGGAAAGTATCTATTTAGTTCTTCTTCCATTTTAGATGTAGATTGTTTTGTTATTGAGTTGTGTGAGTTCTTTATATATTTTAGATATTAACTGCTTATCAAATGTGTCTCATAAATACTTTCTTCCATTTTGTAGTTTCTTTTTATTTTACTGATTGTTTATTTTGCTGTATAGAACCTTTCTAATTCGATGTAATCCTACGTGTTGATTTTTGCTACTTTTGCTTATGCTTTTTGTGTCATACCCATCACTGCATAGACCAATGTCAAAAACTTCTTCCCTATGTCTTTTCCCAGGAGTTTTATGGCATCAGGTCTTAGATTTAAGTCTTTAATCCATTTCAAGTTAATTGTTGTAAATGATGTAATATAGGGTTCCAATCCGATTTTCCTGCATGTGGCTCTCCAGTTTCCCCAGCATTATTGGTTGGGGAGTCTATCCTTTCCCTATTGAGTATTCTAAGCCCCCTTGTCAAATGTCAGTTAACTGTATAGGGAAGAATCTAGTTCTGAGTTCTCAATTTTGTTTTATTTGTTTATGTGCCTATTATTATGCTAGTACCATACTATTTTAATTACTACAGGTTTGTAGTATACTTTGAAATCAAGAAGTACAATGCCTACAGCTTTGTTCTTTCTCAAGATTACTTGCATTATTGGGAGTCCTTTTGTGGTTCTATGCAAGTTTTAATATTCTTAATAGTTCTGTAAAAAGAAATGCCATTGGAATTTGGTAGTAATTGCATTGAACGTATAGATGGCTTTGAGTAGTATGGGCACTAACAATGTTAACTCTTCTCATCCACGAACATGGATATATTTACATTTGTTTGCATCTGCAATTTTTTTTCATCAAAGTATTTTCATTTCCCTTGTACAGATATTTCACTTGGTTAAATTTATTCCTAAATATTGGTTTTTATGCTACTGTGAATGGGATAGTTTTATTTATTTTCAGATGTTTTGTTGTTAGTGTATAGAAACACAACTGACTTTTGGATGTTGGTTTTTATATCTTGCAACTTTACTGAATTCATTTATTAGTTTCAACAGATTTTTTTTGAGTCCTTAAGATTTTCTATATATAAGATCCTATCATCTACAAGTAATGAGAGTTTTACATCTTTCAAATGAAAAAAAAATAAGATTTTAGAGAGAAATAGTTGGGGGGAGTAACATATGGGGCGGGGGGCAGGGGTGGAGAGAGAGAGAAAGGGAATTTTAAGCAGTCTCCACCTAAGCACTCAGCCCAGTATGGGACTCAGTCCCACGACCCTGGGATCATGACCTGACCTGAAATCAAGAGTCAGACACTTGACTAACTGAGCGACCCAGGCACCCATTTCTTTCTCATTTGTATACCTTTTATTTCTTTGCCTTGTCTAGTGGCTCTGACTAGAACTTCCAACCATACATTGAGTAAGAGTAGTAACAGTGGGCATCCTTGTTTTGTCCCTGATCTTAGTGGAATATCTATCTATACCATTCACCATTGTGTATGATGTTAACTGTGGGTTTGTCCAATATGGTCTTTCTAATGTTATGTTCCTTCTATACCCAATTTGTTGAGGGTTTTTATCATGAAAGGATGCTGTATTTTGTCAGATGCCTTTTCCACATCTCTTGAGATAATCATGTGATTTTTATCTTTCATTCTGTTAATGTGATATATTGTATTTATTGATTTGCATATGTTGAACCATTATTGCATCCCAGGGTTAAATCTTGTGTGGGCATGGTATATAATCCTTTTAATATGTTGCCAAATTTGGTTTACTAATATTTTTTGAGAATTTTTGAATTTTTGAATTTCTGAATTCTCTGTTGAGAAATCAGAAATTTTGGTCTGTAGTTTTCTAGTAGTGTTCTAATCTGGCTGTGGTATCAGGATAATTCTTCCTTGTACAATTAGTTTGGAAGTATTCCCACCTCTTCAATTTTTTGGAAGCATTTGTGAAGGATTTGCCTTAATTCTTCTTTAAATGTGTGGTAGAATTTCCTATGAAGCCATCTGGTCCTGGGGTTTAGGGTGGAGGTTTTTAATTACTGATATAATCTCCTTACTCATTATTGGTCTATTTAGATTTTCTAGTCTGCCTTTTTCAGTCTTGGTAGATTGTATGTTTTTAGGAATTTATTCATTTCTTCTGGGTTGTCCAGTTCTTTGGTATATACTTGTTCATAGCAGTCTCTTCTCCTATGTTTTTCTGTTTTATCAGTTTTAACTTCTCTTTATTTTCTTTTCTTTATTTATTTAGGGTGTAGTCAGTTTGTCTTATTTAATGTTTCAAGTTTTTATTTAAATTCCAGTTAGTTAACATATAGTGTAATATTAGCTCCCGAAATAGAATTTAGTGATTCATCACTGACATATAACACCAGCTGCTCATTACAACAAATTCTATCTTTAAAACCAATCACCCATTTAGTCCATCATCCCACCCAGCTCCCCTCCAGCAACCTTCAGTTTGTTCTCTATAGTTAAGAGTCTCTTTTATGGTTTGCCTCCCTCTCTTTTTTTTTCTTTCCCCTATGTTCATCTGTTTTGTTTCTTAAATTCCACACCTGAGTGAAATCATATGTCATTTGTCTTTCTCTGACTCATATCACTTAGTATAATACACTCTAGCTCCATCCATTTTGTTGCAAATGGTAAGATTTCAATTCTTTGGTGGCTTAGTAATATTCCATTGTATATATGTACCACATCTTCTTTATCCACTTATCAGTCAGTGGATATTTGGGCTCTTCCCATACTTTGGCTATTGTCGATAGTGCTGCATTTATAGCAAAATCAGCTTTTTTTGTATTCTTTGGGTAAATAGTAATGTAATTGCTAGGTCATAGGGCACTTCTATTTTTAGGTTTTTTGAGGAACCTCCATACTGTTTTGCATTGTGGCTGCACCAGTTTGCATTCCCACCAACAGTGCAAGAGGATTCCCATTTCTCCACATCCTCACCAATACCTGTTTCTTGTGTTGTAATTTTAGCCATTCTAACAGATATGAGGTGGTATCTCATGATAGTTTTGATTTGTATTTCCCTGATGATGAATGATGTTGAGCATCTTCTGACTTTCATTTCTGATTTTGAGTTCTCCTTTTTTTTTTCCTTGATGAGTCTAGCTAAAGGTTTGTCCATTTTTTTTTCTTAAAAAAGAAAACAAAAAACTCTTGGCTTTTTTTTCCCCTTCTGCTAACTTTGCGCTTAGTTCTTTTTCTTTTTTAAAATGTCTGTTTATTTATTTAGAGAGAGAGAGAGAGTGAGTGAGCAGGGGAGGGGTAGAGAGAGAAGGAGAGAGAGAATCCCAAGCAGTCTCCACATCAGCACAGAGCCTAATGCAGGGCTAGATCTCGCAACACTGATATCATGACCTGAGCTGAAATCAAGACTCAGATGTTCAGCCTACTGAGCCACCCAGAAACCTCAGTTCTTCTTTTTCTAGAGTCTTCATGTATAAAGTTAGGTTGTTCATTTATGATCTGTTTTCTTAACATATGCACATATCATTATAAACTTCCCTCTGATAACTTGTTTTACAGCATCCACAGGTTTTGATGTATTTCCTTTTTTAAATTTTTTTAAATTTCCCTTCTGATTTCTTCTTTGACCCATGGGTTATCCAGAAGTTTGTGTTAAATTTGCACATATTTGTAGATTTTTAAGCTTTCCTCTGGATTTCTAGTTTCATACTGTTGTGATCAGAAAATATACTTCATATGATTTCAGTCTTCTTACATATGTTGAGACTTGTTTTATGTCCTATAATCTTATCTGTCCTGGAGACAATGTCATGTGAAATTGTAAAGAATGTGCATTCTACAGCTGTAGGATAGGATGTTCTGTAACTGTAGGTCCATTTGGTATAATGTATAGTTCAAGTCTAATGTTACTTGGTTGTTTTTTTTTTTAATGTTTTTTAATGTTTATGTATTTTGAGAGCGAGCAAGAGGACAGTGAGTGGGAGAGAGGCAGAGAGAGAGAGAGAGACATACACACACAGGATCTGAAGCAGGCTCCAGGCTCTGAGCTGTCAGCACAGAGCCTGTCACAGGGCTTGAACTCACAGACCACAAGATCATGACCTGACCTGAAGTCGGCCGCTTAACCAACTGAGCCACCCAGGCACCTCATGTTGATTTTCTATCTAGATGATCTACCCAATGCTGAAATTAGGGTGTTGAAGAGCCCTGTTATTACTGCATTGTCTCTTTCCAGACTTGTTAATATTCACTCAATATATTTATATGCGCTGATGTTGGTAGTTATATATTTACAAATATACCTTTTTCATGAATTGATACCTTTATCATTATACAGTAACCACTGTTGTCTCTTATTAAAATTTTTGGTTAAAGTCTATTTTGTCTGGTGTAAGTATAGCTAAACACACTTTCTTTTGGTTTCTGTTTGCATTGAAATTTTTTTCATCCCATTACTTTGAACCTATGTATGTCCTTAAAATTCAAGTGAGTCTTGGGAGCCTCATGTAATTGGGTCTTTTTTTTTTTTTTCATCCAGCAAGTCTATGGCTTTTGATTAGTGAATTAAATCCATTTACACTCAATTATTGATATATGTGGACTTGCCAGTGACATTTTATTAATTGCTTTCTGGTTGTTTTAGATTTCCATTTTTTCTTTTTCTCTGTTTCTAACTTCTTTTGTCAATTGGTGATTTTCTGTGGTGGTTAGCTCTGTTCCCCACCCCACCCACTTTTTTGGTCTTTAGTAATCTATTCTAGGTTTTTCCTAGAGGTTTATGTAAAACATCTCCGATAAAAGAGCCCAATTTTAAGCTTATAGCAGCCTAAATTCAGTTGCCTACAAAATCTTCATCTTATTACTCCCGTGTTTTATTTTTTTTGGTAGAATTATTTATATTTTGTATTCATTAAATTAAAGTAGCTAGAATTATTTTTAATTTTAAGTCGTTAAACATGATCTTATAGATTGAAGTCTGACTGTATATTTACCTTTACCAATGTTATATACTTTCCTATGTTTTCATGTTGCTGATTAGCCTCTTGTCAGCCTAATACTCTCATATTAGAATTTTTTTTCATGGCAAGTCTAGTTGTGATTAACTCCTTCAGCTTTTGTTTTCATGAGATTCTTTATTTTTCCTTCAGTATCTGAAGGATAACTTCAGATAACTTCCATATAGGTAACTTCCATATAGAGTATTCTTCCATATAGAGTATTCATGCTTGGTAATTCTTTTCCAGTACTTTCCTAGCCTGTAGGATTTTTCCTGAGAAATCTACTGATAGCCTAGTGGAGGGTTCCTTTGTAGGTTAAAATCTTTTTTCCCTGGATTCTCTTCTATCTTTGACATTTCCCAGTTTCATTATGTTATCCTAGGTAATGTCTTTTTACATTGAGATAATAGGTTGAGGTATTATCTTTCAAGAGCTTGGATGCCCAAGTTTTTCCCCAGCTTTGGGAAGTTCTCAGATATTATTTAAGTAAACTTTTTGTCCCCTTCACCCTTTTCTCTCTCTAGTATATTAATTTTTTCAATATTTGTTCTTTTGATGAAATTTCATAAATCACTTTCTTCACTCTTTTTAGTTTTTCCTGCTCTGATTGAGTTATTTCAAAATCCCTGTCCTCTTATTTACTTATTGTGTCTTCCATTTGCTGTACTCTACTGCAGATGTTTTCTATTGCAATTTTCATTTTATTCATTGAATTCCTCAAATCCAGAATTTCTTTGTTCTTTTTTTATGATTTATGTTTCTTTGGTAAGTGTGTCATTTTGTTCATGTATTTTTTTCCTGAATTCATAGAATGGTCTTTTTGAGTTTTCTTATAATTTATTGAATTTCTTCTAATAGCTGTTTTGAATGCTTTATCATTCAGTGTCATGCACCAGAGCTTGGTAATTTAAAAATTGTTACCTTTGGTGATGCTGTGTTTTCTTGATATTTCATATTTCTTATAGTTTTGATCACTGCTTTCACATTTGAACTAGCAGATACCTCCTTAAATCTGGACTAGTTGCCTTCAGTTGGGGTTTGCTATTTACTGGTGCTTTTATAGTTAGGGTTTTCTCTGCTTTCTGGGTTTAACAGAAGGTAGTGCTTTAGTTCACATTTGTGGTTTCTCCTTTGTCCACAGCTCCCAATCTGTTTTTCTGATAGCATTCCATTTATAAGACCTGCTCTCAATGCTGCATTCTGGAATATGCACAAGGAGTCAACTACAGAGTGGAGTGAGGTGTGGGTTCAGCATTTAGGGCACTAAAGGTATCCAGGAACCCAGTGGGAAGATCCTTGGGTGAGATGCTCCCAGACACCATGGGCAGATTTCTTGCTGAAGTCTTGAGCTTAGTTAGCAGGAACCCTGTCACTTTAATGTCTTGATATTCTTATTTGCCTCTTCTCCAGTCTTCCTTTCCACAGTTACTGCTGCTGGAAAGAAATGGGTTTCTCAAGCAGCATTCCACAGAACTGGGTTAGCCAGGCATTCACTCACCACTCTCCTTTTTATCTGCTAGAGAGGTTACCACTACTGGATAACTCAGTCCTTGCCGTGTTGTGGGGAGTGAAGTACCTAGGGCAAATTCCTCTTACTGTCTCCATTGCAACCAAACTCTTTTTTTTTTTTCCCTCCAAAAACATGCTAGAATCTCTGCTTGGGATGGCTGGACATATGCAAATTCTCTCTCTTCTGTGGCTATTTGTCCAGCTCCATGCTCTCCAGTTTTTTCATGACTTTAGTGAGAGGGTTTGGGCCAGGTTTGCTGGCTGTGTTGTTTCCACAGCCCAGACCAAGGTCTGTTTCCCTATTACTAGATGCACAGGTGGGTGAGATTCCTCCTAGTCTCCTGATACGTATTCTGGATCCTACACTTCTCACAAAAGTGCTGCTGTTCATAGATGTATATTTAACTCGTTGTTCAAAAGAAAGAATAAAATAGAAGAACTTCGTACCCTGCCATGATGCTGATGTAAGTCTGGACATTCTTTTTAAACATACAGAGTAACCAGTTTTGCTGACCTTAGCTTCAGTTTAATTACAAAGTTGATTTAATTTTTGTCTGCTATTTGCTAGACTTCTAACTCTTTTACAAAGTTAGTTTTTCTCTTCTTAACCTTTAATTATTAGATTGAGTGAAATGGATACTCCAGAGGTAGCAGGGTCCGCCCAACCCATTTCACCCATACTCCCAAGGAAAAAACTTTTTAAAATTACCATGGATATATACCATTTAAGCATCTTAAAATATGTTGATTAAAATTTGTTGAGACTATTTGGGAAAATAGTTAAACATAGAAACCTCAAATTTTAAAAACAATGGATCAGACAAAAGCATCTCACTCATACTGTGTATTACAAATATATAACCTAAAGTTATACATGGAATCCTATAAATGTTATATACTGTGATTTCCATAATTAATGTGTTCATAGTGAATTTTGAGGGATTTAAAACACACGAATAGAAATATGTCATAGACATTACATTTTTAGATTATCAGTAGTGATGAGAATATTAGAAAGATTCTTTAATTTTGTTTTTTAAAATAGATAAATTAACTCTTCTATAAGGAATTTTTTCTAAAACTTATTGTCCACTATAATAATGACCAAGGTAAATCAGTGTTGCATTTTTATAATATTGCAGTATAATATTACAGTTATTAACTATAAAGTTTATTAATTATTAGTAATCCTAATTCCAGAGGGGTCATTATTTCACTAGTTCACATATGTCTTACCTCATGAGCCATCAGTATTTCTGCTATGGTTGTTGTAATCCTACGTTTTTTAATGACTGTGGTATTAACACTGTGTGTGGGTGTATGTTTAATATCCTAAATTCAAAGTAATTTATCTGTGTATAGTTGACATGCATGTTAATTAGTTTCAGGTGTACAACATAATGATTCAATCACTCTGTTATGCTCACCACAATTGCAGCTATCATCTGTCACTATACTCAAATTTTTAAAAATGTAATTATTGAAAACAAAATGAAAAACTACAAAAGAGAATCTAAATGAATAAAATGCCAGGCTGAATTTCATTTCCCTTAAAAAGAAATAACTCATTTTACCATTTTACTATTGAGCATATAGAGCAAAAAGCAACTCTTACTATTTGTATAATAGACATTTATCTTATAGTAAACATGTCTTATATAACTAACTCAAAACATTAAAATGATTTAGACTATCTTCCATTTGGGATATCAGAGTCAAAATTATATGAGGGTTCTGGGAAAGATGGTAGAATAGGAGGACCCCAAATAGATAACATGGATACAACTAGATAATACATCAATGCACATAACCCAAAAAATGACATCATGACTGGCAGAACAAAGTCCTTAACCAAATGTAGAGAAGAGTCCACATTGAAGAGAGTGGGAAGGGCAAAGACATGGGGAGCTTCAGGTATGGCCACCAGAGGGAGGGATATGCAGGCATTGAGAAGGGTGAGAAACAGACTATTCCCATTGCATTTGTTATTGAAAACCAGAGGGACCAAATTTCATGAGTTCTTACTACCAGCAGGATGTAAAGCCTGGAACTCTGAAAGTCAGTGGGCTTGGCTCTAAGAGAGCTTGGAGGATGATAGGAAGCTGAGTCCCTGCCCTTTAAGGGACAGCACAATAAATAGGCCAAGGAGATACAGCTTAGAAGCAGCTGTTTGAAAAACACCTGAGGAATACAAGAGGGAACATTAGTTACTAACCTAGGAACAAAGGAGCTGGCAGGCACCAATTCCCTCCCTTGCCCCCACCCCCAGCATAATTATATATCCACCTGCAGGAACCAATACTGTGCAGGCATTCACTACCTTACACTTGTGCTTACACTGTGTCCTGCCTCTCCAGCTGGTCCTGCCTTAGTCCTGGCCCTGCAGGCCTATCTCCCAGAAGACTACAGCAAGCAACCCTTGCCAACACTGCCTCTCCCAACCTCCTGTAGAAGTCACATGCACCTTGTTAAAACTGCACCACCCTCCCCGTACTGACCACATTTTGCAGAGCAGCTTCAGCCAACCTAATCTTAGCAGGAACTGTGTGTCCCCTGTGGAAGTGGACAGGTACATCACCTTGTTAAAAGTGTGTGCCTTGTCCACTACTTTGAAGAACAAGAGACACAGCTGACTGTCCTAAAATACAGGAATGGATACAGTTAGGAAAAGAGGATATAGAGGAATATGCCCCCAGTGAAAGAACAGGACAAAATCACAGCAAGAGACCTAAACAAATAGGAGATAAGTAATATGTCTGATGGAGAATTTAAATTATCATAATGATACTCACTGGACTTGAGAAGAGTGGATGACATCAGTGAGACACAACACAGAAATAAAAAAAGACCCATTCAGATATGAAGAATACAATAAATGAAATTAAGAATACACTTGAGGGTTGGGGCACCTGGGTGGCTCAGGGGGTTAAACATATGACTTTGGCTCAGGTCATGATCTCATGGCTCTGAGTTCGAGCCCTGTGTAGGGCCCTGTGCTTACAGCTCAAAGCCTAGCAATTGCTTCAGATTCTGTGTCTCCCTCTCTTGTTATCCCTCCCCCACTCATGCTCTGTGTCTCTCTCTCAAAAATGAATAAACACTTAAAAAGTAAAGCAATAAACAAAACAAAAAAACAAAAACACTTGATGGAATAAGTAGCGGGCTAGAGGAACAAAGTAAAGACTTGGAATACAGTGATGGAAAGTAATCCAGCTCAGCAAGTGAGAGAAAAAAGAATTATGCACAATGAGAACAGGAACTCAGTGACTCCATCACAGTAACATTAGCATTAGAGGTTTCCCAGAAGTAGAAAAGTGAGAAAAAGGGGCAGAAAATCTATTTGAAGAAATAACAGCTGAAAACTTCCCTAATCTGGGAAAAGAAACAGATTCCCCCAACAAAATCCACTCAATGAGGTCTGCACCAAAACACATAGTAATTGTAATGGCAAAAGTAGTGATAAAGAATAAATTTTAAAAGCATCAAGACAAAAGACAACAGTTACATACAAGGGAAACCTCATAAGGCAATGAGCTGATGTTTCAGCAGAAACTTTGTAGGGAAGAAGGGAGTGGCATGATATATTCAAAGTGGTGATGGAAAAAATCTGCATTCACCGGTACTGTATCCAGGAAGGCTATCTGAATAGAAGGAGATGCAGAGTTTCCATAAGGAGAGCAGGAAAAGTAGAAAACACAAAAGCAGTAAAAATAAGCGTATCTGTAAAAATCAGTGAAGGGATTCACAAAGTAAAAAGATGTAAAATATGACACTATATATGTAAAATGTCAGAGGAAGAGGAGTAAGGAATACATTGAAACTTAAGCAACCACAAACTTCACATAGACAGCTGTATGCAGATGATGTTATATACAAACCTAATGATAACCACAAACCAAAAACCAGTAATGGGCATACTTAGATTCCTTTCTCTTTATTCTTTGCATGTCACTAAAGAAAGCCAGTACACCATGAAAGAGAACAAGAAAGAAGCGGAGAAAACTACAAAAACAACCACAAAACAAATAACAAGATAGATACATATCTATCAATAATTACTTTGAATGTAAATGGACTAAAGACAGAGAGTGACAGATTGCATTAAAAACAAAACTTATCTTGGGGCAGCTGGATGGCTCAGTCAGTCCATCTCTTGATTTTGGCTTAGGTCCTTATTTCATGGTTTCGGGGATCAAGCCCTGTTTGGGCTGCAAGCTGACACTGTGGAGCCTGCCTCGGATTCTTTCCTTCTCTCTGTCCTTCTAGCAATTGTGTACTCATTTTTGTGGGCACTGTCTCTCAAAATAAGCAAACAAGACCTATCTGTATGCTACCTACAAGAGACTCATTTCAGATCAAAGGACACCTGTAGATTGAAAATGAGGTGATAGGGAAACACTTATGCAAATCGATCTCAAAAGAAAGCTGGAGTAGCAAATACTAATATCAGACAAAATAGGCTTTAAAACAAAGACTGTAAAAAGAAACTACACTACATATATAATCATAAAGGGGACAATCCAACAAGATGTAACAATTGTAAATATCAATGCACACAACAGAGGAACACCCAAATACAGTAAAAAGTTAATAAAGAAAGGAACTAATCGATAGTAATACAATTACTATTATACCCCTATTATTAACACCCTACTTACTAATGGGCAGATTATCAAAACAAAATCAACAAGAGTGGCTTTTTTTAAACTCTTATTTTAATTACAGTTAACATAGAGTGTTATGTTAGTTTCAAGTATTCAATATAGTGATTTCAACAATTCTAGAGGTCACCCAGTGCTCATTACAAGTGTACTCCTTAATCCCCATTAACCCATGCATCCACCCCTGCTCTCCTTTGGTAGCCATCAGTTCTCTACAATTAAGAGAGTTTCTTGATTTCTCTTATTTTTTTCCCTTTGCTTGTTTGTTTTGTTTCTTGAGTGTAATAATATGGTATTTGTCTTTCTCTGACTTATTTCACTTAGCATTATACTCTCCAGCTCCATCCATGTTGTTGCAAGTGGCAAGAATCCATTCTTTTTTAAGGCTGAAAAATATTCCATTGTAGAACTTCTTTATCCATTCATCAGTGGATGGACACTTGGGCTGCTACCACACCTTGGCAATTGTGCATGTAGCCCTTTGAATTAGCGTTCTTGTATTCTTTGGGTAAACACTCAGTAGTGCAATTGCTGGATCATAAGGTAGTCCTCCTTTTAACTTTTTGAGGAACCTCCATACTTTTATATATATGCATACAACTATATATATGTATATATATATATATATACACATATATACACACACACACACACACACACACACATATATATACTGTGTGTGTGTGTATTTACTTTGGCAATATTGTTTTATATGGGTCTTTTCTATCAAAATGAAGCTACATTTTATTTATGCATCTACCTAAGAACCTTTCCTTTAACAAATAAGGATTACAACAGAACAGGGTATGATGTGTTAATATAAGATCTGCAATCACTCCTCTTTAGCAAACTTACCCTTTGATTAAGAAAGGCCAGATGCTACGGTTTAGTGAGAACTGTTTGTCTCTTCTGAAGTCTTTATCAAACTCAAGCCATTTTCAACTCATTCAGATCTACTGTAAGCCTAATAGATTGTGCTGTCAAGTACTTAACTCTCCTTGATCTCATCCTTTTCTTACTTAATAAACACTGATTGATCAGTATTAGGTTACCAGGGAACAGGGTATTTATTCATAAAGTATGTACCAAATTGCTGAGATACATATTCTACAGACAACTAAGAAAACACAAAAAGCAAGATATTTATCACTGTCAAGTAGCTGTTTAAGGCTTTATGCAAGGGAGAAAAGAGCATATGGATCACTTTTCCTCTCCCCCGAACATCTACTTTCTATCAAAGCTAAAGATCAAGCACTGACAGCAGTTATAGGTTGGATATGATCTCCCATTATATATTCCCGTGTTGATTTGAAAGCATTTTTGATTGTTTACTTCAGACTTTAATTGTTGATATCCCATACAATACAAAAAAATTATACATCACTGTCTTGAGACAAATTTAGCTGAGTCCTTATATACTTCAAAATGCAAATCTCTTAGATCTGCTTTTAAAGATTCATCTTTAAAATTTTTCCTTTACCAGGTCTTTCTGTATTTAATCTTTTTTTCCATTGTCTTAAGCCATTTGTTTTCATTTTTCTTACCTAATTGTACCTTGTTTAAAAAAAAAAAAAGTAAAATTGCAGTTGAACATCTCAGCATTTTTGTTCTCCTCTTAGAGTTTTTCTACACAATTTGAAAAGACTCCGTTCTTTCCCACATTGGAAAGACCAATCTCTCCTCTATTTATATTTGCTAACTGCTGATACTCAGCTCTGCAAACTGCCTTAGTTTTTTCATTGTGTGGCCTTTCCACTTGAGCTTCAGATTCAGCATTTTGTAGAGACCTGACTAATCATTCTGATAAACTACAGGATGACTTGGCAGTGAGTCATCATCCCAGCAGAGTCTTAGAAATTTGTGAGGGAAACAACTCAGCATGCTTCTGTTTTGTGCTAGTTTTGGCTTGTGGGAGAGGACACAAACACTGCAGTAGAGAGTTGTTTTTAATTTCAGTTGAATCAAACATACTACATGAGGGCATAATGAATTAGTGTACTATGTGAGTTCATATATTTTCATACATGTATAGTTATTTTTCCAAGTAACAGGAAGCAGTCCCTAAAAAAATCATGTGACCAGAACATCAATTTATTATTTTTCAGAGCTGAGGTCAAAAATATCTTAATTTCTTAGACTATTGAGTTCTGCCTTTTTTTTTTTCTTTTTCCATGGTTATTAGGAAGTTTAGGAAACAAGGGGCAAGAAGAGATAAAAATCTCCAGAATGCCCAAGAAAAGACTAGATATTTGTTTTTATTCTTTTATACTTTGACTTTGTTCCATTTTTAAATTTTTTAATTTTTTTTTAATTTTTAAAATTTATATCCAAATAGCATACAGTGCAACAATGATTTAATTTTTTTTTAATATTTATTTATTTTTGAAGAAGAGAGGGAGAGAGACAGGGCATGAGTGAGGGAGGGGCAGAAAGAGAAAGAGACAGAATCTGAAGCAGGCTCCAGGCTCCGAGCTGTCAGCACCGATTCCAACACGGGGCTCAAACTCACGAGCCCTGATATCATGACCTGAGCCAAGGTTGGACACTTAACCAACTGAGCCACCCAGGCGCCCCTATCTTGTTCCATTTTTAAGTTAACAGAAAACCCCAATAAGTCACAATTTTAAAATGTCAAGCTGTAAAGTATATCTATGTGTATTTATTCAATCTACTTCCAGAAATATTTGAAGACACTTTAAAGATATAAATTAAATAGGAACAGTACCTGTGTTAAAGCACTAATAAAAATTCTAATGAATTTGGACTTGGACACAGGTTTCATCTTCACATGATGAAATCCCATTTAATATACACATATAAAGATACAGCATTTAGTTATAAGATCATAAAACTAACATGTGACTTAAATATATTCAAGTCTAAATATAGAAACTTTCTAGATACATGAACTGTAAATTTGGGCAAGTCATTTATCCTCTGAGATTCACAAGTAAAATGTGAATGCTGCTACCACTTTTGTCCATTTGTCAGGTTGTTGGAGCAGTGGAAATGAAACTATGAATGTTAAATTAATGGTCCAATGAATGTGAGATCTTATTCTTAACGGGGATCCTGCCCTTGCCTTATCTTCTCAGTAGTAATAGAGGATTCATGGATTATTTATGTTAAAGTCTAAGGATTTATTCAAGTTGATGTAACTCATTGTATTAGTCAAGGTTGTCCAGAGAAACAGAACCAACAGCTGTGTATGTGTATGTATATAATATATATAATGAGGAATTGGCTCACTTGATTATGGAGGCTGGGAAGTCCCAAGGTGTGCAGCTGACAGGATAGACCTCCAGGAAAGCTGAATGTGTAGCTTCAGTCTAAGTCTTAAGGCCTGAGAACCAGGAGATGTGACCATACAAGTTCTAATCTGAAGGTTGGCAGGGTCAAGCCCCCTGACTTGCTGATTTTTCAGTTCAAGTCCAAAATGTAGAGCGGACGGCTATCCAGCTCAAACAGGTGGAAGGATTTCTGACTTAGCCTTTTTGTTCTAGTCAGGTCTTCATCTGATTAGATGATGCCCACCCATTTTAGAACGTATCTCCTTTACTTAGGCTACCAATTCAAAAGTTAATCTGAGTCAGACAAATTCAGAATAATGTTTGGCTAAATGTCTAGGCACCCAGTGACCAGTCAAGTTGACACCTAAAATTAACCTTCATATTCATGTATCTCTTTTATTAAGTTTTTAAGATTTTATTCTAGTATAGTTAACATACAGTGTTACATTAGTTACAGGTATAGTGATTCAATTGTTTATATACTACTCAGTGCTCATCATAATAAATGTACTCTTTAATCCCCTTCATCCTGCCAACCTCCCCTCTGGTAACCCTCATTTTGTTTTCTGTAGTTAAGGGTCTGTTTCTTGGTTTGTCAGTCTCTTTTCTCATTTGTTAGTTTGTTTCTTAAATTCCACATGTGAGTGGAATTTATCTTCCTCCGACTTACTTGGTTTAGTATTATATGCTCTAGCTCCATCCATGTTGTTGCAAATGACAAGATTTCATTCTTTTTCATGGCCAAATAATATTCCATTGTATATATCTATATTACCTCTTATCTATACCACTTTTTTATTGATCGATTTAACAATGGACACCTGGGCTCCTTTCATCATTTTGTTATTATAAATAATGTTGCAGTAAACATAGGGGTGCATGTATCCCTTTGAATTCATGTTTTTTTGTATTTGCGGGGTATATACCCAGTACTGTGATTACTGGATCATAGTGTAGTTTTATTTTTAACTTTTTGAGGAACTTCCATACTCTTTTCCACAGTGACTATATCAGTTTGCATTCCCACCAACAGTGTACAAGTATTCCTTTCTTGCCACATCCTCACCAACAGCTGTTGTTTCTTGTGTTTTTTATTTTAGCCATTCTGACAGGTGTGAGGTGATTATCTCATTGTGGTTTTTATTTGCATTTCCCTAATAATGATTATGAGCATCTTTTCATGTGTCTTTGGCTATTTGTATATCCTTAGAGAAATGTCTGTTAATGTCCTCTGCCCATTTTTCAAAAATGTTTACTTACTTATTTTTGAGAAAGAGTGAGAAGCAGAGAGAGAATCCCAAACAGGTTCTGCATTGTCAGCGCAGAGTCTGATGCAGGGCTCAAGCTCACGAACCATGACATCATGACGTGAACTGAAAGCAAGAAATCTGACACTTAAACGACTGAGCCATCCAGGTGCCTCAATGTCCTCTGCCAATTTTTTAATTGGATTATGTTTTTTGGGTGATGAGTTGAATCATTTCTTCATGTATTTTTCATACTAACCCTTTAGCAGATATGTCATTTGCAAATATCTTCTCCCATTTAGTAGGTTGCCTTTTAGTTTTGTTGATTGCTTCCTTCACTGTGCAGAAGCTTTTTATTTTGATTTAGTCCCAATAGTTTGTTTTTGTTTTTTATTTCTCTTGCCTCAGGAGACATATCTAGAAAACTGCTGCTATGGCCGGTATCAGAGAAGTTACTGCCTGTGTTCTCTTTTATTTTGGGGTATGATATAAGAAAGTGGTCCAGTGTCATTTTGTTGCATGTAGCTCTCCAGTTTTCCCAACGTCATTTGTTGAAGAGACTGTCTTTTTCCCACTGTATATTCTTACCTCCTTTGTTGAAGAGTAATTGATCGTATAATTGCAGGTTTCTTTCTAGGATTTTTTTTTAATTTTTAACATTTTTAATTTATTTTTGAGAGACAGAATGAGACAGAGGGCGAGTGGGGGAAGGCCAGAGAGAGAGGGAGACACAGAATCCAAAGGAGGCTCCAGGCTCTAAGCTGTCAGCACAAAGCCTGACGTAGGGCTCGAACTCATGAACTGTGAGATCATGATCTGAGTTGGATGCTTAACCTACTGAGCTACCCAGGTGCCCCTTAGGCTTTCTACTCTGTTCCACTGATCTATAAGTCTATTTTTGTGCCGGTACCATGCTGTTTTGATTACTATGCCTTCTTAATATAACTTGAAGTCTGTAATTGTGATACCTCAGTTTTTTTCTTTTTGAAGATTGCTTTGGCTTATTGGAGTCTTTGGTGGTTCCATCAAAGTTTCAGAATTGTGAAATTCTAAAATGCTGTATGTATTTTGATAGGCATTGCATTGAATCTGTAGATTGCTTTGGGTAATATGGACATTTTAACAATGTTTGTTCTTCCAAATCATAAGCATGGGAGTCTTTTCATTTGTTTGTGTTGTCTTCAATCTCTTTCGTCAATGATTTATAGTTTCAGAGTACAGGTCTATCACCTCCTTGGTTAAGGTTATTCATAGGTATTTCATTATTTTTAGTACAATGGTAAATGGAATTGTTTTCTTAATTTCTCTTTCTGCTGCTTCATTATTAGTGTATAGAAAGGCAACAGATATCTGTACATTGATTTTGTATGCTCTGACTACTGAATTCATTAATCACTTCCAGAAATTTTTTGGTAGAATCTTTAGGGTTTTCTATATACAGTATCATGTCATCTGCAAATAGTGGAAGTTTTACTGATTTCTTTCTTACCAATTCAGATGCCTTTTTTCTTTCTTTTTGTTGTCTGATTGCCATGGCTAGAACTTCCAGTACTATATTGAAAAAAGTGGTAAGAGTGGACATCCTTGTCTTCTTCCTAAACTTCTGGGAAAACCTCCCAATTTTTCAGCATTGAGTATAATGTTAGCTGAGGGTCTATGATATATGGCCTCTATTAGTGAGGTATATTCCCTCTAAACGTATTTTGTTGGGTGTTTTTAATCATAAATGGATGTCATACTTTGTCAAATGCTTTTTCTGCATTTGTGGATATGTTCATATGGTTTTTATCCTTTCTCTTATAGATGTGATATATTGATTGATTTGCAGATATTGAACCAGCCCTATATTCCCAGGAATAATTCACACTTGATGGTGGTAAATGATTTTTTTTTTAATGTATTGTTGGATTCTACTTGCTAGTTGGGGATTTTTGCATCTATGTTCATCAGAGATATTGGCCTTGTGGGTCTCTCTTTCTGTGGTGTCTTTATCAGGTTTTAATATTAGGGTAATGCTGACCTCATAGAATGAATTTGGACGGTTTTCCTTCTCTTCTATTTTTTGGAATAATTTGAGAAGAATAGGTATTAAAGTTTCTTTAAGTGACTGGTACAATACACCTGTGAAGCCAGGTGGTCCTGGACTTTTGTTTGTTAGTTTTTTGATTACTGCTTCAATTTAATTTGTGGTAATTGGTCTGTTCAAATTTTCTATTTCTTCCTGCTTCAGTTTTGGTAGGTTTTATGTTTCTAGGAATTCATGTATTTCTTCTAGGTTGTCCAATTTTTTGGCATATAATCTTTTATAATATTCTCTTACAATTGTTTATATTTCTATGGTGTTGGTTTTTACCTCTCCTCTTTGATTTGTGATTTTGAGTCCCCCCACCCCCAGCCCTTTTAATATGAGTCTGGCTTAGAGGTTTATAAATTTTGTTGATATTTTCAAAGAACCAGCTCCTGGTTTTATTTAATGATTCTAGTGGGTTTTGGGTTGTTTTTTGTTTGTTTGCTTGCTTGTTTGTTTGTTTTAGTTTCTATATCATTTATCTTTATTATTTCCTTCCATCTGCTTGTTTTGGGTTTTGTTCTTTTTCAGCCTCCTTTAGGAGATTGAAAAGGTTAGGTTGTTGGTGATTATTTTTCCTTCTTGAGGTAGGCCTGTATTGTTACAAATATCCCTCCTAGAATAACTTTTGCTGCATCTCAAAGATCGGGATTGTTGTGTTTTCATTTTGTTTCCATGTAATTTTTTATTTCTAATTTCATTTCTTGGTTGACCTATTCAGTTTTAAATAGCATGCTTTTACACCTCAATGTATTCGCGCTCTTTGTAGATTTTTTTTTTCTTGTGGTTGATTTATAGTATCATAGCCTTTTGGTCAAAAAGATGCACTGTATCACTTCAGTCTTTAATTCATTGAGACTTCTTTTTTGACCTAATATGTGATCTGCCCTAGAGAATGTTGCATGTACATTTGAAAAGAATGTGTTTTAGGATGGAATGTTCTGAATATATCTCTTAAATACATCTGGTCCAACATGTCATTCAAAGCCACTGTTTCTTTCTTTTTTTTTTTTTTTTGAAAAGCTAACAACATATTTATTTATTTTTATTTTATTTTTATTTTTATTTTTTTTCAATATATGAAATTTATTGTCAAATTGGTTTCCATACAACACCCAGTGCTCATCCCAAAAGGTGCCCTCCTCAATACCCATCACCCACCCGCCCCTCCCTCCCACCCCCTATCAACCCTCAATTTGTTCCCAGTTTTTAAGAGTCTCTTATGCTTTGGCTCTCTCCCACTCTAACCTCTTTTTTTTTTTTTTCCTTCCCCTCCCTCATGGGTTTCTGTTAAGTTTCCAGGATCCACATAAGAGTGAAAACATATGGTCTGTCTTTCTCTGTATGGCTTATTTCATTCAGCATTACACTCTCCAGTTCCATTCACGTTGCTACAAAGGGCCATATTTCGTTCTTTCTCATTGCCACGTAGTACTCCATTGTGTATATAAACCACAATTTCTTTATCCATTCATCAGTTGATGGACATGTAGGCTCTTTCCATAATTTGGCTATTGTTGAGAGTGCTGCTATAAACATTGGGGTACAAGTGCCCCTATGCATCAGTACTCCTGTATCGCTTGGGTAAATTCCTAGCAGTGCTATTGCTGGGTCATAGGGTAGGTCTGTTTTTAAATTTCTGAGGAACCTCCACACTGCTTTCCAGAGTGGCTGCACCAATTTGCATTCCCACCAACAGTGCAAGAGGGTTCCTGTTTCTCCACATCCTCTCCAACATCTATAGTCTCCTGATTTGTTCATTTTGGCCACTCTGACTGGCATGAGGTGATATCTGAGTGTGGTTTTGATTTGTATTTCCCTGATAAGGAGCGACGTTGAACATCTTTTCATGTGCCTGTTGGCCATCCGGATGTCTTCTTTAGAGAAGTGTCTATTCATGTTTTCTGCCCATTTCTTCACTGGGTTATTTGTTTTTCGGGTGTGGAGTTTGATGAGCTCTTTATAGATTTTGGATACTAGCCCTTTGTCTGATATGTCATTTGCAAATATCTTTTCCCATTCCGTTGGTTGCCTTTTAGTTTTGTTGGTTGTTTCCTTTGCTGTGCAGAAGCTTTTTATCTTCATAAGGTCCCAGTAATTCACTTTTGCTTTTAATTCCCTTGCCTTTGGGGATGTGTCGAGTAAGAGATTGCTACGGCTGAGGTCAGAGAGGTCTTTTCCTGCTTTCTCCTCTAAGGTTTTGATGGTTTCCTGTCTCACATTCAGGTCCTTTATCCATTTTGAGTTTATTTTTGTGAATGGTGTGAGAAAGTGGTCTAGTTTCAACCTTCTGCATGTTGCTGTCCAGTTCTCCCAGCACCATTTGTTAAAGAGACTGTCTTTTTTCCATTGGATGGTCTTTCCTGCTTTGTCAAAGATGAGTTGGCCATACGTTTGTGGGTCTAGTTCTGGGGTTTCTATTCTATTCCATTGGTCTATGTGTCTGTTTTTATGCCAATACCATGCTGTCTTGATGATTACAGCTTTGTAGTAGAGGCTAAAGTCTGGGATTGTGATGCCTCCTGCTTTGGTCTTCTTCTTCAGAATTACTTTGGCTATTCGGGGCCTTTTGTGGTTCCATATGAATTTTAGGATGGCTTGTTCTAGTTTCGAGAAGAATGCTGGTGCAATTTTGATTGGGATTGCATTGAATGTGTAGATAGCTTTGGGTAGTTTGACAATATTTATTCTTCCAATCCATGAGCAGGGAATGTCTTTCCATTTCTTTATATCTTCTTCAATTACCTGCATAAGCTTTCTATAGTTTTCAGCATACAGATCTTTTACATCTTTGGTTAGATTTATTCCTAGGTATTTTATGCTTCTTGGTGCAATTGTGAATGGGATCAGTTTCTTTATTTGTCTTTCTGTTGCTTCATTGTTAGTGTATAAGAACGCAACTGATTTCTGTACATTGATTTTGTATCCTGCAACTTTGCTGAATTCATGTATCAGTTCTAGCAGACTTTTGGTGGAGTCTATCGGATTTTCCATGTATAATATCATGTCATCTGCAAAAAGCGAAAGGTTGACTTCATCTTTGCCAATTTTGATGCCTTTGATTTCCTTTTGTTGTGTGATTGCTGATGCTAGCACTTCCAGCACTATGTTAAACAACAGCGGTGAGAGTGGGCATCCCTGTCGTGTTCCTGATCTCAGGGAAAAAACTCTCAGTTTTTCCCCGTTGAGGATGATGTTAGCTGTGGGCTTTTCATAAATGGCTTTTATGATCTTTAAGTATGTTC
Organism: Panthera tigris; assembly: GCF_018350195.1. Classification (NCBI taxonomy): domain Eukaryota; kingdom Metazoa; phylum Chordata; class Mammalia; order Carnivora; family Felidae; genus Panthera; species Panthera tigris. The sequence goes on along the minus strand of NC_056671.1, from coordinate 55,079,847 downwards.
CTTCTATCCCGACTTTCTCAAGGGTTTTTATTAAGAAACGGTGCTGGATTTTGTCAAAGGCCTTTTCTGCATCAATTGACAGGATCATATGGTTCTTCTCTTTTTTTTTGTTAGTGTGATGTATCACATTGATCGATTTGCGAATGTTGAACCAGCCCTGCATCCCAGGAATGAATCCCACTTGATCATGGTGAATAATTCTTTTTATATGCTGTTGAATTCGATTTGCTAGTATCTTATTGAGAATTTTTGCATCCATATTCATCAGGGATATTGGCCTGTAGTTCTCTTTTTTTACTGGGTCTCTGTCTGGTTTAGGAACCAAAGTAATACTGGCTTCATAGAATGAGTCTGGAGTTTTCCTTCCCTTTCTATTTCTTGGAATAGCTTGAGAAGGATAGGTATTATCTCTGCTTTAAAAATCTGGTAGAACTCCCCTGGGAAGCCATCTGGTCCTGGACTCTTATTTGTTGGGAGATTTTTGATAACCGATTCAATTTCTTTGCTGGTTATGGCTCTGTTCAAGCTTTCTATTTCCTCCTGATTGAGTTTTGGAAGAGTGTGGGTGTTTAGGAATTTGTCCATTTCTTCCAGGTTGTCCAATTTGTTGGCATATAATTTTTCATAGTATTCCCTGATAATTGTTTGTATCTCTGAGGGATTGGTTGTAATAATTCCATTTTCATTCATGATTTTATCTATTTGGGTCATCTCCCTTTTCTTTTTGACAAGCCTGGCTAGAGGTTTGTCAATTTTGTTTATTTTTTCAAAAAACCAACTCTTGGTTTCGTTGATCTGCTCTACAGTTTTTTTAGATTCTATATTGTTTATTTCTGCTCTGATCTTTATTATTTCTCTTCTTCTGCTGGGTTTAGGCTGTCTTTGCTGTTCTGCTTCTATTTCCTTTAGGTGTGCTGTTGGATTTTGTATTTGGGATTTTTCTTGTTTCTTGAGATAGGCCTGGATTGCAATGTATTTTCCTCTCAGGACTGCCTTCGCTGCGTCCCAAAGCGTTTGGATTGTTGTATTTTCATTTTCGTTTGTTTCCATATATTTTTTAATTTCTTTTCTAATTGCCTGGTTAACCCATTCATTCTTTAGTAGGGTGTTCTTTAACCTCCATGCTTTTGGAGGTTTTCCAGACTTTTTCCTGTGGTTGATTTCAAGCTTCATAGCATTGTGGTCTGAAAGTATGCATGGTATAATTTCAATTCTTTTGAACTTATGAAGGGCTGTTTTGTGACCCAGTATATGATCTATCTTGGGGAATGTTCCATGTGCACTCGAGAAGAAAGTATATTCTGTTGCTTTGGGATGCAGAGTTCTAAATATATCTGTCAAGTCCATCTGATCCAATGTATCATTCAGGGCCCTTGTTTCTTTATTGACTGTGTGTCTAGATGATCTGTCCATTTCTGTAAGTGGAGTGTTAAAGTCCCCTGCAATGACCACATTCTTATCAATAAGGTTGCTTATGTTTGTGAGTAATTTGTTTTATATATTTGGGGGCTCCAGTATTCGGCACATAGACATTTATAATTGTTAGCTCTTCCTGACGGATAGACCCTGTCATTATTATGTAATGCCCTTCTTCATCTCTTGTTACAGCCTTTAATTTAAAGTCTAGTTTGTCTGATATAAGTATGGCTACTCCAGCTTTCTTTTGACTTCCAGTGGCATGATAAATAGTTCTCCATCCCCTCACTTTCAATCTGAAGGCGTCCTCAGGTCTAAAATGAGTCTCTTGTAGACAGCAAATAGATGGGTCTTGTTTTTTTATCCATTCTGATACCCTATGTCTTTTGGTTGGCGCATTTAATCCATTTACATTCAGTGTTATTATAGAAAGATACGGGTTTAGAGTCATTGTGATGTCTGTATGTTTTATGCTTGTAGCGATGTCTCTGGTACTTTGTCTCACAGGATCCCCCTTAGGATCTCTTGTAGGGCTGGTTTAGTGGTGACGAATTCCTTCAGTTTTTGTTTGTTTGGGAAGACCTTTATATCTCCTTCCATTCTAAATGACAGACTTGCTGGATAAAGGATTCTCGGCTGCATATTTTTTTCTGTTCAACACATTGAAGATCTCCTGCCAATCCTTTCTGGCCTGCCAAGTTTCAGTAGAGAGATCAGTCACGAGTCTTATAGGTCTCCCTTTATATGTGAGGGCACGTTTATCCCTTGCTGCTTTCAGAATTTTCTCTTTATCCTTGTATTTTGCCAGTTTCACTATGATACGTCATGCAGAAGATCGATTCAAGTTACATCTGAAGGGAGTTCTCTGTGCCTCTTGGATTTCAATGCCTTTTTCCTTCCCCAGTTCAAGGAAGTTCTCAGCTATAATTTCTTCAAGTACCCCTTCAGCACCTTTCCCTCTCTCTTCCTCCTCTGGGATACCAATTATGCGTATATTATTTCTTTTTAGTGTATCACTTTGTTCTCTAATTTTCCCCTCATACTCCTGGATTTTTTTATTTCTCATTGTCTCAGCTTCCTCTTTTTCCATAACTTTATCTTCTAGTTCACCTATTCTCTCCTCTGCCTCTTTAATCCGAGCCGTGGTCGTTTCCATTTTATTTTGCATCTCGTTTAAAGCGTTTTTCAGCTCCTCCTGACTATTCCTTAGTCCCTTGATCTCTGTAGCAATAGATTCTCTGCTGTCCTCTATACTGTTTTCAAGCCCAGCGATTAATTTTATGACTATTATTCTAAATTCACTTTGTTATATTATTTAAATCATTTTTGATCAGTTCATTAGCTGTTGTTATTTCCTGGAGATTCTTTTGAGGGGAATTCTTCCGTTTGGTCATTTTGGATAGTCCCTGGAGTAGTACGGACCTGCAGGGCACTTCCCCTGTGCTGTGATATATAACTGGAGTTGGTGGGCGGGGCCGCAGTCAGACCTGATGTCTGCCCCCAGCCCACCGCTGGGGCCACAGTCAGACTGGTGCGTGCCTTCTCTTCCCCTCTCCTAGGGGCGGGATTCACTGTGGGGTGGCGTGGCCTGTCTGGGCTACTTGCACACTGGCAGGCTTGTGGTGCTGGGGATCTGGCGTATTAGCTGTGGTCGGTAGGCAAGGTGCACGGGGGCAGGAGAGGCAGGCTTAGCTTGCTTCTCCTTCGGTGATCCACTTCAGGAGGGGCCCTGTGGCAGCGGGAGGGAGTCAGACCCGCTGCTGGAGGGGTGGCTCCACAGAAGCACAGCTTTGGGTGTTTGCGAGGAGCAAGCAAGTTCCCTGGCAGGAACTGGTTCCCTTTGGGATTTTGGCTGGGGGATGGGCGAGGGAGATGGCGCTGGTGAGCGCCTTTGTGTCCCGCCAACCTGAGCTCTGTCGTCCGGGGCCTCAGCAACTCTCCCTCCCTTTGTCCTCCAGCCTTCCCGCTTTCCGAGCAGAGCTGTTAACTTATGACCTCCCAGATGCTAAGTCTCGCTTGTTGTCGGAACACAGTCCGTCTGGCCCCTCCGCTTTTGGAAGCCAGACTGGGGGCTCTGCTTGGCCGGCGAGCCGCCCTTCCCGGCTCCTCCAGCCAGTCCGTGGAGCGCGCACCGCCTCGCCGCCCTTCCTACCCTCTTCCGTGGGCCTCTTGTCTGCGCTTGGCTCCAGAGACTCCGTTCTGCTAGTCATCTGGTGGTTTTCTGGGTTATTTAGGCAGGTGTAGGGGGAATCTAAGTGATCAGCAGGACGCGCGGTGAGCCCAGCGTCCTCCTACGCCGCCATCTTCTCTTCATTCTCAAAGCCACTGTTTCTTTATGCAAATCAAAACTACAATGAGGTATCACCTCACACCTGTCAGAATGGCTAAAATCAACAAGACAATAAACAGCTATTGGGGAGGATGTGGAGAAAAAGGAAAATTCATGCACTGTTGGTGGGAATGCAACCTGGTACAGCCACTATGGAAAACTGTATGTTTTAAGGTAAAAACTTTAGACTTATTACCTAATAATGCAGGGAACAATTCAAAGAGTCACAATTGTCTAAAAACTATGTGCCCCAATAATATAACCTTAAAATTAATTTTAAAAAATAACAAATTTACAAGAAGAAATTGGCATATCCACATTCATAGCCATAGACTTTTTTTTTAACGTTTATTTATTTTTGAGAAACAGAGACAGAGCAGGGGAGGGGCAGAGAGAGGAAAAACACAGAATCCAATGCGGGTTCCAGGCTCTGAGCTGTCGGCACAGAGCCCATGCGGGGCTCCAACCCACGAACTATGAGATCATGACCTGAGTCAGACAGTTAACCAACTCAGCCACCCAGGCACCCCATTAGCCATAAACTTTTAAGACGCATCTCTCAGAAACTGACTGATAGAAAAGAAATTCATTTGGATTTGAATAAGTAATAAAAATTTAATCTGGCTATATCTAGAACCTGCCCCAAAATGTTTGACAACACATGTTTTTTCAGACATTGACTAAGAAAATAGTGACAAAGGATCATTATTAGTATACTGATAGCATTGTGTTTTTTTATATGAAATTTATTGTCAAATTGTTTTCCATATAACACCCAGTGCTCATCCCAACAGGTGCCCTCCTCAATGCCCATCACCCACTATCCCCTCCCTCTCACCCCCCCATCAACCCTCAGTTTATTCTCAGTATTTAAGAGTCTCTTACCGTTTGCCTCCTTCTCTCTCTGTAACTTTTTTTCCCCCCTTTCCCTCCCCCATGGTCTTCTGTTAAGTTTCTCAGGATCCACATAAGAGTGAAAACATATGGTATCTATCTTTCTCTGACTTATTTCACTTAGCATAATACCCTCCAGTTCCATCCACGTTGCTGCAGATGGCAGGATTTCATTCTTTCTCACTGCCAAGTAGTATTCCATTGTATATATAAACCACAACTTCTTCATCCATTCATCAGTTGAAGGACATTTAGGCTCTTTCCATAATTTGGCTATTGTTTAAAGTGCTGCTATAAACATTGGGGTACAAGTGCCCCTATGCATCAGCACTCCTGTATCGCTTGGGTAAATTCCTAGCAGTGCTATTGCTGTGTCATAGGGTAGATCTATTTTTAATTTTTTGAGGAACCTCCACACTGTTTTCCAGAGCATGTGTACCAGTTTGCATTCCCACCAGCAGTGCAAGAAGGTTCCTGTTTCTCCACATCCTCTCCAGCATCTATAGTCTCCTGATTTGTTCATTTTAGCCACTCTGACTGGCATGAGGTGATTTCTCAGTGTGGTTTTGATTTGTATTTCCCTGATGAGGAGTGACATTAAGCATCTTTTCCTGTGCCTGTTGGCCATCCGGATGTCTTCTTTAGAGAAGTGTCTATTCATGTTTTCTACCCATTTCTTCACTGGATTATTTGTTTTTCGGGTATGGAGTTTGGTGAGCTCTTTATAGATTTTGGATACTAGCCCTTTGTCCAATATGTCATTTGCAAATATCTTTTCCCATTCCGTTGGTTGCCTTTTAGTTTTTTTGATTGTTTCCTTTGCTGTGCAGAAGCTTTTTATCTTGATGAGGTCCCAGTAGTTCATTTTTGCTTTTAATTCCCTTACGTTTGGGGATGTGTCGAGTAAGAGATTGCTACGGCTGAGGTCAGAGAGGTCTTTTCCTGCTTTCTCCTCTAGGGTTTTGATGGTTTCCTGTCTCACATTCAGGTCCTTTATCCATGTTGAGTTTATTTTTGTGAATGGTGTGAGAGAGTGGTCTAGTTTCAACCTTCTGCATGTTGCTGTCCAGTTCTCCCAGCACCATTTGTTAAAGAGATTGTCTTTTTTCCATTGGATATTCTTTCCTGCTTTGTCAAAGATTAGTTGGCCATACGTTTGTGGGTCTAGTTCTGAGGTTTCTATTCTATTCCATTGGTCTATGTGTCTGTGTTTTTTGTGCCAATACCATGCTGTCTTGATGATTCCAGCTTTGTAGTAGAGGCTAAAGTCTGGGATTGTGATGCCTCCTGCTTTGGTTTTCTTCAGAATTACTTTGGCTATTCGGGGCCTTTTGTGGTTCCATGTGAATTTTAGGATTGCTTGTTCTAGTTTCGAGAAGAATGCTGGTGCAATTTTGATTGGGATTGCATTGAATGTGTAGGTTGCTTTGGTTAGTATTGTGTTTAGAAAGATTTACAATTAATGAAGATGAAAACACTACACATTAAATTTGTGGGATGGAACTAAAGTGGTATTTTGGCACACACGTTAGAAAAAAAATTAATTAGCTATTCGTTTTACCCAAGAAGTTAGAAACAGAACAGAGAAAATAAATGCACACGTTAAATAGAAAAAACACAATAGAGGAGACGAATAAAAGTAAGATCTTTGAAAGGACTTAGAAAATATCTGGCAAGATTAGCCAAAAGCAAGTAACATAAAATAAGAATGAAGGAACAAAATATTTTAAAAAATTAAAATACTAATACCTTTATAGTAATATATTTGAAAATGTAGAGTTAAAGACTGTTTTACAAAAACATAATTGGCAAATATTGACTCAAAAAATAGGTATTCCAAATGAACTTATGATGATTAATACATTGAATCATGTATAAAAAACCTATGCATTAAAAAATAACAAAGACTCAGATAATTTTACAAAGGAGTTTTACCAAAGCTTTAAGGATGAAATACCAATTTTAGACAAACAGGTCTAAAAGAGGGGAAAACAGATCTAAAAGCACTGTGCAGTGCTTTTTAAATTAGGAAAAGAAATAGAAAGCACACAGCCCATTCTGTGATGCCATTATAATCCTATCACCAAGAACAGTATTAAAAGAACAAATTCTATTATAATCACTTGTGAATATAAATACAATTTCTAGTATGTTGAGTTTAGGAATATGTATCTGCTATAATACAGGCCCTGTGCTGGCTGCTTGGTATGTATTCTCTCATTTAGCCCAGATGCTAAAGAATAATAATAAATTTTTTCACTCATTGGCAGAAAAGTATGAAAATATTACCAATAAAATACTGTTAAACATATGATCAAATATAAAGTAGAAATAAACCTGCAACCAAAGTTCAGTTTCTAAGTGGCTCATGTATTTGTGAAGCAGGGAAAGTGACTTCACGTATTCAGATATTCAGTTGATTAAAATGTGTGTGATTGCAGCAGTCAACGAAATGTGTCTGTAGCAAATAAATTTGCTTCACTATTAGCATTATGGCAAAAACAGTGCTTGAAGAACTGAAGAAATTGAAATATTGGCAGTATTAGTAACCAATTAAAAAACAAGGCAACTGATTAAAAGTGGTTTTGTCCCTTAATAAGTTGAGATGTTACTGATACTTCTGGGGTTCTTTTGAGTAATTAATGATGAGTTTGAAGTGACAGAATAATTGGCATTTATAAATAGTATAAATCGAACACCTTTAGCTGAGAATATTTTCAAAGTAAAGAACGAGATAATTCAGCAAAACCTGAAGTGGAATCTGCTAAGATGTTTGAAGCAGGAAAAAAGGCTTTAAAAAGTTTATTAAAACATAAAGCATATGGCTATTTCTTGAACTCTTCATTTCTTGCATTAAGTACATTGTGGAAAACATTTGAACTCATCATGTGATATTCAAACAGTAGTGTGAATTTTAAACTTTGTTTTCAATTTAATCGTCAGTCCTGTCAAAAATAGAATCAGAATATTCTTACTTATCCTAAAACATAGCAGCTTGCTGGCTCAGTGGGAAATTTTTATTACAATTTTTTTTCAGGTCAGGGCTAAGATTGAAATTTTCCTGATCAAGAAGAACTGCCCTCAAGCTTTCTTATCAAACACTAAATGGCTTTGGAAATTAGATTATGCTGCAGAATGGACAATGATTCTTAATGAATTCAATCTAAAATTATAAGACAAAACAGTATTTATATGTGAAGATTATGCTGTGGTAATACCATTTTGCCGATGACCAACACTTTTTGAATACCGTGGAACTGCTAGCTGCTTTATAAATGCATACTGTTGAAGCTAAAACAACAAGGTAAATCTACACTTCAATACACATTTCCAGTGGATATATTTACTGAGCACATACTACAGACTCAGCAATGCTTTATGGGACTTCATGCTAGTGCAAAATAAATTCCCATATTTCAGAATAATTTCACCATTCAGTTGAAGAGCTTCTGGCTTAATTGTCTATTGGAAGTGATTAACCTTCAATGCATTGACAAATTATGAGGTAATAAGAAAATCTAAAAGAGTATAAGTGATTTAAAAATGATGAACACACTCTAAAACTCACAAAATCCCCATATAGATCCACATTAACGGGAACATAAATTTGAAACCCCAGTTAAGCAAAATGCTGTCCCCCCTCCTAAGAAAAAGAATTTCATTCTTAGTAGACATATATATTTTGTAATGTATTTATTTATCAGTTGCTGTATTTTGAGTTTTGCTCATGAAAGTTTTGTGAAATCTTGTAACAGCAATTTTAATATTTGTGAGGGGATATATCATTGTGGCTTTGAGTTGCATTTTCCTGATGATTAGGTCATTTTTAACACCTTTTAAGGTATCTGTTGGCCATATATATGTAATCTTTGAAAAATTGTTCAGATCATCTGCCCATTTATTAATCAGATTTTTTTTGCTGTTGAATTGTAGGAGTTTGTATATGTTTTGAGTATTAACCCCTTATCAGACCTAGGATTTTCAAATATTTTCCTCCCATTTGGTCAGTTGCCTTTCATTATGTTGATGTTTTCCTTTGCTGTGCAGTGTTTTTTAAATTGATATAGTCCCATTTAGTTAGTTTTGCTTATTGCCTTTACTTTAATGTCAAATCCAAAATATCATAGCCAGATTGATTTCATGGAGTTTATCATCTATTTTTTTTTTTAAGGGTTTTATGGGTTCAGGTCTTTAACCTACTTTGGGTTAACTTTTGTGTAGAGTTTAAGATAGAGGTGCAGCTTCATTCTTTTGCATGTGGCTGTCTGATTTTCCCAACATGATTTATAAAATAGACGGTTCTTTCTGCACTGTGTATTCCTGGCTCTTTTGTCATAATTAATTGACCCTATACGTGTGTATTTAGTTCCAGGCTATTTTGTTACATTGGTTTCTGTGTCTGTTTATGCCATACTATTTTGATTACCCTAGCTTTGCTAATATTGTTTGAAATCAGGGAGTATGTTGCCTCCAGCTTTGTTCGGTCTCAGGCTTACTTTGGCTATGTGAGGTCCTATGTGGTTCCATACAGACTTTGTGATTGACAGTTTTACGTTTTCCTTTCCAATGTGGAATGCTTTTATTATTTTTTTTCTTAATTGCCCTGGCTAGACTTTCAGTACTATAGTAAATACAAGTGGGGAGAGTCAGCATCTTTGTCTTATTCCTGATCTTAGAGGAAAAGCTTTCAGCTTTTCACCATTGAGTGTGATGTTATATATGGGCTTGCTAGAAATGGCCTTATTTTGAGGTACATTCCTCTCTAGGTCTGCTATGTTGAGAACTTTTCAAATATGTTGTATTTTATCAAATGTTTGTACCTATTGAAATTATCATGTGTTTTATATACGTTTTGTTAATGGAACATCATTGATTGATTTGCAGATATTGAACCATTCTTGCATCCTTGGAATAAACCCACCTGATCATGCTGTGTGATCCTTTCAATATATTGTTGAATTTGCTAGTTTGTTGAGGAGTTTTGCCTATATGTTAATCAGAGATATTGGCCTGTTATCTTTTTTTACTGTGTCCTTGTGTAAATTTGGTACTTAAGCATACAATTACAGAAAATCAAAACACAAAGACAGCAAGAAGAGAGGAACAGAGGATTTGCAGAAAGCCAGAAAACAATTGACAAAATGGCAATAAATATGTGCTTATTGGTAAATACTTTAAATATAAATGCCTAAATTCTCCAATCAAAAGACACAGAGAAGCTGAATAGATAAAAAATAAAACCAATTTTGAAGCTCCCTACAAGAGACTAACATTAGATCGGATCTAAATATATATATAACCTGAAAAGGAAGGGATGAAAAAAAGATATTCCATGCAAGTAATGGAAGCAAAAACAAAGCTCGGGTAGCAATACTTGTACCAGACAAAATAGACTTTAAAACAAAGACTTTAACAAATAGACAAAGAAGGGCATTACATAATGAAAAAGGGATCGATAGAACAAGATAATATAATAGTTGTATATACCTATGTACCCAACATATAAACACCTAATTATTAAAAGCAAATATTAACAGACAAAGGGAAAAATGGACATTCATACAAAAATAGTAGGGAACTTTTTCTTTTTTTAATTTTTATTTAAATTCTAGTTAGTTAACATACAGTGCTATATTGGTTTCAGGAGTAGAATTCAGTGATTCATCACTTACATACAACACCCAGTGCTCATCAGAACAAGTGTCCTCCCTAATACCCACCACCCATTTACCCCATCCCCTACCCACCTCCCTCCATCAATCCTCAGTTTGTTCTCTATCCTTAACAGTCTCTTATGGTTTGTTTCCCCTTCCCCTCTCTTTTCCCCTTCCCATATGTTTTATTTCTTAAATTCCACACGAGTGAAATCATGGCACTTGTCTTTCTCTGTTTGACTTAGCATAATGTACTGTAGCTACATCCACGTCCTTGTAAATGGCAAGATTTTATTCATTTTGACAGCTGGGTAATATTCCTTTTTGTTTACATACACACACACGCCACAATACTCCACAATTTCTTTATCCACTCAGCAGTCAAGGACATTTGAGCTCTTTCCATAATTTGGCTATTGTTGTTAATGCTGCTATAAACATTGGGGTACATGTACCCCTTCAAATCTGTATTTTTGTATCCTTTTGATAAATACCCAGAAGTGCAATTGCTGGATCATAGGGTAGTTCTGTTTTTAGCTTTTGAGGAACGTCCATACCATTCTCCAGAGTGGCTGTACCAGTTTGCTTTCCCACCAACAGTGCAAAGGGTTCCCCTTTCTCTACATCCTCACCAGCACCTATTTGTGTTAATTTTAGCTCTTCCTACAGGTGTGAAGTGTTTTCTCATTGTGGTTTTTATTTGTATTTCCCTGATGATGGGTGGTGTTGAGCATCTTTTCATGTGTCTGTTAGCCATCTGGATGTCTTCTTTGGAAAAATGTGTATTCATGTCTTCTGCCCAGTTCTTAACTGGGTGATTTATGAGTGTAGATTTTGTTAAGTCCTTTATTATAGATTAGGGATAATAACCCTTTATTAGATATGTCATTTACAAATATCGTCTCCCATTCCATAGGCTGCCTTTTAGTTTTGTTGATTGATTGTTTGCTTTGTAGACGCTTTTTATCTTGATCAAGTCCCAATAGTTCATTTTTGTTTTTATTTCCCTGGTCTCCAGAGATGTATCTAATAAGAAGTTGCCCAACTTATGTCAAAAGAGGTTTCTGTCTGTGACTCCTCTAGGATTTTGATGGTTTCCTGTCTCACATTTAGGTCTTTCATCCACTTGGAATTTATTTTTATGTATGGTGTAAGAAAGTGGTCCAGTTTTATTCTTCTGTGTGTTGATGTCAAGTTTTCCCAAAACCATTTGTCGAAGAGACTTTTTTCCACTGGATATTCTTTCCTGCTTTGTTGAAGATTAGTTGACCATATATTTGTGGGTCCATTTCTGGGTTTTCTATTCTGTTCCACTGATCTATGTGTTTGTGCCAATAGCATACTGTATTTATGACTACAGCTTTTTAATATAACTTCAAGCCCAGAATCATGATGCCTCCAGCTTTGTTTTTCTTTTTCATGATTACTTTGGTGATTCTGGGTCTTTTGTGGTTTCATACAAATTTTAGGACTGTTTGTTCTAGCTCTGTAAAAGATGCTGGTGGAATCTTGATAGGGATTGCTTTAAATGTGTAGATTGTTTGGGGTAGTATAGACATTTTAACAATAATTGTTCTCCAATCCATGAGCATGGAATGCTTTTCCATTTCTTTGTGTCCTCTTCAATTTCTTTTATAACCTTTCTATACTTTTCAGACTCCACGTCTTTTACCTCTTTGGTTAGGTTTATTCCTATGTATCTTATAGTTTTGGTACAGTTTTAAATGGGATCAGTTCCTTTTTCTGCTGCTTCATTATTGGTGTATAGAAATTTTGTATCCTGTGAATTTGCTGAATTCATGAATTCTATCAGTTTTTTTTTTGGTGGAGCCTTTTCAAATAGTGCAAGTTTGACTTCTTCCTTGCCGATTTGGATGCCTTCTATTTCATTTTGCTGTCTGATTGCTGAGGCTAAGACTTCCAGTATCATGTTAAACAGTAATGGTGAGAGTGGATATCCCTGTCTTGTTCCTGACCATAGAGGAAAAGCTCTCACTTTTTCCCCATTGAGTATATTAGCTGTGAGTCTTTCATATCTGGCCTTTATGATGTTGAGGTATGTTCCATCTATATTTACTTTGTTGAGGATTTTTATCAAAAATTGGATGTTGTATTTGGTCAAATGCTTTTTCTGCATCTATTGAGAGGATCATATGGTTCTTCTCTTTTCTTTTATTGATGTGTATATCACGTTGATTGACTTGCAAATATTGAACCACCCCTGCAGCCCAGGAATAAATCCCATTTTGATCATGTTGAATAATTCTGTTGGATTCAATGTGCTAGTATCTTGTTGACAATTTTTGGATCCATGTTCATCTAGATATTGATCTGTAATGCTCTTTTTTAGTGAGGGTCTTTGGTTTTGGAATCGCTGTAATGCTGGCCTTGTAGAATGAGTTTGGAAATTTTCCTTCCATTTCTATATTTTTGGAACAATTTGAGAAGAATAGGTATTAACTTTTCTTTAAATGTGTGGTAGAGGGGTGCCTGGGTGGCTCAGTCGGTTAAGCATCCAACTTCAGCTCCAGTTACGAACTCCTATCTTGTGGGTTGGAGCCCCGCATCAGCTCTGTGTTGACAGCTCAGAGCAAGGAGTCTGCTTCAGACTCTGTTTCCCTCTTTCTCTCTGCCTCTCCCCTGCTCACACACACACACTCTGTCTCTCTCTCTCCAATATAAATAAACATTAAAATTTTTTTCTTTTAGTGTCTGGGAGAATTTACCTGGGAATCCATCTGGTCCTGGACTTTTGTTTTTTGGGAGTCTTTTGATTACCAATTGAATTTCGTTGCTGATTATGGGTCTGTTCAAATTTTGTATTTCTTCCTGTTTCAGTTTTGATTGTATGTTTCTAGGAATTTTTTCATTTCTTCTAGATTTCCCAGTTGGCTTATAATTTTTCATTAAAAAAAATTTAATACTCCACTTGGTAGATAGGTGATCCAGACAGAAAATCAATTTTGTTAATGGCTTTAAATGATACATTAGACTGGATGGACCTAACAGATATATAGAATGTTTCTTCTAAAAACTGAATACACATTCTTTTCAAGTACACATGGAGCATTCTCCAGAATAGATTACATGTTAGGCCATAAAAAGTCTTAATAATTTTAAGATTGAAATTATACCAACCATCTTTTCTGACCACAGAAGTATGAAACTAGAAGTCAAATACAAGGAAAAAAACTTGGAAAAAACCACAGACATGTGGAAGCTAAACAATGTGTTGCTGAACTGCCAATCGTTCAACAAATAAAGTGGAAATCCAAAAATACCTTGAGACAATTAAAGTATAAACACAAAGTTTCAAAATTTTCAGAAGCAAAAGCAGTTCTGAAATAAGATTATAGTGATACAAGCTACCTAAAGAAACAAGAAAATTTCAAATAAATAATCTAACTTTGCACCTAAATGAATTAGAAAAAGAAGAACCAACAAAGCTCAAAGATAGTATAAAGAAGGAAATAATAAAGCTCAGAGCAGAAGTAAGTGAAATAGAATCTAGGAATAAATCTAATCAGGATGTTTAAGAACTGTACTCTGGAAACATTAAATACTGATAAAAAGAAATTGAAGACAATACAATGGAAAGATATTCCATGCTCATGGATTGGAAGAATAGTGTTAAAACGCCCATACTACCCAAAGCAATCCACAGATTTAATGCAATCCCTGTCAAAATAGCAATAGTATTTTACACAGTACTAGAATAAATAGTACTAAAGTCTGTAGGAAACTGCAAAAGACCTCAAATACCCAAAGCAGTCTTGAGAAAGAAGAATAAAGCCAGAGATATCATGACCCCTGGTTTCAACATATACTACAAAGCTGTAATAATCAAACCAGTATGCTACTGGCACAAAAACACGTAGGTCAATGGAAAAGGACAGAGAACCCAAAAATAAACCCGTATTTATATGGTCAATTCATGACAAAGCAAGCAAAAATATAAAAGGGGGAAAAGACAGTCCCTTTAATAAATGGTGCTGGCAACACTCAGCAGCTACATGTAAAAGAATGAAACTAGACCACTTTCTCACACCATATACAAAAAATAAACTCAAAATGGGTTAAAGACTTGAGTGTGAGACCACAAACCTTCAAACTCCTAAAAGAAAACAGACTATAAACTCTTAGTGGTGTTAGCTATATTTTTTATATGTGTCTTTTCAGTCAAGAGCAACAAAAGCAAAAATAAACAATTAGGACTACATTAAAATAAAAAGGTTTTGCAAATCAAAGGAAACTATCAAGAAAACAAAAGGAAACCTGGTTGGGAGAAGATATTTGCAAATCATATATCCAATAGGGGGTTAATATCCAAAATATATGAAGAACTCCTATAATGCAATTAAAAAAACATCAAACCAATTAAAAATGGCAGAGAACCTGAATAAACATTTTACCAAAGAAGATATACAGTGGCCAATAGACCCTTGAAAAGATGCTAATGAACTCCAGTCATCAGGGAAATGCAAATCAAAACCACAGTGAATTATCACCTCACACCAGTTTAAAGGACCAGTATCGAAAAGACAAGTAAGTTTTGGAGAGGATGTCTAGCAAACAGAACACTTGTGCAGTCACTATGGAAAACAGTATGGAGGGTCCTTGCAAAACTAAAAATAGAACATCATACAATCTAGCAGCTCTACTTGGTGTTTACCAAGGAAAATAAAAACCCTAATTAGAAAATACATTTGCACCCAATATGCTTATTGTAACATTATTTACAGTAGCCAAGATATGGAAGCTACTTAAGTACATATTTATCAACAGATGAATGGATAAAAATGTATATATACACAATGGATTATTCAGCCATTAAAAAAAATGCAATCTTGGTGATTCATGATAACAACATGAAAAAACCAAGAGGGTATTTTGCTAAGTGAAATAAGACAAACTAATACCATTTGATGTTGCTTGTATGTAAAATCTAAACAAACACACAAACAGAAATATATTCATAATTACAAAGAACAAACTGGTGGTTGCTGTGAGGGGTGGGGTGAAGAGAAGGGCAAAGTACAAACTTCTCGCTGTAAAACAAGTTAGGGGGATGAAAAGTACAGCATAGGGCAATAGTCAATATTTTACTAACTTTAGTGAAACTGTGGCTATTGTGGTATATTGCAATGTATATAAAGTCCAGGCACTTTGCTGTATACCTAATACTAATATTCTATGTCAGTTATACTCAATTAAAAATTTAACATGTAGGGCCACTGAGGTGGCTCAGTTTGTTAAGTGACCTGACTTCAGCTCAGGTCACTCTCACATTGTTTGTGGGTTCAAGCCTCACATTGGGCTCTGTGCTAATAGCTCAGAGCCTGCTTCGGATTCTGTGTCCCCCTCTCTCTGCTCCTTCCCCATTCATGCTCTGTCTTCCTATCTCAAAAATAAACATTACAAAAATTAAAAACGTAAATGGACTAGGGGTGCCTGGGTGGCTTAGTCGGTAAAGCATCAGACTGCAGCTCCGGTCATGATCTCATGGTTCATGAGTTCTAGCCCCATGTCAGGCTCTGTGCTGACAGCCTGGAGCCTGCTTCAGATTCTGTCTCCCTCTTTCTCTGCCCCTCCCCCACTCATGCTCTGTCTCTGTCAAAAATAAATAAAAATATAAAAAAAAATTTTAATGTAAATGGACAAAACTCTAATCAAAAGAGTTGCTAATGGGTTAAAAGAAAAAAAGATCCCATCTAGATGCTGTCTACAAGAAACTCACTTCAGATAGAAGGATACACATAGACTTAAAGTGAAGGGGATAGAAAAGATATTCTATGCAAATGGAAACCAAAAGAAAGCTGAGGTAGCTGTATTTATACCAGATGAAATATACTTTAAGACAAAGACCATAAAATAACAGACATGTAGGACATTATGTAAGAGTCAATCCAACAAGAGAATGTAACGTGTAAATATTTATGCACCCTACATAGAAACACTTAAATATATAAAGCAAATATTTACAACATATTGTATCAGAGAAGTATGTAGCAGTACAATAATAGTAGAGGTCTTTAATAAAACACTTTCTTCAATGGATAGATTTTCCAGATAAAAAGAATCAATACAGAAAAATTGGCCTTAAATGACCCATTAGACCAGATGGACTTAAACAGACATATACAGAGCATTCTATTCAAGGGTATCAGAATACACATTCTTCAAGTGCACATGGAACATTCTCTGGGGTAGATAATATGTTAGGTCACAAAACAAGTCCTAATAAATTAAGATATTAAGCATCTTTTATAACCACAATGATATGAAACTAGATATAACTTAAAAGAAAACTGGAAACTTCACAAATATGTAAATATTTAAACAACATGCTGCTAAAAAACCCATGTGTCAAAGAAGAAATCAAAACAGAAAAAAATACCTGGAGACAAATGAAAATATACCAAAACTTATGAGATACAGCAAAAGTAGTCCTAAGAAAAAAAGTTACTGGCAATCATGCCTATATCAAGAAACAGGTAGGATCTCCAACAACTTAACTTTATACTTCAAGGAACTATAAAAAGAACAAACAGAGCTTAAAGTTAGTAAAAAGAAGAAATAAATACTACAGCAGAAATAAGAGAAATAGAAAGTAAAAAGACAATAGAAAAGACCAATGAAGCTAAGCTCTTTTTTAAAAGATAAAATTGATAAACCTTAGGCTTACCAAAAAAAAAAAAATCAGTAATGAGAAAGGAAATATAACTGATACCACAGAAATACAAAGGATAAGAAAATGAACAATTACATGCCAACAATTTGGACAACCTTAGAAGAAATATATAAATTCCTACAAACTTACAACCTACCAAAACTGATTCATGAAGGAATAGGAATCTGAACAGACCAATTACTAAGGAGTTATCAGTAAGAAGACTGAATCAGCAATCAAAAAACCCAACAAATAAAAGGCTTCACATGTGAATTCTATAAATATTTAAAGAACTAACACCAATCCTTCTCAGACTTCTGCAATATATGTAATTGTATATATTCCATCATATATATATTATATATATGTATAGTATATATGTATATATATACTATACATATGTATATATGTATATATGATATACGTATGTATGTATATATAATATATATGTATATATATGTATATATGTATATATAATATATGTATGTATATATGTATATATATTATATATATATGATGGAATATATACAATTCCATATATATATACAATTCCAAATATATACAATATATACATATATAATATATATATGTCTTATTTCCATAAGACCAGCATTACCCTGATACCAGATGAGACTCTTCATAATCTCAACTACCCAAGCTGATAATTAGCGGACCTGGTTTCCAATAATTCAAGAAGGATGTTTGAGTCTGCTGGCATTTTGTCATTGTTTCTGGTATTGCTTTTTAAATCCTTTATGGACTGATGGCCATTTATGAAAGATGCTGAGAATCAGAGGAAATCACCACTATCCAAACAGAAGAATTATCAGGACATGTAATTAGCCAGGATCAAATTGAGGCTCAATGGAAGAACCAACAGACACCACCTCAATATAATATTATATTAAGGCCTTTTTAAAGTCTCTTGAACAGTTTTAAATATAAATTAATTTTGTAATAAAAATAATACCCCCAGCCTGATTCCCACTTGGCCCTAGCCAGCACCTCCCATTGTCCCCACACACCATGTCCTGCCCTTCTCTACACCTTTGCTTCTTCTTTCTGTGGAGATATTTGTTTGTTCTTCCCTGCCCAACTGCTCTTATCTCCTCTGAGCTGATACAGCATAAATAACCAGAAGCCATCCATAGTTTTGTCAAGCTAGTGAACCTGTCTGGAACTCAGTTTCCCCAACTGTAAGATGGGAGCCAGTCATCCTGCTCTGAGTCCCCATTGGACCATTGAGAGGCTTCAAGGGGGACCATAGGAGTCCCTAATGAAGAGAGGTTCCAGGAGGTAGTGTCATTGCTTACCCCTCACCACCACAGTCCTTACTGCCCCTTCATTTCCTCTCAGCCCCCGCAGCCCTCACCTGTACTAACAGATTTGGTCTTCATTAAACACAGTTTCATTACAATTAAAAAATTATTTATCTCTCCCACCCTCTTCCCAGAGCACTAATCAAGAACTCTGAGAAGGTACACAATGAATGGGACTCAAAGATCCATGGTTATTTCTCCCTCACCTTCCTAAACTGTAAGGTCTCTATCTACTTCAGCTCTAAGCCAAACAAATCATTTAGGTGTGGCCATATATGTTTTTTGTCTTTAAAAAGTCTTCCTTGTGAACATTATTGCTTTGCCTTTAAATAAATTATAACATGTTTATGTTTTATCAGAATCAGATACATTTGACTACTTCTTTATCATATGATCCACCAATTCCACTTCTGGGGATTTATCCAGAAAAAAAAACACAAGTATTAATTCAAAAAGATGTCTTCACCATGTTCATTGTAGCATTATTTACAATAGCCAAGACATGAAAACCAACCAAAGTGTTCACTGATGAATGAATAGGTCAAGAAAATGTAGTGTATGTGCACATATATACATGTACACATGTAATAGAATGTTATTCGTATGTGGAATCAAAAAAAAAAAAAAACCCTGGAACTCATAGAGAACAGGCTGTGGGAATGGGGGTAAACAAAATGGGTGAAGGGGGGGTAAAAAACACAAACTGCTGGTTAAAAATAGGCATGGGGATGTACAACATGGCAATTATTGTTAATAATACTGGATTATATATTTGAAACTTGCTGAGAGTAAATCTTTAAAATCTGGGCACTTGGGTAGCTCAGTCAGTTAAACTTCTGACTTCAGCTCAGGTCATGGTCTCGCAGTTTGTGGGTTTGAGCCCCACATAGCTCTGCGCTGGGGTGCATAGCCTGCATGGGATTCTCTCGCTCTGCCTCTCTCTCTTCCCTTTCTCTACTTGCATGCTGTCTCTCTCAAATAAATAAACTTTAAAAAGCTTAATAAAAATTAATAAAATCACATCATAAAAATAATTTCCAACTATATGTGGTGATCGATGTTAGACTTACGGTGGTTAATACATACAAATACTAACTCATGTATACCTGAAACTAATTTTGTACGTCAGTTGTATCCTAATTTTAAAATTATGTAAATTTACTTCCTTTTTAATGAAGTATGCCTCTTGACCTCTAACTGAAATATTTACTGTCTGGCTGTTTGTATTAAAAGTTTTCCAAACACTTTTTTATTTTTTTTTTTTTGTTTAAAAAAAATTAATGTTTATTTTTGAGAGAGAGAGAGAGAAGGGGAAACACAGAATATGAAGCAGGCTTCAGGCTCTGAGCTGGCAGCGCAGAGCCCTATGTCGGCTTGGGCTTGAACTCACAAACCCTGAGATCATGAACTGAGCTGAAGTTGGACACTTAACGGACTGAGCCCCCCAGGCTCCCCTCCAAACCCTTTTTTAAGCATAAATCTGAAAATGTCACTCTATTATTTAAAACTTGTAAATGGCCAATTATCCAAACAATTCAGAGTTCATAACACGGTAGTGGAGAAGGGAAAAGAGAAGTTTGCATGTAGCCAGGACCAATTTTATGCCCGATTCAGGACTCATCTACTGAGATTATGTTTTTCACAATTTTGGATGATGACTTTTATGCTAATAAAAATATCCCCATATCAGAGGTAACCCTGTTTGAATAAGCTACATTAAATCCACTGTGTTCTATATCTAACTAGTTTTCTTTTAGCAATAATTGGGTGTTACAAGTGACATCACTCATTCTCCATTTCTTTAGTGTTGGCTATAGAAATATCTGAAACTTCTCATTCATTTATTACACAAATATTTATTGAGCCTTATTTTGTGCCATGTACCATCACAGTCCCTAGCACAGTAGTAAGCCACAAAGGGTGACTGCCTTCATGGGCCTAGCCTCTGGCCCCCAGTATATGTAAAAAACATGGTTATCCAAGTCTTTTAAAAAGAACTCACTCTGCAAAACAAATTAAAAATTTGTCCTATATTGGGGTCTCTATTATTATTGGGGTCTCTATTATTTGAGTATAATTAACATTAAAATAAGGCCACAAAAGTGAATCTAATTTTAAAAAGGACCAAAAATGCATCATAGATAGGGGTATTCAATTGATAGTTTAAAAAATACAGACTTCAACAACATATTAGCAAACTGCATTCAAAAATTCATTAAAATGATCATTCACCATGATCAAGTGGGATTTATTCTGGGGGAAGCAAGGATGGTTCAATATTTACAAATTCATCAGTGTAATACATCACATTGTATGAAGGCTAAAATCACGATCCTCTCAAGATGCAGAAAACACATTTGACAAAATTGGACATCTGTTCATGATAACAACTCTCAAAGTGGGTTTACAGGGAACATGACTCAACATAATGGCCATATATGACAACCCCCAACATCATACCAGTGGTGAAAAACAGAGCATTTTTTCCTAAGATCAGGAACAAGATAAGGATGTGTGCTCTCACCACTTTTACTCAGCATAGTACTAGAAGTTCTAGATTCAGGAATCAGACAAGAAAAGTTATTCAAATTGGTAAGAAAGAAGTTAAACTATTTGTGGATGACATGATCCTAAACATAGATCCTAAACATAAGGACTCTACCAAAAATCTACTAGAAGTAATAAATTAAGTCAGTGAAATTTCAGGGTACACAATTAATATAAGGAAATAAATTGTTTTATATACACTGATAATATAGCAGAAAGAGAAATTAAGAAAGCAGTTCCACTTATAATTGCATCAAAAAGAATAAAATACCCAGAAATAAACTTAACTGAGGAGGTAAAAGATTGCTCTCAGCAACTATAAAACATTGATTAAATAAATCACAGATATACCATGATCATGGGTTGGAACAATTAATATCGTTAAAATACCCATGCTACCCATAGCCATTTACCCATTTAATATGATCCTTATAAAAATACCAACAGTATTTTTCACAGAACTAGAACAAATAATACTAACGTTTGTAGGGAACCACAAAAGACTTCAAATACCCAAAGCAATCTTGAGCAAAAAGGACAAAGCCAGGGGTATCACATTCTCAGATTTCAAGTTCTACTACAAAGTTGTAGTAATAGAACCAGTATGCTACTGGCACAAACACAGGCACATAGATCAATGAAAGAGGAGAGAGAGCCCTGAAATAAATCCACCCTTCTATGGTCAATTAGTCCATGACAAAGGAAGCAAGAATTTACAATGGGGAAAAGCAGTCTCTTCAATAAATGGTGCTGGGAAAACTGGACAACTACATGCAAAAGAAGTAAATTGGACCACTTTTTCATACCATACACAAAAATAAATTCAAAATGGGTTAAAGACCTAAACTTGATACGTGAAACCATAAAACTCCTAGAAGAAAATATAAGCAATAATCTCTTTGACATTGGCCTTAGCAACATTTTTCCATATATGTTTCCTCAGGCAAGGGAAACAAAAGCAAAAATAAACTATTAGGAATACAGGAAAATAAAAGGCTTTTGTGCAGCAAAGGAAACAATCAACAAACCAAAAAGGCAACCTAGTGATTAAGATATATGCAAATGCTATGTCCAATAAAGGATTAATATCCAAAATATGTAAAGAACTTATACAACTCAACACCAACACACGCCAAACAATCCGAATAATTAGTGGGCAGAGGACCTGAATAGACATTTCTCCAAAGACATACAAATGGCCAATAAATACATGAAAAATTGCTCAGTGTCACTAATCTTTAGGAAAATGCAAATCAAACCCATAATGAGATCACAACTGTCAGAATGTCCAGAATAACAAAGACAAAAACAGCAATTGTTAGTAAAGATGAAGAAATCCTTGTGCATTGTTGATGGGAATGTAATTTGATATAGCCACTATGGAAAATGTTATGGAGCTTCCTTAAAAAGTTAAAAATAGAAATGCCATATGTTCCAGTAATTCACCCACTTGGTATTTACCGAAAGAAAATACATCACCAACTTGAAAAAGATATATACCTCTAAGTTTACTGCAGCATTAACAATAGCCAAGATATGGAAGCAACCTAAGTGTCCATCAGTAGAGGAATGGATTAAGAATGGTGAGTGTGTGTGTGTGTGTGTGTGTGTGTGTGTGTGTGTGTAATGGACTAATAACCATAAAAAAAATGAGATCTTGCCATTTGAGACAACATGGATAGATCTGACCTAGAGGGTATTATGTTAAGTGAAATAAGAGAAAGTCAAGTACCATATGATATCACTTATTTGTCAAACCTACAAAAACAAAACAAATAGGGGCACCCGGGTGGCTCAGTCAGTTGAGCATCCGACTTCAGCTCAGGTCATGATCTCGCAGTTGGCGAGTTCGAGCCCCGTGTCGGGCTCTGTGCTGACAGCCCAGAACCTGGAGCCTGCTTCTGATTCGGTGTCTCCCTCTCTCTCTGCCTCTCCCCCGGTCATGCTCTCTCTCGGTCTCAAAAATAAAGATAAACATTAAAAAACAAAAACAAATGCAGAAACAGACCCATAAATACAGAGAACTAATGATTGCTAGAAGCATGGGAAATAGAAAAATGGAATAGAGTAGAAGTAGAGTAGAAGATTCCAGTTATGGAATGAATAAGCTACAGGGAAGAAAGGTACAGCTTACTGAATATAGTCAATGGAATTGTAATAGTTTCTATGGTGATGATGGTACCTACACTTACAGTAAACAGAGCATAACATATAGAGTTGTTGAATCACTATGTTGTACACCTGAAACTAATATAGCATTGTATGTCAAGTATATTTTAATTTAAAAATATTTTTAAAATATTAAATATGAATTTTTGATATATATTTTCATTTAATTAGAATTTATTTGTAACTTAAATATGCCCCCAAACCTTAAAAAAATAATTCAAAGATTGGTTTAAGTGGGTCTTAATTTTTTTTTAATATCTTTTTTTAACGTTTATTTATTATTGAGAGACAGAGACAGAGCATGAGCATGGGAGGGGCAGAGAGAGGAGGAGACACAGAATCCAAAGCAGGCTCCAGGCTCTGAGCTGTCACCACAGAGCCCGACACAGGATGAGAACTCACAAACTTCGAGATCATGACCTGAGTCAAAGTCAGATGCTTAACGGACTGAGCTACGCAGGCACCCCATGGGTCTTAATTTTTCTAACATTGCATGTTAACCTGAAATGTATCTATCTCTTCCTCAGATTTTCAGAGTGAACATAAAGTAGGTCTGCATCATTTTGTTAAAATGTGGGTGCTTATTTTAAAATGACTTTGTCGAGTTTTCTGATTATTTCCTTTCACACTTGATATTCAAATCATTTTCTCTTGAGGTATCTATTGTGTCATTATTTGTGTTTGTTTCGTTAACAGGTCCCACTCTTCCAGAACCATACTTTTTATTGGCTTTGTGATTTAAGCAAATCTCCAAGAATATTTTCCTGGACTTCATTCAATTCAACATCTTCATAAATTTTGAGCTTTTACTTTACATTGATTATTGTTTGGGTTAAGCTAAGCCAGTCAAGTATGACATTGTCTGAATGAGGCAGATAAGAATACTAATGACAAGGAAAGGGCTGGTTGAGTAGATACTAGTTATGTAATTTGATCATTTGTGAGTATTAATTTTTTTGCTTTCCTACTCAACCTCTTAACTTTGAGGATTTAAATAATAGCAAAAATAATTCCTTCTAGTTTTTATGTATAATACTTAATCCTGATCCTGTAAATGGAAAAGAAACCAAGAGAAGTCAACTTTGTTCCAGAAAAATAACAAAGGTGTGAATGGCTTCTGTATTACTGAGCTATCTAGAATTTGCCTATGTTGGGGCACCTGGGTGGCTCAGTTAAGCATCCAGCTTCAGCTCACGGTTTAGGAGTTCAAGCCCCACATCAGGCTCTATGCTGACAGCTTGGATCCTGGAGCCTGCTTTGGATTCTGTGTCTCCCTCTCTGCCTCTCCCCCACTCACACCCTGTCTCTCTCACTCTCAAAACTAAATAAACATTAAATTTTTAAAGAATTTGCCTATGTTAATAATCATCTGAAAGAAAGTGAAAGCCACGTCTTGGTTTAGTAACCATACTTCTCAGCCAGAAGTAGAGAATTATCTGTAAACAGCAGTGTTAGAATAAAATCACAATATCTTTTACCCCAAGAGGAACTGGAGCCCTAGCCCCCTCCTTTCTCAATTGCAGGTAAAGGGGTCAATCACCAACTTGGCCTGTCAGCAAAAACATCACAAAATATAACACCTTCTAATAAAATGATAATCAACCACATGCCAAATATCTGCATAACTGAGGAAAATCCTTTCTATTTTCTTTTGTAATGATTCTTACCAGGATTCTTAAATATTAAAGGAACAAAACCCCCAGATTTAAAGTTGGCTCATCCATAGACCTGAACCCATTATGTCATGGGATTTTTTTTTTTTTATGTTTATTTTCAAGAGAGAGAGAGAGAGAGAGAGAGAGAGAGAGAGAGAGAAAGCACACAAGCTGGGTTGAGCAGAGGGAGAGGGAGACACAGAACCAGAAGCAGGTTCCAGGTTCTGAGCTGGCAGTACAGAACCCCATGCGGGGCTCGATTCCACCAGCTGTGGGATCACGACCTGAGCCGAAGTTGAACACCCAACCGACTGAGCCACCTAGGCTCCCCCTTTAATTTCTTAAATGTCACGTTAGTTTCTTAATCCACGCAGAACTTTCTGGAAAAAACCTGGTTGCTATGAATAATTTGCTTGAATGCTTGTTCAGTAATTCCTGTTTGCAAGGGTGACATCCCTACATCTCTCCGTTTCAGCTTGCTATGTCACACTCATGATTTTGTAAACAGCACGACAAATGGAGGCTAACTCCTGCTAGAAAACCAAGGTTTTGAAAGGCCGTGGCAGAAGTGGAAATACGTCTCTCTCAAATGTCAGAGTTCTTATGTGCAAGTCTTGTCTCTGTCCTAATTAAATTACAAGTAAAGCTGTTTCTGTCTCATGGGACATCTGCCTCCTCGCTGACAGGAGCCCTCTTTTCCCTCCAGGGTAGAGGGTGGAGGAGGTTGGGTCTTGACCTGTCTCCACCAGGCCTCAAGAAGAACTAACAGGATAAAATAACATCCCTCATTTCAGTTCATGAAATGAATACCATTATCTGAAAAGTTATGTTTAGGAGAAATCCGTGAAAATATCCTCAAGGTAGGGCATCACTACAGTTTTGAGCATGCCTTTAGCTATGTTGACAGTGAGACTTATTCAAGGATTTTAAATGTATTGCTCATCGCAAATGTAGTAATTATAGCAATTGCTTAACGAAAGGTAAGAATTATAACAATGAACATTTTGGTATATAATAAAACCTTAATAATCTAAGAATAATGGATGCAAAGCATCTTAAAAATCTTTAACTCAGGGGCCCCTGGGTGGCTCAGTTAAGCATCTGACTCTTGGTTTCGGCTCAGGTCATGATCTTGGGGTTTGTGAGTTTGAGCCCCAGACTGGGCTCCCCACTGACAGCCTGGAGCCTGCCTGGGATGCTCTCTCTTCCTCTCTCTCTGCCCCTCCTTCACTCTCTGTCTCTCAAAATAAATAAACTTAAAAAAATTTTTAACTCTTCCATGTTAAATAAATTGTTTTAAAGATTTATAAAAAACAATTAAAAATTTATAAAATGTTGTCAAAAGGCAGACCTATCTGATTTGGTTTAATTATATGTAATAAAAAAAATCTTTTGACATCTAAATGTTTTATGTAAATATAGAAGCAGCTTTAGCAAGACCTAAAGCAGTATTCCAAGTCTAGTTTCTTCGCAAAATTGTACTGATCAGTTACTTGCTGTACACTTCTAAAAGAAACTTTAGTATTGAAAAATACCAGACTGATTTATACTAATACCCATTTTGCAAAAAAATAAAAAAGATTTTGCCTATGTTAATAATCAACCTGATGGAAGAAAAAGCATTCACCTGAAATGAAAAACAAAATATGCAACTCACACCTTTACTGTATCACTTAAAAGTTGAACTCCCCTGTCCAAAATTTCCTTTCTTCTAAATAAAGCGGTTTGTAATCTGGAGTCATTAGCATCACAATCTAGGATATTTCCATGTCAGAATTGGTGGGACCTAAAATCATTTGTTCACCAATGGCACAAATTCAAAGCATTCGTAATTCCCAACTTTTGACACAACTGCAGAGAAACTTCTACTACGTGTGTAAGATAGACTTAAAATCGATTTTTCCAAAAAGCACGTGTTGGGAGGTCTTCACCGTGTTTCCACAATGAGAGGTGATTGCCCGGACAAGGAGTCCTACTCAGCCACTCATTTCACATCAGGTTGCTTTTTGTTATTTCTGTGAACGGATGTATTTGATTAAAGGTATCAGTGGCTTCTCACAGAAGAGTAAGTGAATCAAGTCAACAGTTTAGTGCTCGTGTTCAAAGTACCGGAACAGAAATTGTTCCTGTTAATTTTGTGATTATTTTTTCTAGGACCCACCGATCTCAGCATGAAGAGGCAGCTGGCGACTAGCTCAGGATCCTCCAGCAGTTCAAGCTCCAGACCCCAGCTGAGTCCAACCGAAATCAATGCCGTGAGACAGCTCGTTGCAGGATATCGAGAATCAGCTGCATTTTTATTGCGTTCTGCAGATGAACTGGAAAATCTTATTTTACAACAGAACTGAGTCAAATGACGATCCTATTCACTGAGGTCTAAATTTGCAGTTTCCACTAATGACATTTTGATTTCCCAGCAGAGATGCTTCTGGTCTTACTGCACAGTCTTAAGAGAAATACTTCCATTATGCCACATTGTCCTTGATCCATAAAGTGATGTATTAAGGTGCTTCAAAGGAAGTCTGACCTCTGAAGTACTTGAGATACAGTAATGTGTCCAGCTCACTGCTTTTTGTTTTAGTTTGTCAGCATAAATATCAGGGGCAAATAAAGGCTGTATATTCCTAATTCAAGGATAAAACAGAAGAAACGTGTGGTATTAATAGTTCAAGATTCAACTGAAATATTAGTGGAATCTGCTACTGACTTACTGAACTGAAAGTTGCAGTATCTGGCAAAAAAAACAAAAAACAAAAGCCAAATTTCTTGTTGCTACAGGATATAACAACAATGAGACGGATCTTGTATTTTAAAAAAATATATATGTAGTTTTTATAAAAAGAAAACTTGTTTTTCATTCAAAATGGTCATTTTTACTTTGGTAACTTTTTCATAGGTCCTAAAAAAAACTGTTTTGAAAAACTACTGTAAGTACCTTTTCCACATCCCTTTGCCTTCTCCTCTTTCCAAATTCTTTCTGCAAAAATAACGATGCTGGAAAACAAATCCTTGCTACGTTCTTTAAATCGTCACATCGGGAAGTACTTCCAAGAGAAGCCTGCGTTTCTGCACCCGTGCTCATCAACCCACTCAACATTGCAGTTGCGCCATAGCGGTTTTCATCACAGAATTTTTTAATATTAAAAAAGACATATCATTGAAAAAAAAAAAATATCACACCTTGGTTCCTTACAGCTGCTTGCCCGGGATTGACGCTGCTGTCTCGTAGGCATGCCTCCAGCAGCAATGGGATGTAGATGGCTGAATGTTAAGAGGTTGCAAGTGACAATCTGAAAATGTGCACTCATGTGGTTTTTCTTTCTTGGTTTCAGAAATCGTTTCCAAAAAAAGACCGTTCCCCTCTCCTGATAGGATTTGTATAATTTACAATTCTAGGTGAAAATGATGTAAAGAACTCTCAGTGGATGCAGCTGCAACTTTAAATGAACTGCCCCGTCCTATCCACCCCCCCCCCCACCTTGTCCTTCTTTCTTATTTTATAGTGTTGGATACACATGAATGGTGTTTTCTTTGTGCACTGAGGCAAGCTTATTTTTAAAATATTTAGGGAGGAGTACATCTGTTTATGCTTCTTGTACGATTCTTTTTCTGTTGTTTAGCTTTGGTTGGTTTACAGATTCTCTGTGCATTCCTGGATTTGCCTTATTTCATGTAGAACTTATGTCATTCCATTTTTGGTAATGAGTTTAAGGCATCAGTGATATTTCTTATCTACTTGTTACATATAGTTTTTCAAGTAATGACTGTGATTGTGACCAAGTAATGTGCACTTTTTCTTGTAACTGTGGACATTGCTATGCTTTTTTCTTCTAGTGTTTCTAGAATTACTGTTCCTTACAGTTACGTAAGCAAAACAAACAAAAAAACAAACAAAAAAAAAAGAACTTTTGTGATACTGTTGGTGAATATAATGTGAAAATCTTATTGAAATATGAGTATTTTGGAAATACATAGATGCACAAACATCTTTCAAGGTGTGGATTTAGAGTTTGCTTATTTAAATGAAAATTCAAAAATCGAGGGCTGGTATAATTTTCTCTGTTTTGTTTGGTTTAATAAACAGATTTCTGTGTTAAAACAATGATTGTGAAAAATTATAAACTTTCGAATGATACAATACTTAGCTTTTAGCAGTTTGCCTCTAAAATATGCAATGCTATTTTGTACCTAACATTCAGCACAAAAAGGACAGTTTAGCCTTTTAAGATTATCCCCAAACCCCCTTGAGTCTCAACATAGTCTAATAAAGAATTTATTCTAAGACAGGGTAAAGCAAATTAGCAAACCAAGAACATTTCACTTGATCATTTAAAACTAAAATTTTTTTTTTTATTATTATTGGGGTGCCTGGTGGCTCGGTTGGTTAAGCGTCTGACTCTTGATTTTGGCTCAGGTCATGATCTCACAGTTACTGGGATCAAGCCCTGTGTTGGGCTCTGTGCTGTCAGCACAGAGCCTGCTTGGGATTTTCTCTCTTCCCTTCCCCTCCTCCCTCTCTCTCAAAATAAGGTCTTTTT
This sequence comes from Panthera tigris, assembly GCF_018350195.1. Lineage (NCBI taxonomy): Eukaryota > Metazoa > Chordata > Mammalia > Carnivora > Felidae > Panthera > Panthera tigris. The sequence goes on along the minus strand of NC_056671.1, from coordinate 55,050,656 downwards.
TTTTTTAAAGAAAATGTTTGTTTTTGTGAGGGTGAAAGAGTGCAAGTGGGGGAGGAGCAGAGAGAGAGGGAGAGAAAGAATCTTAAGCAGGCCCCCCTGGAGCCCAGGAAACTAGGACCTGAACTGAAATCAAGAGTCAGACGCTTAACCACCCAAGCCACCTAGGCCCCCCAAGTATTTATTTTTTATTGCTCATGAGTGAGCCATCTGGCTCTTTTAGTCACTCCTGATTTAACAACTTAGGAGAAACATTTGCCTGCTTGAGGTGCCTGTTTCCTGCTTTGGGTTTCCTTGCAATGGTCTTTGAAGATTTTGACAGGGTTGCTGTTTCACAAAGTAACAGGTTTGAGCTCTGCATCCACATAAAAAATCCTTGATGGTGATTAATGAAGCAAACGCAGTAGAGGAGGTAAGTTTCAACACGGTTCTCTTGTCTTCCTTACATTTCCACCTTCAATTTTAAGTCCCAGGCCTGCCCGCCAAGAACTAGAGTCCCCCAAAGTTTCTGCTTTTTGAACATTTACCTAAAGCACGAGGGTCCTGGGACTCCCATTATTTCTCTGGGAGAGGTCAGAGGCCAAAATCAAGCACTGTTTTTCCTTTGCCTTTAAGACTCGTACCTAAAAACACCCTGATCCTCTTTTAAACTCTGTCACAGCAGAATAAAGAGATCACATCCCCCTTTAGATAGCATTTTGGAGAAACTAGGTTCATATTCTCCTTCCACTGAGGTGATAGAAAACCATCATCAGAAACACAGGTCAAACGCAAGTTTCGGCCACTTCTACCAGTTAACTTCCCTGACAACAGCAGTCCCTTGTTACATGTGTTACTTTTTCACACTTCCTAAGAAAACAGGCCTTGAAATGACCAGAGAACACCAACACAAGCAGTTACTGAATTTTCTTAAGTTGTGCAGTTCAAGCAACAATACTCAGTAAGAAAGGGCATTCACATATGATAGCCACCGCTTCACTCGTCCTTTATACAGAGAGAGGCGTTTTGTTTCCTCTCCCTCTCACAGTAACTGTAGATGATGAGGACAGTCACAGTCCCTTTTACAAAGAACGCTCGAGAAGTTGAAGTGACTCACCAGGAGCACAGACACAAGTGAAGGCTGCAGCTGTCATTGGAAGCCAGGCATAGCTGATGCCGGAGGTCCGTGCCTGGTCACTGCCGTCTGCTGAGTCTGCTGCCTCCCAGGTACCGAATAATTGTATTCCACCCTGTGACTTGGAACCAGGTCTTTGTATTCAAGTTTAGCAGTTTTGTGTGGTAGATAAGTAATAGTTACTGAAAATGCTCTTGACATCAAATAAAGCATTTGACTTAACGCCAGGAGTTTTATCCTTAGAGAGGTTTAATTTCCTTTAAGTTACGTTCTCTGCAAATATAAAAAGCAGCAATAAAACCCAGCACTAATGAAAATCAAATACACGAAGAAGGAGAGACCGTGGCTTTTTAACAGTGATGGTATCAGCAGTAAATCTGGTCAAGAAACATGAAAGTCATTATCCGTCTAAACCCATAAAGGTTAAGTTCTTTCACCTGAGATTTTAGTCTTAGTCTCTACATAGTTGGTTATCCTGCTCTTGTAATTAATCTTTACACCATTATTACAGATATCAGAGATTAATCTTTGCCAAAAAATATTTTCTAATTTCATATTGCTCTGGTTTCAAACTTCATTAAAAAAAATCCAAAAATAAAGCAGGGAGACACATTGAAAATATGTTAATATGTTTGAGATGCAGAGATTTGGCAAAGTAAGGATTGAGCACACGCTAACCTCCAAGAGCTTACTGTATTAATTGGAGCTCATATCCACTCTTAAAGATTTTGAAGGGAGATAAAACGCTGTGAGTAACCGATCTCCAGTGTTAGAGTCAATGATATTCAACATTTAATTTTGTTTTTTGTTTGCAAAAGAAACTTGGGAAATAAGACAGAAGAAAAATAGTCCATAGAAAACCATTACCTAAACAAGTATATAAGTATTTTCGTGCAACTTTACTGTCGTATAGTGTTACCTCAGCTGCTTTTCTAACCTAACATACCATGATTATTTCCCACATTACATGTTCTTTTTTCTTTTTAATGTTATTTTTGAGAGAGAAAGAGACAGAGCATGAGCCGGGGAGGGGCAGAGAGAGAGACGCAGAATCCAAAGCAGGCTCCAGGCTCTGAGCTGTGAGCACAGAGAGGGCTCAAACTCACGAAGCTGTGAGATCATGACCTGAGGCAAAGTCAGACGCTTAACCGACTGAGCTACCCAGGTGTCCTACATGTCCTTCGTAAGCATTATGTTTTAATGACTGTGTACTATCACATTGTCTGACTGTACCTGTATTAGTGTTCTATTGGTGCTGTAACAAATTACCACAGACAACAGAAATTTATGACAAATATATTTTAGTCCATGAGACTTCCAACCTAAGTTTAAGTAAAAGTGTTCCTCTCTAGAGGCTCTTGAGGAGAATGTTGCCTTGTCTGCTCTGCTTCTAAGGGCCCTCGTTGACTGGTGGCCCCTTCTTCCATCTTTAAATCGAACTCTGACTTCTTTTACCCTCCCCTTCCACATATAAGGACTTTTGTGAGTACCTTGGGACCACGTGGGTCAAACAGGATAATATCTTTATATTAAAGTCAGCTAATTAGAAACCTTAAAATCTTCTTCAAACTTAATTCCTTCATTTGACATACAAGCAAACATTGACAGGTTCTGGTGATTAGAACGTAAACCTCTTGGGGGGCATTATTCTGACTACAGTACCTTAATTTCTTTTAAAAAACACTTCTCTGTGCCCAGATACTAGAGACGCATTTTCCAGTCATCTGTGTAGTAAAGATCCTAAGTGAGCAACGCAAACATTTTTCAAATACTGGTCAGCGGCTGTACCACACTTTTTTTCCCCTGTATAAAGGATATACTCTTGTGGAAATTTTAATGGAATTTTCCTCAAATGTGTCGTATTCAAACTAAATATAATGAATAAATATGGTAAAAGTACCACTAAATTTTCCAAGGGAAATAAAAACAAAAATACCTCTGAACCCTTTCTTCACTTTGATTTCTTAGAAGATGGTCCACCTAAGAAATTCCCTGATAGATGTGGAGAAGCTTCCAATTCATTAGGCCAGAAAGGGTACATGAGAATCTAAGCTTCACTAAATTCAACTGCATTTATAAAACTTCTAGTGCTAATTCCTAGTGGTGTTTTATTTACTCTGAACAAATGATATATTTAACACTAAATGTTATCAGGTGACACTTCTTTTTAAATTTTTTTTTTTAACATTTTATTTATTTTTGAGACAGAGAGAGAGCATGAACAGGGGAGGGTCAGAGAAAGAGGGAGACACAGAATCCGAAACAGGCTCCAGGCTCTGAGCTGTCAGCATAGAGCCCGGCGCAGGGCTCGAACCCACAGACCGCGAGATCATGACCTGAGCCGAAGTCGGACGCTCAACCGACTGAGCCACCCAGGCTCCCCGTGACACTTCTTTTTAAAAAGGAGAGTTTCAGGGCACCTGGGTGGCTCAGTCGGTTGAGCGTCCGACTTCAGCTCGGGTCATGATCTCGCTGTCCGTGAGTTCAAGCCCCGCGTCGGGCTCTGGGCTGACAGCTCAGAGCCTGGAGCCTGCTTCAGATTCTGTGTCTCCCTCTCTCTCTGACCCTCCCCCATTCATGCTCTGTCTCTCTCTGTCTCAAAAATAAATAAACATTAAAAAAAATTTTTTTTAAATAAAAAATAATAAAAAGGAGAGTTTGGCAATAACAAATATATTGCATTTAAGATGATCAGCTGAGTTTAAAAATTAAACCTCTTTGTTTCCTTGCTGGGACAACTATTTTTATCTACATGTTAAAATTTTTCTTTACTTTTCTTTACTGTTTTTCCCTTGAAAGGCTAGCCACCGAATGAAAGAAGATCAAGATAATTCAAGACCATTTTTAATGCTATGAGAGAAAAAAATGCAATAAAAGCATAGACCACAGAGACCAAATGCTATTACTAACTGTGTGGGATTGGCACCATTCCTTTTTTTTTCCTTGAAAGTTCTGATTTCTCATATTTGTTTACTGGAGAACGAATTAGATCAGTCTGCCTGCGAGAAAAGTTTTCTACTTGTTGAAGGTGCTCCATGATGGTGACCCAAGTGACCAAATCCCAACATAGATTATTTATTCGTAATCCCTTCACGGATGGAATGATTCTGAGGTCTGCTCTTCTTGGAGTAGTAAGCCTCTTAGCTCGTTTTAATTTTTCATGTTAATGAATATATATTCTTTGACCTATTCTGTGCTAGACATTGTGCTGTCATACAGAACAACACTATTCCTGCTTCAAGAGGTCCCAGCTAGTGGAGAAGAGGGACAGATAATTACAATTCAAAAGGATAAAGATTAACAGTGCAACATGTCAAGATAGAAACATGCCAGACAGATCAGAGGAGAGACCCTGCCTTGGCAGTAGAGGGGTGGGCTGGAGCTAGCTGGTCACCACAACTGGAGCTGTGGGCAATACTTGGCAAAATTGTCGGTTGTGTTTAGGGAAGAAAGAGGAAGAAAGATGCATCAGCGAAGGCCATTTCAACTATAGGGGGCAAGACAAGGAGAGCATAGAGGAGATGCGAAATAACACGATGTGCACAGTAACTCAAGCAGCTTAATGTTGCTGATCGGTAGCGTTCAAGAATGGAGAGAGATTCCTGCCAAGGAATAAAGGAGGCCTAGCATGCAGAGCCAAAGAGGCCTCGCCTGCCATGCCAAAGAGCTGGGCTGGGAGCTGCAGAGGATGAAGAAGCAATGTCCTATTAGTGAGATGGTTAAATGGCATATGCTGCCTCCACTTTTGACTCTTTGAAATTCTGGGGAAGGAAATGAACTAATGCTGGATCATAGGACCTCCCTTCCCGAGAGAGTTAAGTAAAACTCTTACTGGTAAGAAAAAAAAAAAAAAAGTATTACATGAGCAGCATGCTGACAAGGAAGGACGGGCTTTGTCCCATAACCGTTGAGAAGTAAGAACCAGGAAAATTCAGGAAGGGTCACAGATTAATGTGACTTCTTCCTCAGAAGGCAAATCCAAGAAAAGACAGGTAAGTAGAAGGAAATTGTGAGAAAACTCCACTATGAACTCCTTAATTTGGAAAAAGGGAGAATGAGGGGAAAGTGGACCACCTGGGGAAGTAAGGACACAATGCTTCAAGAATGCAAGTCCCTCCCTGTCCCCACGGGTCTCCCCAAAATAGAAGCACTGGCAAAACTTGCTATTTTGTGCATCCTCTGGTGGAAAAAGAAAGTCTGAAGAGTAAAGGAAGGAAAATGGTGATACCCAGGGCAAATGTCCTATAAAAAATGAATTAAGATTTCAGCCAACACCCCATCTTCCTGTCCTGTCTTCGTTCTCCTTTCCTTTACCTCCTCCCCACCCCTGACAACATGGTAGCCAAAACTTACGAGCTCAATTTTTCTTGCTTGATTTTCTCTGAGAGGGAAGCGGGGGGGGGGGGGGGGGGGGGGGGAGAGGACATTAAGAGAAATGAATGATTGGGTTTCATTGCCCCCTGTCAAAAGCAAAGTTTCAAAGGACCCACCTTGAAATTGAGCAATTTAGAAGTCTTCAGATTAATTTCCCATTCCTAAATCCCGGTAACATGAAGTCCTACCCAAGTGGAGTTATAAACCAAGGACACTGCAGAATAAAATTATCATAGACTGCTGTTATCATCTCAGTGACTAGCAACACCTCCTAGGACGGATAGTAAAACGATGAGCATATCCCATGAAAATGAGTAAGATGTAAAGAAACAGCATGACCCCCAGATATCCAACCGATAGCAATGAGTGGAAGGCAGGCAGGCAGACAGGAAAGAGTTCATAAATGTGAAAAACAAAATACATTTGAAATAAAATAACCTCTGAATACGTAATTTTTTCTGCAATAAATACTTGGCTTGCAATAAACTGAGACCAGGGAAACTTTTTTTTTTTTTTTTATCTCATTTGACAACCTGAAATTCTAACAATGTCACCCATGACAAACCTTTCACTTTAAGAATCGTTCTTCCATACTTCCTAAGTACAGAAATGTCTTTTACTGCACACGTTTTCTATCCACTATAGAAACAGATAGGGAGGATGCCTTCTACACCACACCAGACCAAGGCATACGTGTGGCGCCTCTGGAAACTGGATAAAGATCATCAGAGTTGCTGTAGGGAGCATGGCATGGGAGAGGGTCTTATTTGGCATAGATCTTGCAACCTTATAACATGGTGTGCCTGGTGGGATTTCATTTTATTTTGTTTTCTACCGGTGCTATGAACATTACTAATGAGTTGTGTTTCCGTTGGGAGATGTGACAGTGTCACATTCCACGTGTCACTTGTGTTCTACACCTCCCATGCAGAGAGCAGAGTAGTGGGACTTCAGACCAAGCGGCAATGGGAGAAAGTGCCTCTCTCACTCCTAAATCAATTATTCACCTTCTCTTCATTATTATGCAGCTCAGCCGCAGATACTGCCAACGCCAAAGGTCAAATTCAATTTTCTACATAAGATCTTTCAATTAAATAGAAAGTCATACTCCAGACTGGTGCCTTCAATGTCATGTTTGGATAGGATTTCTCTCTCATAGGATACGCCCCATCCAGGACTTAATCAGTATATCCTTTCCAAAGCCACTTGCAGTCTGGGAATCTTCCCTCTTATTCTACATTTATGGGCAGACCGGGATGGGTTTGACTTTGCTGAGCTATCTGAGCTCAGATTCTCAGCAGCCCACTCTCACCGGCTCTTGGGTCCTGGGTGAGCGATTGCAGAAGGCTTAGCCAAGTGACCCCATGTCCAGACAGGGTATGGCTGAAGCCCAGAGCGTGAGGAGGAACAGCTGGAAATGGAAAAGACCTTAGTGAACTGTGGATCTGTCCATGTATAACTGGGCACCTTGCTCCGTGGCCAAGGTTTCAGGCCAGCAATGTGTTCTCATTAATCTAAACACTGCAGTTGGTGTTGTGACAGAAAAGGCCTGCTCTACTGACATTTGAAACGAGTCCCAAATATACAGTTGTGGATGCTCAGGAAAGGAGAGCCTAGCTCGGCTTGGCAAACCAACAGCACCCATCTCACCACCTCATCAAGTCCCTCTCAGGACCTCGCTGAATCATAGGCAGAATATCATAACTTGTGAACGGATTCTGATTATACACGTAATAGCACATTGTGTTTGTGTTTATTTTTTTTTTAATTTTTTTTAACGTTATTTTATTTTTGAGACAGAGAGAGACAGAGCATGAATGGGGGAGGGGCAGAGAGAGAGGGAGACACAGAATCGGAAGCAGACTCCAGGCTCTGAGCCATCAGCCCAGAGCCCGATGCGGGGCTTGAACTCACGGACCGTGAGATCGTGACCTGAGCTGAAGTCGGACGCTTAACCAACTGAGCCACCCAGGCGCCCCTGTGTTTGTGTTTAAAGATAGAACTTTAATGGGCAATTTTGAGAGCTTTTAGAAAGTACCCCCCTAGACGTGGATTTATTCAATCCATATTATAGGGAAGACAAGATTTTATCATCCTTTTCTGAAACTGAAGCTCAGCATTTTGAGACTTCTAATTATTACAGCCACGAAGAGAAATCAGGTCTTCTAATTCTGAATCCCGTGTTTTCCTTGGCCCCTACCCCATTATTTCACAGTGCACTTCGAAGAGTTGTTTCTCCCGTGTGCCACAAACATGCATTATCTGGGTTTTCCGGCTCATTTCCGATACCCATTCTCTGACATGGTCATAACCTCAGAGACATTCAGACCAGAATATCTTTTGATTTTCTCTCCTCCTTTGCCTGTAGGTTTGTCTTTTTCGTAATAAAAATTCATTAGGAGAGTCATTCAAGCAGAATATATGAAATACAGAGCCCCGTGCTATTCTGGCGTCGGAGGCGGGGGGTTTCTATAGAAAAGAGGTACATGTTTATGTGGAGTCTGCAAGCCAGCAGTGAGGGTTTTAGCACCAGGCCCTTTGCTGACAGCCACTGGGCTGGATCTGTCTGTCCATGTGTAAAGTGAGAATAAGCCTCTTCACAATATAAACACGGCAGTGAATATGAAGGGAACAGGTTTTGAGGCACACACTAAATAAAATTTAGAACCTTAGAGTGCCACTCCTTACATTTCCACTTGAAGCCCTCGGCAGTGTTACCTGTAGAAACTAAGACCGACTCCTGCCATACCAGTATAACCAAACGAGAACCAACAACATTAGGAACCTGTCCCCGTACTTGGCAAGACACGTGCTTCTCTGTGCCCCTTTCCACTCCTAGGCAGCCCAGTGATGGTCCTGAACATTCCAGAGGTCGCTTACACCAGGTCTCTGTTGGGTCTCCATGTACGCTAAAAGCACCGTGAGTCAGAAAAATAAGGCACGCTTGAGCCAAACCTAATGTTCCGTTGGTTTGCTCCATTTTAGACACAGATATTTAGCAATTGGACATTTGAAAAAACAGCATCACGGGGCGCGTGGGTGGCTCAGTTCGTGAAGCGTCTGACTTCGGCTCAGGTCATGATCTCACATTCCGGGAGTTCGAGTGCTGACAGCCCGAAGCCTGGACCTGCTTCAGATTCTGTGTCTCTCTCTCTCTCTGACCCTCCCCCTGTTCATGCTTTGTTTCTCTCTGTCTCAAAAATAAATAAACGTTAAAAAAATTAAAAAAAAAAAAGAAAAGAAAACAGCATCATGCATAAAGTTTCAATTCCTATTTAAAACCTGGGTGGGTTGCTTTGCTAATTCTTTAAGGCTATAATCCAGACAGACCCCAAACCTACGTCCCTCACCTATAAAAGTCACCAAATTGGTTTTAAGGAGTCCTCTCCCTCTCCTTGCTGGGCCATGGGATTCTCTCCGTGTCCCCTTCCTCTGTCGGTCACCAACCCCTTGGCATTAAAATAATGCCAATAACTAATATTTGGTGAGCTCTTACTATGAGGCAGGAACTAAGGGTTTCCCATATTTTAGTTCTCAAGCCCACTGTGAATTCAGGAAAGCTTGTATCATCCCAGTTTTGTCCCTGGGGAAACTGAGGCACCAGCAGGTTAGCAGTTGTGATACCCTGGTAAGTGGTGAATATGTGATGCGAGCTACTGCTGTCTAGCTCCAGAGCCCATGATTTTGGCCACGCTGCTGAAATGCCTTTGCCATGTATATGCCACAGAACTGCATCTCTGTATGAAACTCCCACCAAACCCTAAAAACATAGCTCTTGTTCCTTTTGTTTTTAAATGAAAAAGGAGAATCAGTGCAGGACTTACTACATTAAATGAAGAGTTATGATGCTCCGGTCCATGATAGCCAGTGTGCTTTGAACAGTACCGTGTGTCAATTCTATTCGAATGGTGTAACTTATTACCCTTTTATCATATATGTGAGGGAGACAGCATGGCCTTCATTTTACAGACGAGAAACTTAAAGCACAGACAGGTAAAATTAGCTTTTCCAATGCCATTCAGCTAAGAAGTGGCGGTCTTTTTTTTTTTTTTTTTTTTAAATGTTTATTTATTTTTGAGACAGAGAGAGACAGAGCATGAACAGGGGAGGGGCAGAGAGAGAGGGAGACACAGAATCTGAAACAGGCTCCAGGCTCTGAGCTGTCAGCCCAGAGCCCGACGCGGGGCTCGAACTCACAGACCGCGAGATCATGACCTGAGCCGAAGTCGGACGCTCAACCGACCAAGCCACCCAGGCGCCCCAAGAAGTGGCGGTCTTAATTACCACACTACTCTGCCGAATAATTTAGTTCACATTAATGAAAAATCCTAAAAGTTTTACATAAAACCTTATGATGAGAAAATAACATGAGCTCACTATATAAACACAAAGGCACATGCCAAGTTTCCAGTCCTAATTCTTAAATTCCCCTAATTATGCCTTTTTCTATGCCATAAACACCATCTTTATGCCATCGCACATCTGATTCCAGCTCATTTTTTACCTTAAAGAAGACTTTCTCAGAACATGAGAGTAAAATTAGTTTTGACTAATCTTTTGATTAGGTTTTTGTGGGGAGAGGGCAGGGGGAGGCGTGCAAGGTAGCCATGTTTACTTGTGAAAATGTTTACGCTTTCTCTCGTGATCGATAGATGACACCCGGTGCTTCTCTAGCCACAAAGAGGTGGCATCTAACACTGGGCGGGTCTCTGTGGGCTGGGCCCAGCCTCCAAGGCGTATTAAAGGAAGGCAGCCCGCCAGGCTGCACATCTTCACACATGCTTCTACTTCTCTTCCCTCCCAACTCCCTCTCAGGGCCCTCAGTTCCCTGTGTGCTTCCCTGGGTGCCAAACTTCCTAGTTAAGGTGATGAGAGGTAGTTCTGTGGCGTCAGAATGGCCTGGCGAGGAGAGAGAAAGGAAAAAAAGAAAAAGGATCTCTTTTTCTCTCCTTCAGAGAAAGGGCCTTGCCTTTACGCCAGTCTGTAGTTCTCCAAAGGCAAACAATTGTTTGAGGTAGTGTCTGTTCCCATCATTACACAGGGAGGCCATTGCTGCAGCAGTCTACGTAAACAAGTCAAAATCTAAGCCTGCCAATGCCTCGTGGCTACAAAATCAAACGCTAAGGACAACCAATCACCAACAGCCCACTAGGCTTTAAGCTATCATCAGTTTCTTTTCTTTGCTTCCACACTTTCTCTGCATAAGTCTCTCCCCGCACCCCTGTTGGCCGAGTGTGCGTAACTATTTCTGGTTCAGTGCTGCCCTATCGAGTCAAGTTTTGTTGAAATGAATTCTTCAAATGTTGACTATGCCTCAATAGATCTTTTAGCAATTTATAGGTGTGACTAGTCTAGACACCTGAGCACCAGCATAGTGGTATCTGAGTCAGAATGGGGCAGGTAGGGGTGGGTGGCCTAACAGTGTAGTTAGGATAAAGCAATCTGCCTTTTTTAAAGTCCTCCCAAGTGATTCTGATGCAACTTTATCATTTCAAAACTAACTGAGACCGGAGAAAAGGAAGAGAGAGGGGGCCAGTAGGTGGGCATGTTTGAAGGAAAATAAAGGGATGCCCAGAAAGCTCGGAGTTTCACAGCATTTCGCAGAAGTCACGCTGTAGAGAAGATTTGAAGCCCATGGCAACTTTCCCCACAAGTAAATCACCTCTCACTCATCCTAGAGATTCCACTATATCCCTGAGCAGTTCTGCTCTGACAGAAGCACAGCCCTGGGGCCATGGACTACTTCTGACTTCTAGCAAGAAAAGACTGGGGAGGTAGGAGAGTCGCTAGCTCTCCAACAGGCTAAAGGCAAGTTCCTGGCACAATGGGACACTACTGAATGCCTTTTACCACAGAAATAGTGCTACACCGGGTGATTTGGTTCCGTTTTAATATATTCCAGTTACGAGTACTTTTATCAATAGTTATATATACATATATTCCAGGGCAGGGGTTATAAAATTATGGCCAGCTGGCCAAATCCAGCCTGCGCACTGTTTTTATAAGTCAAGTTTCACTGGAACACAGCCACGTTCATTCACTTACATGTTGTCTATGGCTGTTTTCACACCGTAATAGTCAAGCAAATGCAACAGAGACTACATGGCCCATTAAGCCAAAAAATCTGACCATTTATAGAAATGCTTGTCAACTACTGGTCTACAAGATTATATTATGGACCATAGCTGTTCTCCACTATATGCCTGGCAGTCTACTAGGCCCCTTTCTTAAGTTATCTTTAATGTTCCCAATAACCTTGCTAATTATGGTATTTTCATGATCTTACAGGTGAGGAAAGAATGTTAGGTCAAATGAGCATCTAAAGCATACTAGGATACTAATAAGTATTCCAACCAGAATTCAAACACTGTTTTGTTTTGCTTCGTTTTGTTTTTTTCTGACTCAGTTCTTTTACGAGCTGTTTTAGGAACATAATCCCCATGTTTTATTTTTAGTGGGAAAAGTGGTTCTCAGTGGCAAATCACGGACCTAAAAATGAGCTAGTAAAAAGCAGCCCATTTAGAATTTGGGGACTGCCTCCTAGTCCAGAAAGCTCTTCCCGACCACCTGATCACTTTCCAACCTATTTCATTTTGTAACAATTATGAGTGCCTATATATATTTTATTTAGGCAACAATTTCTGTGTGGATCTGTTCTGTAGAATGCAGGCCGCTCACAGGCAGAGCCTTTGCACCATTCACTTCTGCGACCCACAGCCTGGAAGAGGGCCGGGCAAAGCACCTCATACGTGAACCCCTCTAGTTAAGAATAAACATCTACGTGGTCTTCTCATCCTAGCATACAACACCTGGGTAGAGCCTGGCATGTGTAAAAATTTCCATTTGTTTATTTATCAACAATGGAAAATACTCCCTTGAAATCTGTGTAAGCGTATAGGCATTCTGGAAGAGAACTGGGCTACGTGTTAATTTGTTACAATACAGTATTTTGCAAATTATCACAATCTCACTTTGGGGGACTTAATTAATCAGAACATATATATCAGAGAAAAAATAACAGCTTTTTAATTAAACAGTAACTTCAAATGAAGGTGATACTGCTCCTCATTTAACCCCTGAGAAGTTTGAGTTTACAGATTGCTACATCCTGCCCCCTACTGGAAGAGAGACTAACAACAAATAGTAACTAGCCAAAAAGCTAGTTTTTCAAGCTTTTACAAAATTTTTCTTTTTGCTAAAAGAAATTACATGCTCAGTTGCCTTTTACCCACATCTAATACTTTCTACTTCCAAAATAAACAGTGAAACAAGAAGGAACATAAGATGGCTACCAGTAAAATAGAGGGAAAAACCAATATATATATTTTTTAAAGCCCCTATATATATACATATATATGTATATATATGCATATGTATATATATATGCTTAAATATTATATATACACACACACAGATATATATATATATATGACACATTTTTAAAATTTTTTAATGTTTATTTTTTGAGAGAGAGAGAGCACAAACAGGGGAAGAACAGAGAGGGAGACACAGAACTCAAAGCGGGCTCCATGCTCTGAGCTGTCAGCACAAATTCTGACGCGGGGCTCAAACTCACAGACCACGAGATCATGACCTGAGCCAAAGTCGGTTGCTCAACCGAATGAGCCACCCAGGTGCCCCAGACACGTTTTGAAAATACAGATGATTTGTGATTTCTGTAGGGTTATTTAAAATGTGACCAGTTTAATAATTAGCTCTATATAAACTTACCATATAGCATAACCTGAAGGAATGTAAATGTAAGGGTGAACTTCTAAAAATCAAACTCTTTCTGAATATTAAAGGCAATACATATTCATTATTTATTAGTATTAACTCATTTATTTCAGGTTCTTTTTAACTCTTAACTAATGGAGTAAATTTCATGTGTAATATAATATGTACGATCCCTGATTTTAAAATGCCTATCTTGTAGGATACTTTCTTTTATAGATAAGAGCATTTAACTACATAATTACACTGGACGTTTTTTTTTCTGCCCAAATTGGTCCCTTCCACTTCCATAACTCCCCATACCAAACCCCACGTCTGTGTGGAGATAAAGCAAGCCATCCCTAACCATTACCCAGTGCTCATTGAAATAACACCATTCTACAAACCAGCATTGTGACTTTTATAGGTACAGGACTTTAATCAATAATCTAGACTACATAATTTTTTTTAACGTTTATTTATTTTTGAGACAGAGAGAGACAGAGCATGAACAGGGGAGGGGCAGAAAGACAGGGAGACACAGAATCCAAAACAGGCTCCAGGCTCTGAGCTGTCAGCACAGAGCCCGACGCGGGGCTCGAACTCACGGACCGTGAGATCATGACCTGAGCCGAAGTCGGACGCTTAACCGACCAAGCCACCCAGGCACCCCAAGACTACATAATTTTAAGCATTGGCTAATCTGTGCTAAGTTATGACGTTATAAAGCCAAGTGTGTACATCTCTAAGTTAATTAGCTGTTCCCCTAATTTTAAGATAGCGACACAAGAAGTTGCCGTGTGGAGAATGTATTATTTCTCTTGCGCAACTGGGACCAAGGTTTTGATTTTCATTTTTCTATTACATTCTATTCTATTACATTTCTATTCCATTACATTTCTATTACATTACATTACATTACTGAATATATTTTTCTTAAACTCAGGGCAAGAAAGTCTTTACCTCATGGTGTTCCCTTACTGGAGAGTAAGGAATCATTGTGCTTAAGAGCATAAATCCTCAAGTCAGATTACGTCAGTTCAGATTCCGGCTCTCAGGTACTAGCTGTATTACCCTGGGCAAGTTATTTACCTCCCTCTGCCTCAGTTTACTCATCTGTAAAATGTGCATGTCAATAACCCTTGCCTCATAGGGGAGTTATGGGAGTAAAAGAAATTCACACATAAAAAGGCCCTTAGAATTGGGCCTGACACATGGTAAACATTCAACAGATGTCAGCAACAACTCAAATCCGTTTATACATCTGACCCTGTGGACAGAAGCCTCAAAGCTAAAGCTCCACGCTTCTGTCATAACTAACTCATCCCAGATACTTGCTTCTTCTGTCTCCCTCCTTTGTGATTCACTTATAATTGTTTTCTACCACTGTAATAGCAGCTATCTTTAAATATTTTAAGGAAATAAACAAGATCCGAATTAAAATAGACTAAATTGACCTTGGCCTCTTTAGCCAATTATTTCATACCAGATTACTTAATTTTCTGCTTTGGAAAATACTCTTAAATTAGGTCACAAATTTCCAAAAGCACATCTTAAAATATGATTATCTTCCATGTGCAGGAAAATCCAGAATTGAATAAATCTCGCCTTCACATGAGGCTACTTTGATGGCACACATGGCTGTTAATGGTTTAATAAATCCATAAAAAGAGCTCTCAAAACATCACATGTGCTGATGGGTTTTCACGCTCATTGGCGCTCACACGGATAAGGAATAGAACAGAACAGTTATAGACCACTGGCCCTGAGCTTGGAATAAATTGAAATCAAGCTTCCAGCAGAGTACAATTCCAGTGAAAAGTGTAAGAGGGAACCCAGTACGGAGTTCAAGTGCACCAGAACAGATTGCTCTGGCTTGCATGAAACTCTTAGCACCCCCAGGAGACGTGTGCAGAACACTTTTCCAAATGGATAGCTGTCCTCAGAACTTAAGCTCTTGAACACAAGTTAGGAACAAAGGCTTGTTCGCCCTCCTCCTCCACCAACCCAACTCAAATATCTTTACCACTTATTAGACAAAGCGATCCAATACTTCCTGGAGAGTGCCCTTCCAGATGAAGGAGGATCATTCCTCAAGGGCTCTACTCTGGACACTTCATTGTTAAGATGGAAAGTTCGGGTTGCATAACAAGAAGCATTAGTTTTAATGTACTCTGATTTGTCCTAAGGAAATATCCCAAAATTTTCGGAAAGAATGTGTCTGAACATGAAAAAAATTGAAAGAGGTGAAGCACAAGAGGTATCATCAGCAATTGATGGAACAAGGCTGGCCCATTAGGATCGCTGGGAGTGGTGATGGCAACAGGGTTACTCATAAAAGAAGAAAACAACAAGAAACATGTATTTTCATTGTGGACTATCAGCCAGCTGAGCGTGGCTAAGAGAACTGTTCAGGAATGCTCGCAGGTAATGGCTAAGGAATTTTTTTGGAGGCGAGTGTAAAAAGAAAGTGTTGAGATTCCAGTGGTTTCACTTGAGGGAGTTCAGAGACAAACACTCATATCCTTCCTACCCTGGTTATTATTCTCTTAGGCCATGAAAGCTAGAGAGTGTTTTTTTTTTTTACAGTATCAGTAACATACAGGTGCTTCCTTCCTGATTGTTAAAAGACACAGACTTGCAATTTGAAGTCAGCTGTCCCCACAAATGGTACTTGTACCCCACACTACACTGAAACAGATCTCAGTACCCTGTGGCACCAAACAGGTTATTCATAAAGTACATTTAGTCATCTCATATTGCAGATGGGAATATGGGAAGGTTACAACACTGAATTACTAGAAAAATACTTAAAATCTTAACTAGATGGGACTGTTTTCTAAAACTCACTATTTGCAGTACCAGCGATGAGTTCCTTCTATGCTCGGCCTCCTTAACTTTTGTCTTTTCCCTCCTGGACTCTCCCTCCTCCTCCTCCTCCAACCCAACTCAGATAGCTTTACCACCATGCAATTCAATGCCTCTAATTCTGCATACCATCATCACTATCCTCATCCTTCTGGCCATGACCATAGCAAACATTCTGTACTTAAATGTCTAATACTCCAAGAATGGACTCATTTCATCCTTGTGAAGGTCCAATGGATTAGGATTTACTATCATCATATGCATTTTTATACTTGAGGAAATTAATGCACCGAGGGGAGATAACCTGACAAGATTACATAGATGGTATGGTTGGATATAGAGCAGGGCTATCAGATGTGGGCAGCTGAAACTAGTCTGTGTTTTCAGCCATGGACACTGTTTCTCATACTGTATACCCCATACTGCTCAGTGAACAAAGGCCTGCTGGTCAACAGTATACACCTGCCCCTAGGAAACAAAAGATTTAAAATTCATTTTTATGCTACACATATTAAATAAAATAGAACACAGAGCAACTGAAACTGCCAGAGGGAGGGACTCTTCGGTCAAGTCTACATAGGAAGTAAGCTGAGCTTTAAGAGATGCATAGAAGTTCAAGCAAAATATGGCATAGCTATAAGGCCATGTGGAAATGTGTGGTTTATGTTGGAACTGGCTGGATGTGATTGGAGGAGGCATTATTTGAGGAAGGTGCAAAAGATGCAGCTAGGAGAAAGACAAAGATTTGATGCAAGGTAACAAATTGGCTTGGAACGATGGTATTAAACATGTGGTTAATTTTAGGTTGTAGGAATTCAGAGATTTTTAGCACAGAAATAATATAATCAAATTCATATTTTGGAAAATTCTCTGAGTGCTTAGTGGGGGACAAATTGTAGGGAATCAAGAAGTGTGTGCATGTGAGGATTAGGATTGATGCAAAAATACTAGTTAGGCTACAATGCCTGTTAAAACTACAGCCTTAAATTCATTCTCAGTTCCAAATTCTCCCAAATATCTGCTTTTCCTTTGGTAAAGGGAGGTGACTACAACAACCATTTTTGTTAGACTTTTTTTTTTTTTCCCAATTTACTTTTCCCTCGTATTCTGGAAGTGAGCTCATCAGAAAGCACTCAAAACCAACTTACTATCTTGTCTCAAATCTACTTTCCTCTGCTTCAAATTTCTAGACCTAGTTTCATTCATTCCTCAATTCAACAGATGCTTGCTGGGTATCTACTACCCAGTAGGCATATATATTTATTCCTTCCAAATCGTCTTCTGCTTTAAGGTGGATTGTTGCCTTTGGGGGAGGGCTGACCGGTTGAGACCTTGAGACGATTTTGCAACACAAGGTAGAGGGTGAATGGCCCAATGAAAGGAACCCTCATATGAAAAGGCCACATCTCCAGCCAGAACATGGTTGGAAGGATTTTTCACTTCTCTCTGCCAATGTCTTTGGTCTTTAGTAGATTGACAAACATTTGAGAAGACTCCAAGGGGTTGGGGAGAATCACCTTTGCCACAGAGAAGCTACTGGAAGATTGGCAAAGAGGTCACTTGCAGGCAATTCTAAACTTCAATGAAGTAATCTGTATCCTGTAAACCACATAATATTTCTGTGATGAAAATTTCCCTGTGTTATCTTCAAGTCTTTTTAAAAGTATTGCTCCAAAGGTCCAGCAGTCTCCATTAAGACTATAAAGTGTCTTATTTCCATACTTAGGCCCAGTAATTGAAGAAGAGGAATGTCCCCTTAAGGCCAGTAGGATGAAGATAGAATTACTTTTTAAGCAGCGAATCTTACCAAATAAAAATCAAGGGCAAGAAATTTCCAGTTTTAGCTCTGCTGTATAAAGAGCTTAGAGACTGTGTTTCCCATACCAATAACAAGAAAATACTGGGCTGATAATCACTTTTCTTGGACCCAGAGAACTGAGGACTCGGGGCCAACTGCCACTCAGTAATGTGGAAACACAGACAAAAATAGAGGGCCTTGGCCAAGATCTACTTACTTGGAACAGCAACCACTAGCATAACTGGTAGGAATACCTAAATGATAACTGACAAGTTTCTGGAGGCTGAGTGTAGACTAGCATGACAGAGAGAAACTCTGGAGGGTTGCATTCTTATGAGAGGGCCAATAATCAGCAATAACCAGTGACTTTATCTACAAAAGCTCCATTTGGCTGTCCTGGGGAAGATCTAAAGCAAGATCCCCTTGTGACTTAGGAAGAGAAAAAGAATAATCATTGTGAAATAAGGAGGATTTGCCATAGCAGCAGCCTTCTTTTCATGGGGAAAGGCTTTATCAGAGTTTTAGCCCAACTGTGGGAAAGACATCCCTCCCATTCTTCCTCTACACCCAATCCTTCTGGTCTTAACTTGGCGGGGGGAGGGGGGGGCGCTACCCTACAGTAGAAACTCTGCAAAGATCAAGCCAGGAGACAAAAGCCCACTTAAAGGCTGAGATTGAACTATAACACAGGAAGTGCCCCCTCCCATGCACCATGGCACTATACCAACAGGGTTTTAGTATAATAACAGTGGGTTATAGCTAAACAAACAGCAGGATGCATACTCTCTGAGAAGGAGAACTTACGAAAGCCAAACTCAAAAAGAAATTAAGACCAACAACAAATAAAAACAAAGTTACTAGAGGAATTTGAAGCCCTTGACACTCACTGCATTAGCCATTATTAAACACAGCCTAATACCTAGACACATGAACATAAATCCTAACAGTAAAAGCCTATTTACTTCAGTTCTCATTATCCAATAAAATATGTCTAGCTTTCAACAACAACTAATAACAAGGCATAGGAAACAGCAAAAGACCCCACCATTTGAAGAAACACAGCAAGCATGAGAACCAGACTTGCATATGGCACAGATATTAAAAGCAGAAGATGTGGAATTTAAAATAACTACAATCAATATGTTAAGAGCTCCAGTGGACACAGAAGACAAACATGAAAGAATAGGTAGGTAAACAGAGTTGGAAACTCTAAGGAAGAATAAATATTAATGCTATAAATCAAAAAACACAGAAATGGAGCAGCTTTTGCTGGGTTCATCAGTGAAGTGGACAAACTGAGCTTGAAGACAGGTCAATGTAACCTTCTCAAACTGAAATGGAAAAAAGAAAAAAACTAAAATTATAAAAGTCTAATAAATGTGGGACAATTTCAGAAGATGTAACATATGCATAATTGAAATATAAGACAAAGAATGAAGCAGAAAAAAATATTTGTGTTAATAATGGTTTCAAATTCCCCCAAATTAATGACAGAAACAAAACCACAGATACAGGTAGTTCGGGTACAACAAGCTCAGATACAGGAATACATAAATTGCAGGTTAATCAAGCTGATGAACATTAAAAACAAAACAACAACCAAAAAATTAGGAGACTTCCCATTCCCAGTTAAGCATGTAAGAAAAACTTGGCAGTTGCCACTCTATACTAGTAAGTAAAAAGTTGAAAAAACTGAAAAATCAATAGGTGTCCTTGTATTCTTAAAGAGAAGTGAAACCACAGGGTAAACCACTGCCCCCCAAATTGGGGAAACCAACAGTAAATACAAAGAATCAAAACTTACTGTACCAGAGCCCCATGAAAGAAACCCGGGCAGGAACCAGTGCTAAGGTAGGAAAACCTGAACTGTAATGAATCGCTAGAGGCTCAGTGTGGACAAATCTGAGAGTTGTAACTCCAGGGAGATCCAGTCATAAAGCAGCCTCCATACTGTTGTGAATTTTATCCCCGGGAATTCTATCAGGTACTCATGATGAATTGTAGAGAAAAATCCCCTCGTGCTTCCAGTAGGAAGAGGGGAAAATAAAACATTTTGAAATACACCAGAGCATTTTGTTCTTCTTGAATCTGCCCACAGGAGAAATTATTTCACCCACGCCTAGCCTGATGGGGTTTTATCAGAGCCTCAACAACCTGGGGGACAGTAAATACCCAACTCCAGCCAGCCCTAACCCTTCCACATGGAGGAAGGAAAATAGCAAGCTCCAGCCATCCTGTCCCACTGAAGGGGGCAGAAATCTGAGAAGCACATATGAAGTTCACAATCCAGAGACAGAGGCTCCCTTGAAGACTGAGAGCTGAATATAGAATTATAGAACACGCCCCTCCCCCCCCACACCTCACCATCTATTACTAAAGGTCTATTTATAGCAGTTCATTTTACCCAGATCCAGCTATCAAAAAGACTTACAAGGCATACCAAAAAGCCAAAAGACACAATCTGGAGAGACAGCGCCATAGAATCAGACATGGTAGAGATGTTAGTGTTACCGGACTGGGAATTTCTTTTTAAAAACTATGACTGGTATACTAAGGCCTGTAACGGATTTAAAAAAAAAAAAAAAAGACGCTATGCAAGACCATATGAGCAATGTGAACAAAGATGGAAGCTCAAAAAATAATAATTGCTAGAGATAAAAAAACACACTGTAAACTGAAATGAATAAATGCCTTTGATGGGCTTATTAGTAGACCAGATAAACATGGTTGAGTAAAGAATCTCCAAGCTTGAGGATATCTTAGTAGAATCTTCAAAAACCAAAAGTCAAGGAGAAAACTGAAAACAGAATATCCAAGGATTGTGGAACAATTACACAAGTTGTAGCAACAACAATAGAAATACCAGAGAAGAAGAAAGAGAAAGGAACAGAAGAAATCTTTGAAATGAGAATGCTCAACTGACAATTTCTCCAAATTAATGTCAGGCACCAAACCACAGACCCAAGAAGCTCAGAGACCAAGCAGGACAGAGGCCAAAAAAATTAAACCTGGGCATATATCTTCAAGCTAAGAAAACCAAATAGTTTTTTAAAATGCTGAAAGAAATCAGAGGGAAGAAAACATTTATAGAGGAGCAGAGAATTGTATTCAACTTCTCAGAAACCATGCAAGGCAAAGAGAATAGACTTAAATAGTTTAAGTGTTAAGAGGAAAAAAGCCACCAACCTATAATTCTACCTAGTAATGCCTCAAAAGTGAAGGAGAAATAAAAACTTTCTTGGAAACATAAAAATTAAGGGAATTTGTTGACAGCAGACATTCCTTGCAAGAATTGTTAAAAAAATAGTCTTTAGAGAAAAGGAAAATGACATAGGTAAGAAACTCAGATCTACATAAAAAGAGCATCAGAGAAAGAATGAAAAAAATTAAAAGCTTTCATTATTTCTATTTTTTAATCGATCTGAAACAGGTTTGTTCAAAATTTAATAGCAACAATATATCCAATGATGTATGCTTACACATAAGTGCATTGAATGACAGCAATGATACAAAGGATAAGAGGGAAAAATTAGGATTATTTTGTTATTACTAGGTACTTGAATTATCTGTGAAGTGGTATAGTTTTATATGAAAGGACACTTGAATTAGTTGTAAATCTATTACAAATTATACAGAAAACACTCAAAAAATTAAAAGAAACAAGTATAACTGATATGCTAAGAAAGGAGAGAAAATAGAATCATAAAATGCTCAATTGGAACAACAAAATGCAGGGGGAAAAGTGGAAGACTAAACAGTAGCTAATATCATAGATATTAATCCAACTATATCAAGAATCCACTGTGAATGTCAGTGGCACAAATGTACCAATTAAAACACGTATTATTAGAGTGGACAAAAAGACAAAATTGAAGTGTTTGCTGTCTACAAGAAACCCACTTAAAAAATAAGGACACCTATAGATGAAAAGAGATGAAAAAATAAATATCATGCCAACAGTAATCAAAAGAAAACAGGAGTAGCTATATTAATTGCAGGCAGAGAAGATTCAGAGGAAGGAAAGTTATCAGGAATATAGAGGAGCATTAATTATAAAGGGCTCAAGGCTCTAAAATGGCAGAATAATCGTTAATGTGTATGTGCCTAACAACAGAGCATCAAACTACATGAAGCAAAAACTGATAGAACCACAAAGAGAAATGGATGAATCTGCTATTATAGTCAGAGGCCTCAAAAACACTCTATCACAAAAGGATAGATTCTGTAGGCAGAAAATCAGTAAGGACATAGTTGAACTCTACAGCACCATTAGTCAACTGGATTGACATAATTGACATTTATAAACTATTTCATCCAACAATACCAGAATACACATTCTTCTAGTTCACATGAAACATTCACCAAAATAGACCACATTCTGAACCATAAAACACTCCTTAACAATCGTTTAAAAAGTGAAGTTAGGGGCTCCTGGGTGGCTCAGTGAGTTAAGCGTCTGACTCTTGGTTTTGGTTCAGATCATGGTCTCATGGTTGGTGGGTTCGAGCGCCACGTTGGACTCTGCACTCACAGTGTGGAGCCTGCTTGGCATTCTCTCTCTCCCTTTTTCTACCCCTCCCCTACTTGCTCTCCCTTAAAATAAATAAATATTTTTTTTTAATTTTTTTTAACGTTTATTTATTTTTGAGACAGGGAGAGACAGAGCATGAACAGGGGAGGGTCAGAGAGAGGGAGACACAGAATATGAAGCAGGCTCTAGGCTCCGAGCTGTCAGTACAGAGCCCGACACAGGGCTAGAACTCACGGACCGCAAGATCATGACCTGAGCTGAAGTCGGCCGCCCAACCGACTGAGCCACCCAGGTGCCCCTAAATTTTTTAAAAATTAAAAAAAAAAACAACCCTTCAGTTATACAACATATGCTCTCAGACCAAAAAGGAATCAATAACAGAAAGATAGCTAGAAAATACACAACTGGAGATTAAACAGTTCTAAATAATGTACAGGTCAAATTAAAAAATTACATACTTTGAATTAAATGAAAATTCAAATTTATCAAAATTTGTGGGATACAATGAAGGCAGCCTTTAGAATGAAATTTATAGCATTAATGTATATGTTTAAAAAGTTCTAAAATCAACACAACATTCAATTTTAGGAAACTAGAAAAAGGATAAATTCAATCCAAAGTGGGTAGAAATAACAAAAATTAGAGGAGAAATAAATGAAATTGAAATAGTAAATCAACAGAGAACAAAACCAAAAGATGATTCTTTGAAAGATCATTAAGGTTTATAAGCCTCTAGCCAAGGTAATTAAGAAAAAAAGAGAAGATGCAAATCACTAATATCACAAATGAGGAAATATCACTACATATCCCAAGGATAACAAAAGGACAAGAAAGAAATAGTATTAACAACTTTATGCCCACAGATTTGATAACCTCAATGAATTGGATCAATTCCTTGAAAGATACAATCTGCCAACACTCCTACAAGAACATATAGATGATTGGACAAAGTCTTTAACTATAAATGAGTTCATAATTAATAACCTTCCATAACAGAAAGCACAGGTGGATACGAGTTCACTGGTGAATCCTACCAAACATTTAAGGAAGAAATTATACCAATTCTCTACAATCTCTTTTAGAAGATAGAAGTACAGGGAATTCTTTTAATGAGGTCAGAATTATCCTAATACCAAAACCAGACAATGATATTACAATAAAACTACAGACCACTATTTCTGATGGGTATAAGTGCAAAAATATTCAGTAATAGCAAGTAACAAATCAAGTCCCACAACGTATAAAAAAGGTATACAACACTACTCAGTGGGATGTAGTCCAGGTATGCAAGGCTGGTTCAACATTTGAAAAATTAATATAACCCATCACATCAACAGGTTAAAAAAAACTTACATGGTCATATGAATAAAAAATTACATGATCAGAGTTGAACTCTACAGCACCATTAGTCAACTGGATTGACATAATTGATATTTATAAACTATTTCATCCAACAATACCAGAATACACATTCTTTTAGTTCACATGAAACATTCACCAAAATAGACCACATTCCAAACCATAAAACACTCCTTAACAATTATTTAGGAGAAACATTCAGCTCCCACTCATGAAAAACTCTCAGTAAACTAAGAATAGAGGGGTACTGCCTCAACTTGATAAAGACTATCTACAAAAACCCTCCAACTGGGTGTCCCTGTGGCTCAGTGAGGTAAGTGTTAGACTTTTGATTTTGGCTCAAGTCATGATCTCACAGTTCATGAGATTGATCCCTGCATCAATGCTGTCAGGACAGAGCCTGCTTGGGATTCTCTCTCTCCCTCTCTGTCTGCCGCCCCTAACTCACTTTTGCTTTCTATCTCGCTCTCTCTCAAAATTAAATCAACAAACAACAGCAACAACAACAAAAACCCTCCAGCTAACATCATACCTAATGGTAAGAAACCTGAAGCTTTCCCATAAGATCAGGTACAAGGCATGGATGTTCTCTATCACCACTTGTTTTCAATATCATACTGGAAATCTTTGTTAATGTGATAAAATGAAAGAAGAAAATAAACTGTATACAAATTGGGATGAAAACATAAAATTGTCTTTGTTTGCAGATGACATAATCATCTATATAGAAAATTTAAAAGAATCAATGAAAATACTCCTGGAACTAGTAAGTAATCATAGCCATGCTTCAGAACACTAGTCAAAATTGACAAAAGTCAATTGCTTGCCCATATTCTAGCAGTCAACAAGTGGAATTTGAAAACAGAAGCAATACTATTTATATTGGAATCGCTGAAACTGAAATACATAGGCATGAATCTAACAAAATATGCTCAAGTTCTACATGAGGAAACCTATAAAATTCTGATGAAATGAAAGAAATCAAAGAATTCAATAAATAGAAGGATATTTCATGTTCATGGAAAAGACTCAAGTTCTTCCCACCTTAAGCTCAATCAAAATCCCAGCAAGTTACTGTGCAGACTAAAACAAACTGATTCTAAAGTTATTTTAGAAAGGCAAAAGACCCAAAATAGCCAACAGAATATTGAAGAACAGTGTTGAAAGAGTAACAATATCTGACTTTGAGACTTATTTCAAGGGGACAGTAAATATTCAACAGTGTTTCTTTGGCAAAGAGTAAACAAATCAGTGGAATAGAATAGAATCCAGAGACAGACCCCTATAAATATAGGCAGTTGATCTTTGACAAAAAAGCAAAGGGAATGCAATGGCAGAAGATAGTCTTTTCAAAAAGTGGTTCTGGAACAACTGGACATCCACATGTAAAAAGGAATCAATCTAGACACAGATCTTACAGCTTTCACAAACATTAATTTAAAACGGATGAAAGATGGACTGTCTGGCTGGCTGAGTTGGTAAAGCATGTAACTATTGATCTTCAGGTACCAAGTTCAAGCTCCACATTGGGCGTGGACCCTACTTTAACTAACTGATTAAAAATTTAAATTAATTAAATTAAATTAAAATTAAATTAAAATTAATTAATTAAATTTAAATTAAATTAAATTAATTAAATTTTAATTTTCATTAAATTTAATTAAAAATTTAATTTTTAATTAAGTTTACTTTTTAAATTTAATTTAATTTTTACATTAATGAAAACTAAAATTTAATTAATTAAAAATTCAATAAAAGTAAAATGGATCACAGACTTAAAATGTAAAATGCATAACTATAAAATCCCTAGAAGGAAAAAAAATCTAGATGACCTTGGGTATGATGATGACATCTTAGATACAAAACAAAAGACACAATACATGAAAGCAATAAGTGATTATTTGGACTTCATTAAAAATTAAGAACACTGGTTCTGTGAAAGGAATTATCAAGAGACTGAAAAGTCAAATTAAAAACTGGGAGGGGTGCCTGGGTGGCTCAGTCAGTTAAGCGTCTGACTTCAGCTCAGGTCATGATCTCTCGGTCTGTGAGTTCGAGCCCCGCGTCGGTCTCTGGGCTGATGGCTCAGAGCCTGGAGCCTGCTTCCGATTCTGTGTCTCCTTCTCTCTGCCCCTCCCCTGTTCATGCTCTGTCTCTCTCTGTCTCAAAAATAAATAAACTTAAAAAAAAAAAAACTGGGAGAAAATATTTGCAAAATGACATATCTGAAAGAACTGCTCCAAAATATACAAAGAACTATTAAAACTCAACAAGAAAACAGACAACTTGTTTAAAAAAAAAAAATAGGCCAAAGAGCTTAAGAAACACTCCAAAGAAAATGTACAGATAGAAAATAAGCGCATGAAAAGATGTTCTGTATTATGTCATCAGGAAAATGCAAATTAAAACAATAATCCAATACCACTATGCACATATTAGAATGGCTGAAATCTGAAACACTGCCAAGACCAAATGCTAGTGAGACTAGAGTAATAGTAACTCTCATTCATTGCTGGTGGAAATGCAAAGTGGTATAGTCACTATGGAAGGCTGTTTGCATTTCTTACAAAAATAAACATACCCTTACAATGAAATGCAGCATTCATGCTCATTGGTATTCACCCAAAGAAGGTGAAAACTTATGTTCACCCAAAAATCTGCTTACAGGTATTTATAGCAGCTCTGTCGATAATTGCCAACTTGGTAGCAACCAAGATGTTCTTTAGTAGGTGAGTAGATAAATGAACTGCAGTACATCCAGACAATAGAATATTATTCAATGCTTAAAGGAAATGAGGCTTCAAGCCATGAAAATCCATGAAGGAAACATAAATACATATTACTAAGTGAAAGAAGTAATCTGAAGGCAACTTACTGTATGATTTCACTCATATGACACTCTGGATAAGGCAAAACTATGAAGATAGTAAAAGAATCAATGGTTGCCAGGGATTAGATAGAAGAGAGTGATGCATGTGTCAAACACAGGATTTTTAGGGATATGTGGCAGGAAAACTACTCTCTATGACTCTATAATGGTAGATATAGGTAATTATAAATTTGTCCAAACCCATAGAATATACAACACCAAATATGAACTCAAATGTAGACTATGGACTCTGAGTGATAATGACGTCAATGCAGATTCATCACTTATAACATAAGCACCACCACATGCAGGAAGTTGATATGGGAGAGACTATGCATGTGTACAGACAAGGGATAAATGGGGAATACCTAGCTTCTACTCAATTTTGCCATGATCTTGAAGGTCCTGTAAAAAGTAAACTCTTAAACAAACAAACAAAAAGCTATAGGTAGGCATAACATATTCAAAAGGAAGAAATCAAAAGACAAATTCTTGAAATAAACAAGGGGACTTTTGAAGCCTCTTATGGAATAACATGAGTAAGAGTTAAAGCAGAACAGAGAACCCAGAAATGGACCCACAAATATATGGCCAACTAATCTTCGACAAAGTGGGAAAGAGTATCCAGTGAAAAAAGACAGTCTTTACAGCAAATGGTGCTGGGAAAACTGGACAGTGACCCATAGAAGAATGAAACTGGACCACCTTCTTACACCATACACAAAAAATAAACTCAAAATTGATGAAAAAAAAAAGAAAACTAAATGTGAGACAGGAAACCATCAAAATCCTACAAGAGAAAACAGGCAGCAACCTCCTTGACCTCAGCTGCAGCAACTTCTTACTAAACATATCTGGAGGCAAGTGAAAGAAAGCAAAAGTGAAATATTGGGACCTCATCAAAATAAGAAGCTTCTGCACAGTGAAGGAAGCAATCAACAAAACTAAAAGGCAACTGAAGGAATGGGAGAAGATATTTGCAAATAATATAGCTGATAAAGGGTTAATATCCAAAATCTATAAGGAACTTATCAAACTCAACACCCAAAAAAACAAATAATCCAGTGAAGACATAGACAGAAGACATGAATGGACACTTTTCCAAAGAAGACATCCAGATGGCTAACAGACACATGAAAAGATGCTCAAAATCACTTATCATCAGGGAAATACAAATTAAAACCACAAAAAGATACCATCTCACACCTGTCAGAAACTCATGAAACAGATGATGGCAAGGATGCAGAGAAAGGGGGACACTTTTGCACTGCTAGTGGGAATGCAAACTGGTGCAGCCACTTTGGAAAACACTATGGAGGTTCCTCAAAAAATTAAAAATAGAACTACCCTGTGACCCAGCAAATACACTACTAGATATTTATCCAAAGAATACAAAAATGCTGATTCAAGGGGGACATGCACCTCAATGTTTATAGCAGCACTATCAACAACAGCAAAATTATGGAAAGAGCCCAAATGTCCATCAACTGATGAATAGATTAAGAAGATGTGGTATATACATACAATGGAATATTACTCAATGATCAAAAAGAATGAAATCTTGCCATTTACAGCAACATGGGTGGAAGAATCAATGATGGGTGATGGGTGGAACTAGAGTGTATTATGCTAAGTGAAATGAGTCAGTCAGAAAAATACAAATATCCTATGATTTCACACATATTTGGAATTTAAGAAACACAACAGATGAACATAAGGGAAGAGAATGAAAAATAAGATAAATACACAGAGGAAGGCAAACCATAAGAGACTCGTCAATACAGAGAACCAAGGGTTGCTGGAGGGGTGTTGGGTCGGGGGATGGACTAAATGGGCAATGGGCATTAAGGAGGGCAGTTGTCGGGCTGAGTACTGGATGTTATATATAAGTGATGAGTCACTGGATTCTACTCCTTAAACCAATGCTACACTGTATGTTAACCAACTTGAATTTAAATAAATACATTTTAAAAAAAGAGTTAAAGCAGTCAGTAGCCATGCAAACAAGTTAACAGATAAGATATTTATAGTTTTGAAAGATATCAAGCCCAACCTATAATTCTGTCCAGCAAAAGTTTTCTTCAACAATGAAGGAAAAATAAAAACTATCTGAGGAAAAAAGTAATAAAACAAAACCTGAGGGAAGTCATCTCCAGCTGACCTGCCTTTAAGAAATGTTAAAGTAAGTTCTTTAGGAGAAAAATTAAAGATCAGAAATATTGGATCTAGATAGAGCAATAAAGAGTACTGGAGAAAGTATATATGAATGTAAAATAATTTCTTCTCTAATCTAAATGACAACCATTTATTTCAAATACTAACAGTAGTAATGTATCAGGCCATCACCACAGATGGGATAAGTGAAATGAATGACAAGGTCATAAGGTCTGGAAGGTGGAATTAAGAATACTGTTATATGGTATCTGTGTTACAGGAAAAATGATATAGTGTTATTTATGGCATGCCTTTGGGCACTAAATCACAGTATCCCAAATTCATCTTATATAAATTTTTCTTATGGTTTTGTTTTCTTTTTCCACTTTTTTTTTTTTACCATGTTATATTCTGTGGATATATTTTTTTTAATTTTTTTTAACGTTTTTATTTATTTTTGAGACAGAGAGAGACAGAGCATGAACAGGGGAGGGGCAGAGAGAGAGGGAGACACAGAATCAGAAGCAGGCTCCAGGCTCTGAGCCATCAGCCCAGAGCCCGACGCGGGGCTCGAACTCACGGACCGCGAGATCGTGACCTGAGCTGAAGTCGGACGCTCAACCGACTGAGCCACCCAGGCGCCCCTCTGTGGATATTTCTAAGGTAACTCGAAACCATTCAAAATAATATGAGTAAATGAATCAGAATTGTTCTAAAGATACTCCTGAGGAACAGAACAAAGTTAGAGCTATCACTTAGAGTGAACCTAATGGCATTGATCCTTTCAGTCACTGATGAAGTTATTTTTAGTTGCATCATCATCTTTGAGCCACACTAAGGGAGCAATAATGCCACTATGGTTTTGTCATCCTTTGATATAGTTTTCTTATGTCACACAGTCATTATAGTACTTGTCACTCTGGGAAGAATTAATTGCCAGCAAAATAAAAAGTATTATAATTGTGATGTGGTTTATCGTCATTATTTCACAGAAACAATTCTAGAGTTGGAATCTATTTCAAAGGATCAGTTGTTCTAGTCCTTACTATCAGCTGATGATTATTTATAAAGCTCCCAATTACAAAAACCCTGCAGGTTCTCTTAGGGCTTTTGAAGGATCTTTACACTTTTTTCATCCAAGAAACACAGACTGAATATTGAATGCCTTAATTTACACACACATATGAACTGTCCTTACCTGCAGTCAACACTTTAGTGTTTCTCAAAAACATTTAATACCATAATCAGTAAACATCGTCTGTTTCTGGGAAATGGCCATTAGAACTCTTGAGGAAAAAGAGGAAAAAAAAAAAAACTAACCACATTTTAAAGAGAACTATAAAAATTGAAGTCAGATTACCCTTGGCCACCTGGGTTTACTAAGAGGCTGCCTCAAAATATTCTGATACCACCGTATGAGTATGCCAGGTCTCCCTCAACTGCCCCTAGGCTCTATGAGGAGAAAACTCAGGCTTATACCAAAAGGGACAATCATTGGCCCATGGGGAAGTATGGTGCTGTCTGCATTCCCTACACATGTCCTTTGTCACAAACTGTGAGAAAAGCTGTCTGAAAAATTCATTTGCAAAGACTGAGGATGCTTCAGTTCACATCTGGGTGGCCCCTCAAAAACTATTTTTACAGAAAGCAAAAAAAGGGGTGCCTGGGTGGGTCAGTCAGTTAAGCACCTGATTTCGGTTCAGGTCATGATCTTGTGGTTTGTGAGTTGGAGCCCCACGTCAGGCTCTGTGCTGACAGATTAGAACCTGGAGTCTGTTGCAGATTCTGTGTCTCCCTCCCTGGCCCACACTCTGTCTGTCTCTCTTGGAAACAAATGAACATTAAAAAAAATTTTTTTAAGTAAAGAAAAAAAAAAGAATTCTTGCAAGAAAGACAGAAGAAAATTTCATTCCTTATTTGGACTTAGGTTTAAGAAACTGCCAATTATATCATCTCAAATTGATGGGGACTCTTGAGTTGCCCCTGTGTGCTCATCCTGGCTTGCCTAGAGAATAGAACCCATTCATTTTTGTATTCCCTCTCCTCCCTCAAAATATGAAAATTAGAAAACAAACATGAAGTACAAAATCATTTACTTGTAACATGTATTTTACAGATGACTTGAGGAGATAAGAGGGCAAACTGTTCATTTCAAGGAAGGGCAATATAATAAATGTGTTTCCCCATTTATGAAATCCTTGGATTTCATTTCACAGATCATATTGTGGGACCACTGTTCTATGGAGTACATGTTGGAAAATGTTGCACTAGACATTAAAATTAGCAGCAAGAATGTTCAACCACTTCTCATTATTACTATTTAATATTCTTTTACATTTTAATCAATGAAATAAAACCAATGAAACAAATTTAAAAAGCATAAACCTCACTGGTAAAGGAAAATATTTAGTAAATGTAGATTTAACCTTCATATTACCTTTAAAAGTGATAAAAGACAAGTGTAGTGAAAATACAATTAAAATAATTACTAAATATATAAAAGATAAAAAGATGTAAAATGTGACATCAAACCAAAACATGATAGGAGAGTAAAAACGTAGAGCTTCAGAATGTGCTCAAACTTATTTTGTTATCAACTTAAAAGACTTAAAAATATAAGTTGCTATATGTAAGCCTCCTGGTAACGATAAAGCAAAAACCTATAGTAGATACACAAATAAAAAGCAATCTAAGGATAACACTAAAGGAAGTCATTAACCACAAAGGAAGAGAACAGAAGAAAAAGAGAGGAACTACAACCATCCAGAAAACAATTAATAAAATGGAAGTGCATACCCTCAACAATTAAATGTAAATGGACTAAATTTTACCATTTAAAAAAAAAAAAAAAAAGAGTGGCTGAATGGATTAAGAAAACAAAGCCCATCTAGTTACCACCTATAAGAGACTTCAGATATAAGGACATACAAACTGAAAGTAAAAGGATGGAAAAAGATATAAATGCAGGAGAAAATCAAAAGAAAGCTTTTATCAAACAAAGTAAACTCCTATCAGACAAAGTAGACTTTAAAACAAAGACTGCAATAAGAGACAAAGAAGGTCATTGCATAATGGTAAAGTAGTCAATCTACCAAGAGGATATAAGACATGTAAATATTTATGCACCCAATATAGAAGCACCTAAAGTAAATATTAAAGGAAGACTAAAGGAAAAAAATAGACCTCAATACAATAATAGTACTGTAGTAATACTACAATAATAGTAACAATACAATAATAGTAACAAATTGATAGATCATCCAGACAGAAAAATCAATAAATACTGGCCTTTAACAACACTTTAGCCCAGATGGACTTAACAAACATATACAGAACATTCCATCTGAAAGAAACAAAACAAGAGCACACGAAGCATTCTCCAAGATAGAGCATATGTTAGACTACAACTTTCAATAAATTCAAAAAGACTGAAGTCATATTAAGCATTTTTTTCCAACCACAAGGATAGTAAACCAGCAACAAATTATAAGAAGAAAATGAAAATTCACAAATATGTGGAGATTAAATAACATACTACTGAAAAATAATGGATCAAGGATCAAAAGAGATTTTAAAAATACCTTGAGACAAATAAAATTGGAAATACAACATACCAAAACTTATGGGATTCAGTAGAAGTAGTTCTAAGAGGATTGGTCATAGTGATAAATGTCTACATCAAGAAAGAGGTAAAAGAAACATTTATCATACAAATATATGTCAAAGAAAACCTGGGGTAGCAACACTTATTTGGGATGAAATAGACTTTAAAACAAAGACTGTAACAAGAGACACAGAAGGACACTGCATAATAAAGGGGGCAATCCAACAAGATAATATGACAATTGTAAATATTTGTGCACCCAACATGAGAACACCCAAATACATGAACCAGTTAATAATAAACACAAAGGAAATAACTGATAGTAATACAATGATAGTAGAGTAATTTAATATTCCACTTACACTGATAGAAAGATCATCCCAACAGAAGATCAATAAGGAAACCGTGGCTTTGAACAACACATTGGACCAGATGGATCTGACATATATTCAGAACATTCCATCCTAAAACATCAGAATACACATTCTTTTCAAGAGCACATGGAATATTCTCCAGAGTAGATCACATATTAGGCCACAAAACAAGTCTTAAAAAATTAAAAAAAAAAAATTGAATACCATGCATCTTTTCTGACCACAACACTGAAACTAGAAATCAACGCCAAGAAAAAATCTGGGAAGAGCACAAACACATAGAGGTTAAATAACATGCTACCAAACAATGAATGGGGCAACAAATAGATGAAAGAAGAAATTTAAAATTACATGGAAATGAAAATCAAAACACAAACTTCCAAAACCTTTCAAATGCAGCAAAAGTGATTCTAAGAGGGAAATTTAGAGCAACATAGGTCTACCTCAAGAAGCCAAAAAAATCTCAAATGAATAATCTAATCACACACCTAAAGGAGCTAGAATAAGAACAAACAAAACCCAAAGCCAGCAAAAGAAAGGAAATAATAAATATTAGAGCAGAAATAAAGGATATAGAAATTTTTTAAAAAGAACAGATTAATGAAACCAGGAGCTGGTTCTTTGAAAAGATCAACAAAATTGAAAAACATCTAGCAAGAGGAGAGAGAGACAGAGAGAGACAGAGAGAGACAGAGAGAGACAGAGAGAGACAGAGAGAGACAGAGAGAGACAGAGAGAGACAGAGAGAGACAGAGAGAGACAGAGAGAGACAGAGACAGAGAGAAATAATAAAATCACTAATGAAAGATAAGAAATAACCACAGAAATACAACCAATTTTAACAGAATATTATGAAAACCTATATGCCAAAAAATTGGGCAACATAGGATAAACGGATAAATTCCTAGAAACATAATCTACCAAAATTAAAACAGGAAGAAATAGAAAACTTGATGGGGCGCCTGGGTGGCTCAGTTGGTTGAGCGTCCGGCTTCGGCTCAGGTCATGATCTCACAGTCTGTGAGTTCGAGCCCCATGTCGGGCTCTGTGCTGACAGCACGGAGCCTGGAGCCTGGAGCCTGCTTCGAATTCTGTGTCTCCCTCTCTCTCTGCCCCTCCCCTGCTCATGCTCTGCCTCTCTCTGTCTCAAAAATAAATAAAAAAACATTAAAAAAAGAAAAAGAAAACTTGAAGAAACCAATTACCAAAAATGCAACTGAATCAGTAATCAAAAAACTCCCCAAAACCAAAATCCAGGACCAGACATCTTCACAAGCAAATTCTACCAAACACTTAAAGAAGGGTTAATACAGATGCTTAAACTATTCCAAAAAACAAAAGAAAACAAAACAAGAAAGAAGAATAAAAACAAAACAAAACAAACATACAAAAAACCTTCCAAATCCATTCCATGAGGCCAGGATCACCCAGATTCCAAAACCAGATAAAAAAGAGAGAACTATAGGCCAGTATCTCTCATGAACAGAGATGCAGAAATTCTCAACAAAATATTAGCAAACTGATTCCAATAATACATTTTAAAAATTCATCTACCACAATCAAGAGAGATTTATTCCTGGGATTCAAGGGTGGTTTAATATTTACAAAATAATCAATGTGGGACATCACATCAACAAGAGAAAGGATTAAAATCATACGAACACTTCCAGAGATGCAGAGAAAGCATTTTACAAAGTACAACATCCACTCATGATAAAAACCCTCTGCAAAGTAGGTTTAGAGGGAATATACCTCAACATAATAAAGGCCCTATATGAAAAACCCACTACCAACATCTTATTCAATGGTGAAAAACTGAGAGCTTTCCACCAAAGGCCAGGAACAAGACAATGATGTCCACTCTCACCAATTTTATTCAACGTAGTACTGGGAAGTCCTAGCCACAGCAATTAGACAACATAAAGAAATAAAAGGCTCCATACTGGTAAGGAAGAAGTAAAACTATTTGCAGATGACATGATATTCTATACAGGCAATCCTAAAGATTCACCAAAAAAACTGCTAGAACTAATAAATGAAGTTACTGAAGTTGCATGATACAAAAATCAATATACAGAAATCTGTTACACTCCTATACACTAACCATGGAGCAGCAGAAAGAGGAATTAAGAAAACAATCCCATTTACAATTCCACCAAAAACAGTAAAATACTAGGAATAAACTTAACCGAGGAGGTCAAAGGCCTATACTCTGAAAATTATAAAAGACTGATGAAAGAAATTCAAAACAATGCAAATAAATGGAAAGACATTCCATGTTCATGGTTTAGAAGAACAGATATTGTTAGAATGTCTATGTTACCCAAAGCAATCTACAGATTTAATGTAATTCCTATGAAAATACCAATAGTATTTGTCACAGAACTAGAATAATCCTAATATTTGCACAGATCCAGAAAAGACCTCTAACAGCCAAAGCAGTCTTGAAAAAGAAAAAACAAAACAAAACAAAAAACAAAAAACAAAAAACCGGAGGTAACACAATTCCAGATTTCAAGTTATTTTGCAAAGCAGGAGTAATTAACACAGGATGGAATAAAATAGACACGTGGATCAATGGACCAGAATAGAAAACCCAGAAATAAACCTACAATTATATGGTCAATCAATCTTTGACAAAGGAGGAATGAATATACAACGGGAAAAAAGACAGTTTCTTCAACAAATAGTATTGGGAAAACTGGATAGCCTCATGCAAAAGAATCAAACTGGAACACTTTCTTTCACTACATACAAAAATAAACCCAAAGTGGTTTAAAGACGTCAATGTGAGACCTGAAACCATAAAAATTACTGAAGAGAGTACAGGGAGTAATGTCTCTGTCATCAGCCACAGCAACATTTTTCCAGATATGTCTCCTGAGCCAAGGGAAATAGAAGTAAAAATAAAATATTAGGACTACATCAAAATAAAATGTCTCTGCACAGAAAATTAAACAATCAAGAAAATTAAACAATCAAGAAAATTAAACAATCAAGAAAATTAAACAATCAAGAAAATTAAAGGGCAACCTACTGAATGGGAGACTATATCTGCAAATGACATATCTGATACAGCATTAGTATCCAAAATATATGAAGAATTTCTACAAGGCAACACTAAAAACAAAATATCCAGTTGAAAATGGGCAGAAGACATGAACACACATTTCTCCAAAGAAGGCATCGAGATGGCCAACAGACACATGAAAAGATGCTCAATACCACTCATCATCAGGGAAATGCAAACCAAAACCACAATGAGATATCACTTCCCACCTGTCAGATGGCTAGAATCAAGAAGACAAGAAACAGCAACTGTTGGAGAGATATTAATGAAAGAAACTGAAGAAGGTATGAATAAATACATTTAAAAAATCATTGTAGGGGCGCCTGGGTGGCTCAGTTGGTTAAGCGTCCAACTTTGCCTCAGGTCATGATCTCACAGTCTGTGAGTTCCAGCCCTGTGTCGGGCTCTGTGCTGACAGTTCAGAGCCTGGAGCCTGCTTCAGATTCTGTGTCTCCCTCTCTCTCTGCCCCTCCCCTGCTCATGCTCTCTGTCTCAGAAATAAATTTTAAAAAACATTAAAAAATTTTTAAAAATCATTGTAAAAATGATCTATATTGTCACCATTTTCTCACTTCCTGCTCCATTTTCTCACTTCCTGTTCAATTATAAACCTACTTTAATCTGGGCTCCACTCTTATCTTCACCAAAATGACAGTTGTTAAAATGTAAATGACTTTTAGCATACAAATTTCAATAAATTTTACTTTTCTGTCTTTGTCTTATTTGACATCTGCCCAGTATTAGACATCTGTGAATATTCACTCCTTTTTTTGACCCTTAATTTCTTCAGCCTCTCAGACATCATGTTCTTCTAATCCCTCTGGCTATTTCTTTCCCTTTTGGCCTCCTTTGCAGAATTATCCTTTATCTGGCTTGAATGGAGTCTTCCAATGCCAAATCCTAACATTCTCCTTGTCTCATGCTAGACTATCCTCTGAAGGAATTTCATTTATCCCTACAGTGTCCATTATCACTATAGACAGAGAACTCAAAATTTTAGGTTCAAGCTCCCATATCAAACTTTTCATCTCCAAAGTCTTTTTAAAAAAAATTTTTAATGTTTATTTTTGAAGGAGAGAGAAACAGAGTATGAGTAGGGGAGGGGCAGAGAGAGAGGAAGACAGAATCCGAAGGAGGCTCCAGGCTCTGAGTTGTCAGCACAGAATCTGACGCGGGGCTTGAACCCACAAACCGTGAGATCATGACCTGAGCCGAAGTCAGACGCTAACTGACTGAGCCACCCAGGTGCCCCTCCAAAGTCTTATATAAAACTCTTCCCTCACCATCTCAAATTTGAGGTCTTAACTATTATCTTTAAAAAAACCCACTTTTTTGCAAAACCAAACTCAAAATATATGCCCAAATATTACCTCTTTCCAGTATTTATTAGTGATGGGTAACACCATTCTTGTTACACAATCCTAGCCACCAGAAGTTATCACTGACATTTCCTACTTCCTTGTCCATTACCAAGTCCATTATCCAGTCCATTACCAAGACTTTCAGAGTCTTCCGATTATATCTTCGATACTCTCCTCGAATGCACATATACTTCACTATCATTGCATTTGTTATAGTTATAAATTAAAAATCATAGTAATATATTAATTATATTTAATGTTCATGCAAATTACAACTTATATGGGAATTTCTGTTGGAAGTTTTAATAAGTATCTGAGTAGACTGTACATGAGGGCACTTCCATACCTGTTTATCTTTCTATCTCTACGAACTGTTGTAGCCCCTGACAATACCCCTGACCTACCCCAAAAATTTATTTTGATAGAATTAACACATACACCTCAGTAGACACTGAGATCTCTTTCAAAATAGCTTTAAGTACTGTTTCTGCCAGGACAAGAACTGTACTACAATTGAACTCTCTTTATCCGATGTCTAGTAGGAAATATGTGAACTGTGATTCCCCTTCTTTTGCACTCTTCATTTGACTTCTGTTCTGAATAGTCACGGCTTTCCTGTAGCTTTAAGTGTCCATTATTTTTCTATTTTTTTTGCTTTATAATGAGAAAATATCAGGAAGTTCATTGTCTACTTTGATTAAACTCTCTACCCTATCATTTTGGCAATTTATATAGTTCACACACTGTGCTAGTTGCTGGGAAGTGGCTCAAGATGATGTAATATAAGACATAAAGCCCACACCCCAAGCCACAAAATCTAGTATGAGAGATATACTTTAATAAAGGTATGATGGTTAGAATTCAGTTTCAAACGCAAATGACAGAAAACTCCAAATAACAGAAGCCCAAATAAGATAAAAATGTATCTTTCTCATTAAACATAAGTAGTACAATATAACTATTAGAGTCCTAGGATAATCAAGATCATGAACTCCTACAAAGACAAGAAATAGCAAGTTTTGGCAGGGATGCTGAGAAAAAGGAACCCTCGTGCACCATTGGTGGAAATGTAAATTGGTGAAGCCACTATAAAAACCAGGATAGATTTTTCTCAAAATACTAAAAATAGAACTACCATATAATCCAGTAATTCTACGTTAGTATTTACTCAAGGAAACCAAAAACACTATTTCAAAAACACATATGCACCCCTATGTTTATTGCAGCATTATGTATAAAAGCCAGGATATGGAAGCAACCTAAGTGTTCATCAACAGATGAATGGTTAAGATGTGGTCTGTATACAAAACGGAATATTACTCAGACATAAAAAATAATGAAATCTTGCCATTCATGGCAACATGGATGGACAAATAGGGTATTATGCTAAAATAAGACAGAAAGACAAATACTGTGTGATTTTACTTCTCTGTGGAATCGAAGAAACAAAACAACAATTTAAGAAGTAGTTTAATACACATAGAGAAAAAATTACTAGTTTCCAGAGAAGTGGTGGGGAGATGGGTGAAGGCGATTAAGAGGTACAAATTTCCAGTTATAAAATAAGTAAGTCATGGGGATGAAAAGAACAATGTATGGAATATGGTCAATATTGTAAAAACTTTGTGAGGTACCTCATGGTAACCACTCTCATAGTGAACATTTCATAATGTATGTAATTGTGGAATTACTGTTAGTACAAATGGAACTAGTATATTAAATACTGACCATCCTTCAATTTTAAAAGAATCACAGATTCTTTTCTCCTCCTAGCCCAACATGGCTACTCCTGTTCCAGAAATTTTATCTATATTCTGAACAGCAACAAGATAGAAAGAAAGAAAAAGGACATGAGTTTTTCCCTTCATGACATCTTCTAGACCTCTTACATGTCAATTCTAATTGTTCCCTTTTGACAAATTTTAGCCACAAATCTGCTCTGGGCTGAAATGGTGCTTGGGAAACCATCTGTGAAAGAATAACGAGTTCCCATATTGAGGAAGAAGGTGAAAATGGATAGTGGGAAACATTCTCGGCCACAGTAAGAAACTCTAATATAAAAGGGAAAATGATAAACTAGGAGTATAAATAAAATGTAATGAGTGAACATAGGAGACTTCTTACTGACTTGGAAAACATTTCACCATGATGAGAACTAGTTTTTGACATATGAAAAACATTTTAACAAACAGATTAAAAACAAAAAAAGAAGAAGGGCAAAGAAGGGACATAATCAAGGTATGGAATCCAAACACTACTAAGTAGTGAAGAGAGAGAGTAGTTCAGAATGGCCAGAGCCCTGGAGGTAGTGCATGTATAGCAGGGGGAGTAGAAGGTCATTGTTATAGAGACATAAGGATGAAAAGGTGGGTTGAGTTTAAGATATTAAGAACTGCAAATGACAGACTGAATACATTCTTGGCACTCATGAAACAGTCAAGAAAATGTAACCATTCTATTTGTAGATGGTTAGCTATTAATTTGTCTATTTTTTTTATCATTCTTCCATTATTTCTGGAAACTTGTAGCTAGTACATTCAATGTTAAATCTTGTAGGTGGTGGAAATTTGAGCTTTGCTAATAATCCAGGTATGACACCTTGAACCATCATTGTTACTTTATAACAGAGAGGAAGTCACAGAACGGAAACCATTATCACTACCCTGGTTCATTCTGTCAGGTTGAAATTCTATTCCTCAGAGGCACAGGCACCAATGAGAACACGTGTAACAAATTTGAGATGTGCTCTTATGACGAACCAGCTTTTTTAAAGTAAAGCAACTGATTTCTCCCTTCCATTCAGTCCCCAAAGCCTTCTGCTCCTTCAGCCAGATGAGGAACATGCCCTTTTTTTCCTCAGGATATTGATAGGGAGAGAATGGCATGGGATAAGAAAAGATCAACAGCTGCTTCTTGTCAACCTCCAGGACCAGCTTGTGAAAATAACCATCTGAAAAGGGCTCAGGCTGAGCTGCAGTCATTGGCTACAGACACGCATTATTAGGAAAGCCGGCAGGGAAGCGGTTTTCTTCCTGGTGCATGAGTATTTGGATCCTTGCCTTTGTTTTAGCTCTCTCGCTGGGAGGAGCTCAGACTGGTAAAGTCAAAACAAAACATTCATGCCTCTGATATTTATGTTTGCCAGTCACTTTTCTGCTTCCTGTAATTACGCAAGACATGACTAATACCAGTTTTGCTTTCTGACTCATTCTGCAAGGAAGACCCTATTTTCTTCTGGCCTGGAAACTGGGTGAGGTCCCAGGACCTCCATAACTTTCTCCTGGAGACAAAGACAATGCTGTTATAGACAGAGCAAGAAGCTTGGCTTATAACAATTGCCAAGTACAGAAACATATCCACCATGCAAAGTGGAAGGCCATGGCGATATGCATCATGTAAAAGAGGTCCACAAAGGAAGAAGTCGTGGAGGTTTTCATTTTTCACTTTATTTTTTATGTAAGGTAGAGCCTTTCAAACTGTTCTTCAGTCAGTTAATTCCTGAGCCCGGCTTTTGAAATTCATTTAAACACATACCTTTTTCTAATCAAACTCCCTGATGAGGAGGTAATGTCTCTACCAGTTGAGAGTTTTTCAGATATAACTCAGCTTTCACCAGGTCTCCTCTCCCAGTGGGTTTGAGAGACTGTATTAGGACAGCACTGAGCTGATAACTACCTCACCACCGGACCTCACCCACAACCTGTGGGCGCCTCACTTGCCTCTGGGAGCCACAGGAGATCCTCCCTGCGCTCCGGCAGTGGACAGGCCCCATCGTGCATCTCAAGTCACGTGACGGAAGAGGCCCTCATTCTCCGGGCCAGTAACACGCGCATGCTCAGTGCCAGGTTCTGCCGGTTCAAAGCTGCTGTACGACCATGGTGTGCGATGCTTTGCTTTGATGCTTGGTTGTTCCAAAGCCGCACTACATTCCTTACAGAGAATTTGGGTCTCTCCACAACTCCTGTTGCACTGTTGTCTGCTAGGATCTGAAGCAGCACAATTCATGCCAAAATGTCTTTGGTAAAAACGGTCTCTTAAGTTTTTCTTTGTTGTGGTTGGTTGGTTTTTATAGCCTCTCCCTGTCTAGAGCGCAAGCTTAGTCCCCATGGGCTGAGTTGGGAGACCCATCACAGGGGTCTTGGATTCACCCAAGTTTCCCATTTCTGTCTCCAGGCACCCAGCATAACCATAATCGGTCATCAGACCAATGTGCGCATACTTACCCGGAGGGACTGGGGAGCTGCAAGGTAGGGTCAGTTAAGATCACACTTCCCATACTAATTAATGCAGTATTTCCCAAAGCACTCCTGCCCTTAGAGGAATATTTTTAAAATGCAATGCTTGTCTCTCTCGGTACTTAAAAACAAATTTGACTCTTTCAGTCCATCACAAGAAATAGTGACAGTCACCCTGGATTACTCCCCCAGGTTCTAGCAACTGATGGGAGACCTGTATGGTAGCCTCTCATAATGGACTCTTCACAAGACTTATTTTCTTGGTCTAGGGCCAGCCTCCCTATGATTTCCGTGTTCCCACCTATTACATGACACCAGGTTCTGAGTGAGGGTTGGGGGAAAAAAATCCCTATTTAGTTATCTGGGCTGAAAACCAACATTACTTACATCTACTATCTCACCCCATCCCACATGCAAAAGATGCCCCCAGCTTCTTCCTGCCATGCCCCAGCTCTGGCAGGGACCTCTCAAACCCTACCTCCACTTACCAACCAGCTCAAAAAGCAATTTAAGAAAAGATTCACACAAGAACTCAACATCATGATCCACTAAGGTAATGCAAATCAAAACCATCATGGGATACCACTGTGTCAATTCTAATTTCAAAATGGCTAAAATTACAGGGGAAAAAGCTAAAATATCAAGTGCTGATGAGGATGCAAAGTCACTGGGACTGTCATGAACTGCTGATGGGGAAAGCAGAATGGCACAACTACTCAGGAAAGCAGTTGAGTGGTTTCAGATAAAGTGAAATGGACGTTTACTATGTAACTCACAACTCAGCCCCTGGGTATTTTACCAAAAAGAATGAAAGCTTAAGTTCCTCCAAAAAAGTTCTGTTTAACCTATATTTATATTACTGTTTATTGCAGCTTTATTCATAATTGTCAAAATATGGAAATAATGCAGAATTCCTTGACCCAAGAATGGATAAACTGTGCTCGGTCATGTTAATGGCATACTACCCAGCAGTTATAAGAAGCAAATTATCGGTTCACACAGCAACATAGATGACCGCTAAGTGCATCTTGCTAAGGAAAAGAAGCCAGACACGAAAGGCTTTCCATGCTTTCATTCCCTTTACATGACAAGGCAGAACTTTAAAGATGGGAGCCAGTCATTAGTTACAAGGGATAGAGGGTTGTGTTGATTGTAAAAGAGCAGCACAGAGAATTTTGGGGGTTGACGGAACTATTTTGTAGTCTATATTTGTCAAGGCGAAAGAACCGTGCTCCACAAAGAGTGAATTTAACTGTATGTAAACTTTTTTTTTTTTTTTTTTTTGAAGAAATCAGGCTCTGTTTCCAGCTCCTCATGTAAGGAGCTTAGAAGTTTCCATTCCATCCTAATAAAAGCTGAACAGACAATAAATAAATAAATGAATAAATAAATAAATAAATACATAACAGCAACTGTTCTTGGGTCCCTAAGAAAGGGGAGTACACAGGGTAAACTGTTAGCCTCAGGATTGGAGAGAACAACAGAAAAATAGAATAACGACCTACCAGAGCAGGGACTGCCGAAAGGCATCTGCTGTAAGATCCAGGGCTGGGTCAGGAAAATCTGAGCTCTGAATGACTTCCTGCTGGAGGCTCAGTGTGGACAATTCTGAGAGTTACAAAATCTAGGGGGACCCAGTCACGACGAGGCCTCCACAGTATGTGAGATTTACTCCAGGAGTGTAACCAGATTCCCACGGTAAATAGAGAAGAATCCCCTTAGGCATCAGGCAGAGGGAGAGTAAAAGGAACCATTTTGAAATATGCCAGATTACTCCATCCTCTTTAAATAGGCCTGCCATCAGGAGGAACTAATTAAAAGCCTGACCTGCTGGGGTTTTGTCAGAGCCTAACTGGTATAAGGAAGGGAAATACCCAAGGCCAACCCACTCAAGCCAACCTATAACCTTTGGAGGGCGGGGGGGTGGAGGGAGGGGATGAGAAACACTTGTGAAGTTCACAGACCAGAGGCACAGGCTCAGTATAAGACTGAGACCTAATCATAGGACTAACAAATATGCCCCTTCCCCCACATCTCACCACCACATTACTAAAGGCCAATTTACAGCAGTTCCCTTTACCCAGTACTGAATGTCATGTTTGTCTGTCAAGAAAAGTTATGAGGCATACCAAAAGCCAAAGCACAATTTGGAGAGGCACCTGGCTGGCTGTCAGTTAAGTATCCAACTCTTGGTTTTGTCTCAGGTGTTGATCTCAAAGTTTGTGGGTTTAAGCCCTGCGTTGGGCTCTGGGCTAACAGTGAGGAACCTGCTTGGGATTCTCTCTTCCCTGTCTCTGCCTCTCTGCTCATGCTCTCTCTCAAAATAAATAAAGAAACTTAAGGGGGGTGGGGAAAGCATAATTTGGAGAGACAGAACAGCATCAGAATCAGAGATTGCAGGGATGTTGAAATTATCAGACTGGGAATTTTTAAAACTGTGATTCATATGCTAAGAGCTCTACTGGATAAAGTAGACATCAGAAAGATGGAAAAACTTAGAAAAAAAAAAAACAAAAGGCAATGATAGAGGTAAAAAAAAGCTGTAACAGAAATAATGCATTTTATAGGCTTGGACACAACCTAGAAACAAAAAGAATCTATACACTAGAATTTTCAAAAACAGAAAAGCAAAGAGAACAATGAGTGAAAAAAAAAAGGGTAGGATATGGGCGAACACCTTAACCTATACAGGAACAAAGAGAATAATTAAATCTGACTTCTCAGAAACTATGCAAATAAGAAAAGAGTAGACAGAAATATTTTTAAAACTCCACCAACCTACATTGCAAAATTATCCTTCAAAAGTGAAAAAGTGAAGGGGAAATACAGATTTTTCTCAGACAAAAATTGAGGGACTGTGTTGCCAATAGACTTGCTTTGCAAGAAGTTCTTTAGAGAGAAGGACAGGAATATAGGCCAGAAACTTGGATCTGCATAAAAAAAGAAAGAATATTGAGGAAGAAATAAGAGAAGGCAAAATATAAACTTATATTTCTCTTATTAATTGATCTAACACATAATAGTTTATTCAAAATAATAGGAACCATGTATTCAATTATACCCATGTATATTTTATATATAATACATATATATAAGATATACATATATATAATACATATATACATATACACACACACATATGCTTATATAAATGAAATAAATGACAACAATACTACAAGGGATAGGAGGAAGAAATTAGGATATTTATTATTATAAGATATTCACACTACCTGTCAAGAGGTATAGTGTTATTTGAAAGTGGACTCTAGAGCAACCACGAAAGAAGAAAGAAAGAAAGAAAGAAAGAAAGAAAGAAAGAAAGAAAGAAAGAAAAG
Organism: Panthera tigris; assembly: GCF_018350195.1. NCBI lineage: Eukaryota > Metazoa > Chordata > Mammalia > Carnivora > Felidae > Panthera > Panthera tigris. Next base: position 55,005,900 of record NC_056671.1, on the reverse strand, counting down.
GAAGGAAGAAAGAAAGAAGGAGGGAGGCAAGGAGGGAGGGAGGGAGGGAGGGAGAGAGGGAGGAAGGAAGAAAGAGGGACTGATATGCAAAGAAAGGAGAGAAAAATGGAAAAATAAAAGGCTCAGTTAAAACCACAAATGGCTGGGAAAGAGTAGAAGACAAAAATAGGAACAAAGAACAAGAACAAAAAATAGCATATAGCAAGAAATATGGTAGACATTAAACTGACTTTATCACTAATCATGTTGAATGCCAATGGTTTAAATATACAAATTAAAAGGTTATCAGAGCAGAACAAAAAACACAACCCAACTTTATCTTGTTTACAAGAACCCTGCTTTAGATATTAAGATACACAAAGATTAAAGGTAAGTAGATGGAGATAATATATCATGATAGCAACTATAAAAAGATACAATAACAATAAAAAGCAATAGTAGCATATTAATTTCAGACAAAGTGGACTTCAAAGTAAGGAAAGTAATCAGAGATAAATAACAAGCACATTACCTAATGATAAGAGATCAATTCTCCAAGAAGACATAAACATTCTTAACGTGTGTGCCCCTAAACAACAGACTATGGAACTACATGAGGCAAAAAGTGATAGAATTGCAAGGAGAAATAGAGGAGTTCACTCTCATCGTCGGAAATTTCAACAACCTTCTTTCAGAAACAGACGGATCTGGCAGGCAGAAAATCAGTAAGGGCACAGTTCATTTCAGCAACAGCGTCGATCAACTGGATATAAGTGGCACCTATAAACTACTTCATGCAACAGCAGCAGAATATGCATTTTTGTCAAGCTCACGTGGAATATTCACCAGTACAGACCATGTGGCCTGTAAAACATACCTTAGCACATTTAAAAGATAGAAATCACACAATACCTGCTCTCAGACCACAGTGGAATTAAATTAGAAATCAATAACAGAAAGATAACTAAAAAATCTCCAAATATGTGAGGATTAATCAACTTACTTCTAAATAACACATGGGTCGAAGAAGATATCTCAAAAGCAAAAAATTAAAAATAGAACTACCCTATGACCCAGCAATTGTACTACTAGATATTTATTCAAAAGATACAAAAATGTTGATTCAAAGGAGCACACGCACCCCAATGTTTATAGTAGTGCTATCAACATTAGCCAAATTGTGGAGAAAGCCCAAATGTCCATCTACAGACAAATGGATAAAGAAAATGTGGTACACACACACACACACACACATATATATATATATATATATATAAAATGTGGTATATATACACACACATATATATAATGGAATACTACTCAGTGATCAAAAAGGATGAAATCTTGCCATTTGCAACAACATGGATGGAACTAGAATGTATTATGCTAAGTGATATAAGTCAGAGAAAGACAAGTATCATATGATTTCATTCATGTGTGGAATTTAAAAAACGAAATAGGGAAGGGAAGGGAAAATTAGATAAAAATAGAGAGGGAGGAAAACTATTAAGGACTCTTAAATACAGAGAACAAACTGAGGGTTGCTAGAGCGTGTTGGGTTGGGGGATGGGCTATTTGGGTAATGGGCATTAAGGGGGGCACTTGTTGGGATGAGCACTGAGTGTTATATGTAAGTGATAAATCACTGGATTCTACTCCTGAAACCAATACTATGCTGTATATTAGCTAACTTGAATTTATATTTAAAAATATATTTTTCAGTCACTAGTTTTATTTTTTAATTGAGGTATAATTAACATATATTATATTAGTTTAAGGTGTACAACATAGTGATTTGACAATTATATACATTATGAGATGCTCACCATGATAAGTGTAGTTAATGAAAACACAACTTATCAAAATTTGCTAGATGCAGTGAAATTAGTGCTTAGAGGAAAATTTATAGCACTGAATGTATATATTACAAGAGAAGAAAAAACTAAAATAAAGGATTCAGAAGAAAAGAAATAATAAGAATTAGTGCAAAATCAGTAAAGTTGAAAGCAAGAAGTCATTAGAGAAACTCAACAATACCTAAATATGGTTATTTGTAAAGATAAGTAAAATTAATAAGCTTCTGGAGAGGCGAACAAAGAGAAAAGAGAGGACACAAGTTACTAATACTAGAAATAAAAGAGGGGCTACCACTACTTATCCCATAAAAAGCAAAAGAATAATGAAAGAACACTATGAACAACTCTACACCCACAAATTTGATAACCTAGATAAAAATTGAATAATTCCTTGAAAGACACAAGCTGCCAAAACTTACACAAGAAGAAATAGACAAGCTGAATAGCTCTATGTCTATTTTAAAAATTGAACTGAGATGCTGGATGGCTCAGTCAGTTAAGTATCTGACTCTTGATCTCAGCATGGGTCTTGGTCTTGGGGTCATGAAATCAAGCCTCACAATGGGCTCCATGTTGGTGAAGCCTACTTAAAAAAAAAAAACTGAATTAATAGTTAATAATAATAAGACTGCGCCAAAGGGTTGGTGAAGAAAAGAACTACCATACTTATGTAGGAAAACAATATTTTAGGCAGATACACAAAGGCTGAAGACAAAAAGATCTGTATACAACTATTGTACTTTAGTTAGCAAATGTGTTTTTCATGAGAATATGGGTTACCAATTCTGAAGGTACTTTATGTATATAGTAGAATTAGACAAACATGTAAATATAGATAATGAGAGCCAGGCTTCTCACTGTGGTACAAAGAAGTTACAAATAAGGAAAAGGGAAAGTTTGGAATGAACATTGTGATGTTGGATTGGAATGAAGAGTATCTGCATTAAAAAAAAAATATTTAGAGATAGATGCAGAAATAAATATAGATGTGTTTGTATACGTGGATTAGGGCACATATACATATTCCAACCTCTGTTTGATGACAGGTTTATAAGTAATGACCCTGAAGTGGCAAGGAACACATCTAGGAGCCCAGATCTTGGTTTATAAATATTATTCTCCAATAAAAAGAACGAGCGCTCCCTGGAGAAGTGGTTGATTCTAGGGCTGGGGCATAGTTTAGTGCCAGAAAGTTAAGTATTTCTCAAATAGAATGGGGCTTGTTGAACAGGCACAGGAGTCAACCTTAAAGAGCCCCCAGTGGCCAGAGCTGGAGTGATTTGAGCACATAATAAATAGCTATAATTTTGAATTATAAGACAGCATAAAATAATACCCATAAGTCTATACTGACATATGTAAATTAGTGAATAAATTACGGATTTATGGAGGCGGGGAGAATTCTTCCTTACAGAATTCTGATTAATGAACGTTGAAGGAATAAGAGAAAATCACCTTTAGAATGCCACAGTAATAATTATTATAGGCAAGATCCCCCAATGGGGGTAAAAGTTTAAAAATAATGGGTATTTATATAGTGGCAAACTGAGAAGGAAGTGTGAGACCTGACAAACCCTTGGTCTAGTGACAAAGATTAACATCACCATTGATAAGACATATCAAACTTACATACCCTGGGATGTGATGAAGTACCAATAAAGTCACATCACTTTTGGGATATTCTTGCCAAAAATTCATAACCTCAAACTAATCATTACAAAACATCAGACAAACTCAAATTGAGTTACATCCTATAAAACAAAACCAAAAAAAAACCTGATTAATATTCTTCAAAGTTATCAGGAAAGACACTGTCACAGTTTTGATAATTGTGCCGTGGTTATACAAGATATTAATGTTAGGGAAAACTGGTTAAAGAGTATACAGAAACTGTGGCATTTTTGCAAGTTTTCTCTAAGTCTAGAATTTTTCCAAAATACACATTTAAAAAAAATTCTTTGCAAACATGGGAGAGTTCAGGGAAAATATGGTCCTAATTAATAAATCCAAAACATTTTATCCCCAGCTCATGCTCACAGATATATAAATATAATATGACCAAAATAAACATTTTACAGCTGTATTAAGGTCAAGAAGGAAATGGCATCCTGCCTCACAACATGTATGTATGTTTTATATTTGTGTAACTAAATGTTTTATATTTGTGTAACTAAAGGGTTAATTCCTGGAATTTCCTTAACGCAAAAGACAAGTCTGTTCCAAATGTGAGTTGAAGGCTCGATTTCTAGAGAAGAGAAGAACCACTGGAAACTTGTAAATGACAGTTTTTTCCCACTTCCTGTCATCAAGATTCCAAATCTTTACGTCTGGATTCCTCCAGGGCAACCTGTTAACAATAATGTAATTTGGAACTTCTCTATGTGCTATATATATTGTACCAAAAAAACAAAAATGAAAAAAGACCACTCTCTGTGTGGGTAATTATAGAGCCTTATGATATCTCTGCAATGAAAATGAGATTTTATGATAAATGCCAAAGCCTCCATTTCAAAAATTGAACAAAATTTAGCTAGCTAAATTTAGGGCAATAAAATAAGAGTCCAATCAAGAGAATTCTTTGGCTTTAGGCCCACCTCATTCATTTGATTGTGAATAGAATACATTTCCATTTACAATAATCACTTGCCTTCTAGCACTCGATTATTCTGAGACAGGCAACAAGAATCAATAACCGTATTTGGTCCATGATAGCTGCCGTTTTACATGAAGGATCTATTTACATTTATTATTGCCGGCTCAAGCTGGCCACGTGCTTGTTGAGGGTTTACCTGAACAATCCATCAAGACATGTTTTTCTTCCTTGGTTTGCAGGGCATGCAATTTATACCCAGGCAGCCCCACCCCTTCTTCTTTTTGAAATGTTTCTCCTGGTCCCAGCGCCTTACTAGAGACAGAATCCAAGATTCAGCATGCATCATACATTATTGTTGCAATAGAATAAGATGTATATATATAGAGAGAGTATATACACACACACACACACATATATATATATATATATATGAAGAGTATACTATCATCTTTGACCTTGGAACATTTTTATGGTTAAAGAAGTTTGACACTATAATCACCCTAAATTTTACTTGTTTCACCATGGACCCCATCATCCAGAAGCAGGTAATGTTTGGGGTTTTGGAGAAATATTCTTTAACAAGTTGAGGAAGTTCTGTCCTAGCTTGCTCAGCATTTTCATCATGAATGGATGTTGAATTTTGTCACTTTTTTTCTTGACAAATTTGACATTCATTTGATTCACTAATGTTTTGCTGAGAAATTTTGCATCTATGTCCATGAAAGAACATGTAATTTTCTTTTCTTGTCCTTGAATTTGTAAATACGTTTGCAAATAATCCAAATCCTCTCTCAAGTAACACTATACCATTTCACAAGTAGTGTGAGTACCTTACAACGACAAAATATTCCTGATACCCCTCTCCCATCCCTTAGAGTATTGCTGTCATTAATTTCACTTATCCATATGCCAACAATAATGTATTGTTATTAATATTTTAAACAGTTGTCTGTTAGACCAATTAATATTAAGAAAAACTAATTTTATTTATTTTTTTAATTTTCAAAAATTGTTTTATTTATTTATTTATTTTTGAGAGGGAAAGAAAGCACAAGCAGGGAAGGGGCAGACAGAGAGGGAGATGCAGAATCCGAAGCAGGCTCCAGGCTCCAAGCTGTCAGCACAGAGCCCCATGCGGGGCTCGAACTCACAAACTGTGAGATCATGACCTCAGCCTAAGTTGGATGTTTAACCGACTGAGTCACGCAGGTGACCCTGATTTTATTTTTATTTCTTTTCTAATACTTTTCTTTTCTTTATGTAGATCTGAATTTCTGAATCATTTTTCTTCTCTCCGAAGAATTTCTTTAAACGTTTCTTTCAAGGCAGGTCTACTGGCAATACCTTTCCTCAAGTTTTGTTTATTTAGAAGGTCCTTTTTAAAAAAAGTTTATTTATTTGAGAGAGAGAGAGAGAGAGAAAGAGAGCACGAGAAGGGGAGGGACTGAGAAAGAGGGAGAGAGAGAGAATCCCAAGTAGGCTACGCATTGTCAGCGTGGAGCCTGTTGTAGAGCTTGAACCCACAAACCACGAGATCATGACCTGAGCCAAAACCAAGAGTCCTGCGCTCAACCACCAAGCCACCCAGGTGCCCCTTGAAGGAAAAATTCCAGCCTGGTGTTTGTTTGCTTGTTTGTTTGTTTTCTTTCGTCACCTTAAATGTTTCACTCCTTTTCTTGCTAGTATGGTTTACTAAGAGAAGAGTGATGTAATTCTTATACCACATAAGACACATACATTATGTGTCTCCTCTCCTTAGTTTCAAGACTTTGTCTTTGCTGTTTTGCAATCTGAATCTGCTCTTCTGCAATCTATGTGTGTTGTTTTGGCATTTACTCTGCTTGTTGTTCCTTGAGCTTCCTGGAACTGTGGTTTGTTATCTATCATCACTTTTTGAAAATGTTCAGACATCATTGCTTCTAATATTTCTCTTCCTTTCTCTCTTCTCCTGGTGGTCCCATTATTACATCTATTGTAATTATCCTACAGTTCCTGGATGTTATGTTCTGTCCTTTTTATTTTTTTTCTCTATGTGTTTAAGTTTTGAAAGTTTCTACTGACATTTCTTCAAGCTCAGAAAATTTTCCCTTGGCCATTGAAGTCTACTAACGGGTCCATTAAACTCCATTAATTCATTTCTGTTACAGTGGGGTTTTCTTTTCTAGCATTTCCTTTTGATCCTTTGACTTTCTATTTCTCTGATTACACTGCTCATCTGTTCTTGCATGTTTCCCACTTTTCCACTATAGCCCTCATCATATTAATGATAGTTGTTTTAAATTTCTATTAATTCCAACATCTTTGCCATATCCGAGACTGGATCCAATGCTTGCTGTCTGTCTTCATACTATGTTTTTGCCCTTGGTAGGCCTTATAGTTTTTGTCGAAATCCAGATATGATGTACCTAGTTAAAGAAACTCGGTTAAATAGTTTTTAGTATGAGGTTTTATATTTGTCTGGCCAACGGTTTGTGTTTACGGTTTGCTATAGCTATGGGTGCCAAAGGCTAAAATTTCCTCTGGTTTTATTTTTGTTTTTGTTGCTGTCTTTGGATTTCCCTATTGACCTCTTCTTAAATAAAGTCTTAGACATGTAATAATTTCTGTTATATTTTCCTGTTATTACACAGGAACGCTACTGATGCAGTGTATATAGGGAGAGGAGGAGCATTCTATAGTCTTATAATTAGGTCTCAGGCTTTTAAGTAAGCCTCTGGTCTATAACCTTTACCCATGTTTCTCAGATTTCCCCCCCTTAATGAATCAGGAAGGCTAGGAGGGGCTGGAGTGGGATATTTGCCTTGCCTCAGGTCAGTTAGGCTCTGATAAAACACCAGTTAATTACACACTGGTAAAGTAGTTTCCCCTGATGACAGGCTTTATTAAGAACCAAACGCTTTGGACATCCTTCAGTATGGTTATTTTCTCGTTCTCCATGCCACAAGCACAAGGGAATTTTTTTGGATCTTTACTGTGCAAACCTGGTGGGGCTTCTAAAGGTAAGCCTCACTGTCATCTCTGGTCTCTCTGGGCCTGGATCCTCTAGAGTTTTTAACACTCAAATTTGTCTATCCTGAGCCTCCAGCAAAGTGTCCATTGCAGTTTAGGCTTTTCTACTTATTTCTTAGAAGATTTCTGCTCCTGAGCTTCTGCTCCAGTAAGATGTGTTATTCTATGTACACCTGTCTCTTTATTAATAGTTTTGGTGCTAGCAATTTGTCTTGTGACCCCAATTCTCTTATGAAGCTAAGAATTCTGCGTTTTTGATTTTCAGTGTGTTCAGCTTTTATGAGGATGGGAGCAATGATTTCCAAGCTCTTTACATGTTGGACCAGAAACCAGAAGTTCTCAACATGTACTTTTAGTTATGAATAATTAAAAACATACAAATGTCCATTACTGGGGGAGTGAATAAATACATCGTGTTATATTTATATAACAAACTACTTTACATCAAAAAATTAACAAACTAGAACTTTCTATCGCAATACTGATGAATATCATAAACATTTTGCTAAGGAAATAATCAAATATATTTTGATACTATTTATATAAAGTTTAGAAATGCAGAAAAAATACGTTTAGGCATACATAAATATATAATAAAAATTATAAAGAAAGTACAAAGAAATGCAAAGGAATAGTCAACTCCAAATTCAAGTTTGGAGTTATTGGAGGAGGGAAGGGGGCATGATAAAATCATGGAGGGTTACACTGGGAACTTCCATAAGGTTGGTAACATGCAACTTCTTAAACTGGACAGGGTTTTATGGGCAGAAATATTTATATATTTTATTTTAAATATTGCCAAAAATGAACATACATACTTTGTAATACTATACAGCTATTAAAATGGATTAATTAGAATGATGTACACAGACTTGGAAAGATTCCCCCCCAAAAGCAAGTCATATCACCATATGAATGAAATGAGCATATCTGGGTATATGTAGATACCATATACATGAGAGTTTACATATCAAACTTTTAATGGTGGCTACCTCTGAAGAGGACAGTTTCTCTTTGGAGGAAGAGAAATAAAAAAAAAAATTATGTTGGACTTTGCCTATTTACGTATTATTAGATTCTTTTATACAAAAGAATGTATTTACTACTTACATAAAGAACAAAATGGCATTGTTCCTCTGTCTTAAAATCAGCTTCGATCCTCTGTTTATTTGAATCATATCAGTGAGAGGGAGAAGCTCATGAAGAGCAAGGATATGGGGAGAAAGTGAGAAGGTGAGAACTACCAGGAAAACAAAGATTCAAAGTTCCAAATTGAAACAATAAAGTTAAGATGAAGAATTCCCTCTGTGTTAAAATTCATTACTGTATGGGAACCTGGGTGGCTCAGTCGGTGGAGCCTCCGACTTTGGCTCAGGTCATGATCTCCCTGTTCAAGAGTTCAAGCCCCGCATTGGGCTCATTGCTGTCAGCCTATCAGTGCAGAGCCTGTTTTGGATCCCCTGTCCCCCTCTCTCTGCCCCTCCCCTGTTTGTGCTCTCCCAAAAATAAGCAAATAAATAAATAAAATTCATGACAGTAGACTAATCAAGGTACGGAATACCCCAGAATCTGTGAGCAGTAAATACTGTGATGAGTGCAATGATGGTTCAACAACCCAGGGACCTAAATTCTTTGGAAAAGAAATTCCAGGAATACCATTATAGTGCCCTATTAAAAGCCTAGTGGTTTTCTTTGCTGTGTACATTTGTAGATTAAATCATGGATATCATCCAATGACCACCTCATTCAAAGAGATTCAAAGAGAGAATCTGCTGTCTGAAAAAGGTTTCCTTCCTTTGTAGTTGGTTAATAAATCTCAAAGAGGCACTGACTACATATTTTGGATCTGCCTAGGAAAAGGACAAACATGTCACTGGATACTTGGTTATGCTCTTGAGTGATTTGCTTAACATTTAAAGTTTTACAAGAGTTTAATACTCACATTTGGGAAATAGAAATTATAACCTTAAAATTTTGACCCAGTGTTGTTAAAACTAAAATATAGATCACAGAAATATTTTATAAACTTAGGAGGAAAGACTATTATTTATTGATACTTTGACATTTCAAAGTTATGATGACAGAGTTAGAATATTTATATTCAGTGACCATAGACTCAGAGTAAACTAAGTGCATGATAAGAGACAAGTCAGAAGGGAGAAAAGGCTATTTACATTTATGAAGGCTCTATCTCTTGCTATGTCCTCACTATAATATTTAAAAAAAAGAGCAGAAATCTCCAGGAGATATTCAGTGGGAATTGTAAGTTAGTTTAGTGTTTGTTTTTCCTGGGATTTTAAATCGTTATTGTTTCATCTTCCAGGAACAGAACACTCGACCTTCATGAGGCACGCAAAACGTTGTATTTACAATTTTGTCTACAGAATGTATTTGCGACAAAAAGTGGAGTGTTTTCACTTAAATTGAAAATGAACTGGCCAATGGCTTGTGTTTCAACAGGTAAATTACGTCAACTACTCTGTTAGTCTGAAAGACACTCAAACCTCTGGGTCTAGTTTTCTCCTGCAGATTACAAGTAAAACATAACAGAGTCTCTAGCAGAACACAATCCTACTTCAACACAAAGTTCTTTGACGATCATACCCAAAATCACCCTCTGTGTATATGTTGGCCTGATTTTCTTTGTTTTTTCTGTAAGTCAAAACCATTTAAGCTAACTTGCATGGTAACTTCCGCATGACAAGGTAATATGCCTTTTCTAATTGGCTGTTCCGTTCCACTCATGTCCACAAGTCCTTAGGCATTAATATCATTCTTTTAAGTATAAAAATCACTTTTTCTCAGCACTCATTTTCTTTTCTTACTGGCCATCTGACATGGAGAGTCCAAAAATATTAAGATATTAACATATTAATATAAATTCAATTTCATCTTCATTGATAACTGCATTCGGAGAAAACAATTTCGAGATCTCTTCACATTTGCAATGTGGGGTTTCCACATTTTCACCTAAAAGGGAGAGAAAACTTACTTTCTGGAGGTCAGAAAGCAAGCCAGCAAGAAAAAGACGGTGTGTTGTGCTTTCTGTAGAAATGATTTCTTCTAAGAAAATTACCTGTTAGAAGCAAGTAAATGAGCTAAAATCTAATCCTAATAACTAATAACAATAGTTAGCAATTAGTATTTATTTACTGAGAGCCAGGCTTTATTTTAGAATGCTTTCCTTGCATTATCTATTTAACCTTTTCAGTAAACTTATGAGGTATAAAGTGACATCTCATCTTACTAAAGACAAAACTGAAAAAGAGGGGAAATAGCTCACCCAAAGCCCTGAACTTGCGAGAAATCAAAGCTAGTTTGGATCAGGTCGGTCCTTTGTTCTTACCATGACTGCTCCCAACATTCTACTCAGAAGTGTATGGTAGTGTCCAATCTGCACCCAGGATCCTTATTCAGTTGCAGTTGCTGCCAATAAAACAATAAATCCACTTAAAATTGCAGTATGGGGGAGCCTGGGTGACTCAGGCAGTTAAGTGTCTGACTCTTGATTTTGGCTCAGGCCATGACCTCATGTTTCCTGGGATCAAGCTCTGTGCTGGGTTCTGTGCTCACAGCATGGAGCCTGCTTGTGATTCTCTCTCTCTCTCTCTCTCTCTCTCTCTTTCTCTCTCTCTACCCATTCCCCATTCACACGTGCTCATGTACTCTCTCTCTCTCTCTCTCAAGATAAATAAATAAATAAATAAAAATTGCAGTATGAACATCGAAAACAAACACATGCCAAACCTACAGTACTGTGTTCCCCTTTATTTCTAATACTTAGAAATGGAACCTTAGGAGCTTTCTAAATGTAGTTTTTCATATTTTTTCTCTATCTTCTTTACAATCTTTTTGTTCACCACATAGTTCATTATTCTTTTTCCTCCTGCTTCCCTACCTAGAAATTGACTTTGACTCTTTTATGTTGTTTCCTACAAAAACGCTGCCCTGCTTTCCTTTTAAGATCAACTGTCCCACATCTCTGTCTGATAATGTTAACTTCTTATAGCATCCACAATGGAGTATATCTTTGAACTGTCATGGAAAGAATTTTATTTTCCTGTGTAAATTCTACTTGCTTCTATGCCACATCCTTTTATCCTTCTTTCCCATGTCCAACAATGGCAAAAGGCCAGTTCTAGTTTATATAAAATGTATATTTGCCACCTGGTGCTTTTCCTGATTTAAAAAATCAGTTTCTCAACATGGTTTAAAATAATTTTTTTTTTATGGAGGCAATGTAGGTTCTTAGCAGAAACTTGGAAATGGTAAGGTATAATAACCTCTAGATTATTCAGTGACAGCTTTTAAATGCTACCTTAATCACAATGGTGAACATTAAGGAAGGTTTTTGCCAGATGAAATGGGAAGTTGAAGGTCACAGGAAGCTTGATATACTTAATAAAACTAACTTTGAGTTTCACAAGCATTAAATCAGATGGTTATGAACTATTTCCTTGAAAGATGGGGAGGAGATCATCAAAGACTCACATTTCACACAGCAGTCTTTTCCCACAGAAACTAATAAATCCTATGCTGAGTGGTCCCCGATAACTACAAATGCCAAGATGTGGCCGGTTTCCACCTCAGCGAACACGAACCAGCGAGGGTGTTCTTAGAATGGACTTTATCTACTGAAGAAACTTTGACCAGATCTGAATGTAATCAAAGAAAGAAGACCACAATTTCTCTAGTGTTTTACCTGTGTCCAATCCTGTCTTGGGTGGTTTCATACATTGTCATTTAATTGAAATCCCCTCAGTAACCTATTGAAGGTGCTGATACTGTTGTTTCTGTTTATGTAGATGACAGAACAGAGGCTTAAGATGCTACACTTGGTTGGCAAATAGAGGAATGAGGATTCAAATCACTGGAATCTAAAAAACAAACAAATGAAGAGACAAAGAGCAGAATCAGACCTCTAAATACAGAGAACAAACTTGGTTGTCAGAGGGGGGAAGGTGAGGGAATGGGCAACATGGGTGAAGGGGAGGGGAAGATACAGGCTTCCAGTTACAGAATGATTAAGTCACAAAGATAAAAGGCACAGCATAGGGAATACAGTCAATGGTATTATAATAGTGTTGTATAGGGTGACAGTGGTAGCTGCACTTGTGATGAGCACAGCATGACGTATAGAGATGTCAGATCACTATGTTGTACACCTGAATCCAATGTAATGTTGTATGTCAACTATACTCAAAAAAAAGTAAAAACAAAAACCAAATCGCTGCTCTATCCAACATTCAGCTGCCCCTCAGAAAACACAAGTGAGCCTCATTAACGATTGACACAGAAGGACCAAGCATTAAGTAAGTGCATGCAAACCAGAAATGTCTTTGTGTCCCCAAATACCAACTCTTTATCTTCATTGATCCTTAACATGGCAGAATAAGGTAGTTTTGTGTTGTTGTTGCTTTTTTTTACTCTTGACATAATATTAGTATTTTCTCCTAAAATGTAAATGTTCTAGAAACAGGTTACAGACTATTCTATATCAGTCATTGATGTTTTAGTACGAATACCTGTTTCAACTTCTTTCTGGAAGGCAACTTTGAATAGAGGAAAGTAAAAGGGGTGCATTATGGGTAGGTCGAAAACACACTTTAAATACCAAACTGTTAGCTCTGTATGGCTACCTTGTGGACAGAATATCAAGCACCTTCTCAATGGAATATTAGAAATATAAAGAATATTGTTCTAAGATACCATCATTTAGACTTCTTTATAGAATTTATTGTGTTTCCACAGTTCTAAACTTGATGGAGGAAATCCTTCCCGGTAGGTGGCTAACACTTGTCCAGTATGTTTTAAAAGGAAGTCCATGTGTCTCCTGTCACCTGGGTTTATTTTACCAAAGAGAAAATAGTTGTGATCTAACCTTTGGAAAACCTCCAGATTTCTATTTCTTTTCCAAGGAGCTTTCCGCTGTTTGTGAAAAGGAAAACTAAAGAGCCCAAGTCACTTACGTGTTATAAATAAATAAATAAATAAAATCCAAAACTGTAGTGATTCTTTTCACTCGTTTATCTCTAGTACGAGTATTAAGGTACTTTTCCTATGTCAACTAGTGTAAGAACAAAACCGTAACTAAAGGGAAAGACAGTGAGGAGCTTTTCAGCACTGGGAGAACAGTGTTTGATAGTATTTATTGCTTCATAAGTCAGTTTGGTAACCATAATTAATAATTAACGTTGTATCTCTAGACAACCTTTTTTTTTTCTATTTGGAGGGTTTTCTATGCTCTCCAAACACAGCTGATAAATGGAAAGCCCTGAAATCTACTTAATATCTAAAATATGCTTGTCTACAGTGGCAAGCAAGAAAGTGCTTACATATCCTATCTCTCAAGCCGTGGTGGAGGGTATTGTAGCTATGCTTCCTGCTCTGTCAGCTAAACCCACAGAAGATTAAATGCTATGTACATAAGAGCCAGTTAGCACAGGTCTGTCTCAGAGGCTGACAGGTGTTTCCATGAAATTTTGTCCCACCTGTCATAGTGCGCAGGGAAGCCGGCACCTGGCAAACTAATAAACAGCACACTCTTTAATTGCATTGAGATGGCACAAGCGGCAGCTGCTGCGGCCAACATTGTTAAGTAAACAACAGGTTTTGCACCTGCTGGAGCAAAATCCTGACCTTACTATGGTCAGTCATGTGACACCAGGTAACTCAGGCAGCCTGTCCTGACGACGCAAGTGGCCTAGGAGATCAGGAGCAGTCCATCTGCACTGATTCTTACCCTGGGTCATGTGATATTTGCCCCCCGGTTGCCTCCAGAGGTCATTTAATTCAGCCCCTTCATGTGAAAATCAGAATAATTATATTTGGCTTGTGGACAGTTCCTTTTAGTTCTTCCTTCCTTCCTCTGCCTTCTTTTGAGGATGATAATGAGAAAAAAATGACTTAGGTCTAATTTTCCATTTTCTATGTTATCAACAATACCTATTTACAGATCCAGAATGGAAGATGCCAGTCGGCCAGATGAACATTCTACCAGGGACTGCTCAAAGCTTTCAGACCATGACCAGAAACATGAGGCTGAGGCAAAATATATTTGTAAACAAATAGGACAGGCACCTTTTGCAAAAAGAGATCGTTTTCTCTGTTTTTAATGTTTTATTTATTTTTGAGAGGGAGAAAGAGAGAGAGAAAGAACAGGCAGGGGAGGGACAGAGAGAGGGAGACAGAGGATCGGAAGCCGGTTCCATGCTGACAGCAGACAGCACAAAGTGGGGGTCTAAACCATGAACTGTGAGATCATGACCTAAGCCAAAGTCAGATGCTTAACTGACTGAGCCACTTAAGCACCCTCAAAAGAGATAATTTTCAGTGTTTTATGACCTTGTATAGATATCCCTTTACTATGCACTGAGACTGGCCAGCTCAGTTTTTATCTGCTGACACAAGAGTGAAGTCACATTTAATTCTCCCTCCTACTGGATACTCCCCCTTACCCTCCACAAACACACATAGGCTACGCTGAGGTTTTTAGCAGACCTGTCCCAAGGCTTAGTGGCAACACAGGTCAGGCTTTAGGGAATACAGGCCAGAAAGTGGAACACAAACAGGGAATGGAGAAACATGGCCCCAAGGCATTTATGAGAATTTGACCCCTTGTTCACAACTTCCGTATGCTGTTGAAGTCTCTTGTAATGGATGAGGCATTGGTTTTGATTGAAACACACATGCGCGTCTAGGTGGGAAAACATAAACTACATAAGGCTATTTCATATGCCAAATCATTTGATTCTCTCAAACTCAGCATATTATATATGCTGAGCTCAGCATATTATTATATGCCATGTAATCCTCAGAAGTCTCTGACTTGACTATTTTCTGAAAACAGTAAAGGAAAAGGCTTTGGTTGATCAGAGAGGTAGTACATTTCCAACAAGTGAAACACAAAATAAGCAAAGCCTTGAGAAGGAAAGAAAAAAAGGAGTATTGTGAAGCATGGGTGAAAATACACGAGAACATGCGATGTGTTTGATTCTCCTATTTTAATCATCACAAGCACTCAGAAAAGTCAACCGCGTAGAACAAAGATCAGATGGGCCTGAAGGCAAGTGATCAAAAGTCCGTTTCATAGCCTAAAGCCAACAAAGTGTTTGCCTATAGCTTGTTTATGCATGTTGATCAAAAAGAATAATGCAATTGTGAGCTAGTCTAAGTTGGAGAACATTTCCAATGAGATAAATTAATTATTTATTACTATTGATTCGGGACATTTCTGCAAAATCAAAGTATATTTCTTTTTCCTTAACATTTCTAAGAATCTTGTAATAACTCCACAAAGTTGTTACTAAACCAAACAACATTTTTTAAATAGCATTCGTGAAGTAGCTGGTCCAGTTGCCATATCAAACACATGTATTCATATACTTAAAATAACATACAACTTATGTTCCTCATATATAATAAATGAAGCATAATGATAAGAATGTAAATTTTCATGTTTGGGCTCTCTGCTGGGTCATACTAACCACATTAGAAGCCTAGTAGTGTACAAATGGAGAGAAACAAACCCAGAAATGAATGGGGAAAGCTCTAGGGGCCTGTTGAACCCAATCTACTGAAGTTCCAAAGAACAATTAGATTATTTTATCCAATATTTATAGATTATAAAAGTGAAGTGTGAAGAAAAGAATGAAAAAAAAAATCACTCCAATTTTTTCCTCTTATTCCTTTTTTTAATGTTTTGTTTTTTAATGTTATTTAGTTTTGCAAGAGAGAGAGAGACAGAATCCAAAGCAGGCTCCAGGCTCTGAGTTGTCAACACAGAGCCCGACGCAGGGCTGGAACTCACGAACCATGAAATCATGGCCTGAGCCCCAGTCAGACACTTAACCGACTGAGCCCCCCAAGCACCCCTATCTTTTCTTTTAATGCAGCAACATCAAAAGGAAAACAGATATTTAAGATACAAAGGAGGGACCAGTTTCATGATTTGGATTATAGTCGGACAAGAGTAGCACTACTTATTCCTGAAATGTATTGACAAGTATTTGAAGTATATAAATAAAATTATACAATGAAAACTAAGTTTTCATAAATATGAAAGGAGGGCATCATGACACCTGAATCTTAGAGTTTTTGTGTCATGGGTTGTGAGTCTGAGAACATTATTTGGCCTGAGCTTTAGTGTTTTCATCTGTACAACAACAAAAACAAACTTACATTCAAGTAACTATTGTATGAAATAACTTGTAGGAATGACAATGAAAGCTGGGCGCTTACCTGTTCATCTCTCTAAGTGTACCAGTTTTTTAAACATAGATGTGGCTACATCTTTTCAAAACTAACAAAACAAATAAAACTTCTTAAAATCGATTGTTCCTTATATCAAAAAGCCTTAAAAAAAGTAAAAATAAAAACTTGGGGCACCTGGCCAGCTCAGTTGAAAGAGCACGCGACTCTTGACCTCAGGGTTGTGGGATCGAGCCCCATGTTGGGTATAAAGATTACTTAAAAATAAAATATTCAAAATAGAATAAATAAAAACGAAGGCAGAGATAAGTGATACTGCATGTGGGTGAGAAACGTAGATGGCAGGAAGGAGGGAACACTAAACATAGTTTTAGGAGAGGCTAATATCTATAGAGCAAAGAAAAATCACCTTTTGTGAGGAACAGGAAATGGTATGTTAAGGCTTTGTAGCCAAAATTTTGTCTTACATGCACTAGAACCTAAATCATTATTCAATTACAAATTTTATAAGTTGTGATGAGGTTTGATTTACCTGCAGTAAGTTGCACATTTAAAATATACAACTGAATGAGTTTTAACAATTGTGTATACTTATATAACTACCACCTTAATCAAAATATGGAGCATTTCTATTACTCAAAAAAGTTCTCTCATGCCAACAATCCCCTGCTCCCCTCGCATCCTCAATAGGCAAACAATGATCAAAATTCTGCAACTATATTTGATTTCACCTGTTATAGAGTTCTTTCTTTTTTTTGTTACAGACGTTCTTATAAATGGAAGCATGCAGTATATATATATATATATATATTTTAATTTTTTTTAACGTTTATTTATTTTTGAGACAGAGAGAGACAGAGCATGAACAGGGGAGGGGCAGAGAGAGGGAGACACAGAATCTGAAACAGGCTCCAGGCTCTGAGCTGTCAGCACAGAGCCCGACGCGGGGCTCGAACTCACAGACCGCGAGATCGTGACCTGAGCCGAAGTCGGCCGCTTAACCGACTGAGCCACCCAGGCGCCCCATATACTCTTTTATCATACTTTGCCCAACATGTTTGAAAGACTCATCTATGTGACTGTATCAGTATCTTACTTATTGTTATTGCTGACTAGTGTTCCATTGTATCAATATGCTGTAAATATTTTTCATCTATTAACAGACATTTGGATTGCTCCCAATTTTTTGGCTACTATGAGTAGGATGCTACAAATATTTAAATACAGTTATATGTGGACTGCATTTTCATTTAGGTTATCTAGTTTATTGGTATAAAGTTATTTTAATATTCATAATATTTCAAATTTTTAATTTTAAGTTTTCCTGCTTTCTTTGTTTTAATTGAGGACTATTAGGATTTCATTTTATCTCTCTCTGGGTTTTTTTTTGCCTTGTTTCTCTGACTTTGGTTCATTTGTTCGCTTGTTTTGTTTGTTTGTTTGTTTTTTAATGGATGAACCAGAGTTTATACTTCTAAGGCATTTACTCTAGTTAGGGTTATCAAAGAGCTCTCAAATAAAAGAAGGCTAATTTTCTGAGGCACTGGAGTTGGAAACTATGGCAATCCACTGTGATGGAGTATAGTATTTCATACACAAAATGAGCATCTTTCCACTTGCTCCTATGCTAGATATCACTGTATTGACTTGGCTCCAAATTCATCCACCTTCTGCTGCTCTTTAATAATATAGCTGACCTATAAATATTTTTCTTTTGTGAACTGACACCATGTTAAGCTTTGTCAGGTGAATATATTGGAGAGATACTGGAAGAGGAAGGTCTCCTTCCCGGGTTCCGATGTATCTTCTTTCCTCTAGGCTCCTGCACTGTGTGATTTCTCCAGCACCCAGCAGCCAGCAGTTCCCCTGGCATCCACAGGAGGTCCTATGGGTTCAGTAGTCAGTTCTCTGAGGGCAGCTTGCTCCATCACGACAGAGGGCAGAGTACCAGCAATTTCCACCAGTACAGCACCTTGGTGACTTCTCTGCCTTGCAATGACCTACACCATGCCATGAGTAACAAGTTTTGGATACTGGGTTCCAGGACTGGGTCTCTTCCTTGGGCTCTCTATCTTAGCCCTGGGTGTAAATGGAATAAGTAAAAAGTGTTCTTTTATTTCTCCCTAGACCCTCCCCTCACTACATTCTCTGTTAAAGGTAATAATACAGATTTAGCATGAGAGAAAAAAAAAAAAAAAAAAAAAACTCTGGGCCAGGTAGCTTGAAATCTGACTTGGTTTACTCTCCTGTTGGGTCCAGTTTCCAGCCCTGAGTTAATTCACAGACCCAGAGCCCCTGGATTGAAGAAAAATTCTGGTCCCCATGAAGAAGGATCCTGCACCATTGTTACAGCTGCATACTATAAATCTTTACTGAAGGCTTCCCGCAGGGACCTGTGGTCATTTACTAGAGGTATTGTGCATTCATGAACTGGAAATACCCAAACCTTTGGAGAATAACTGGACTTTGGCTCTGAATTGAAGGTAATACCTGGGGACCCAAAATGCCAATGTGGTCAGGTGATAGATGGAATATTAGCTCCAGTCCAATTTAAAATGATCCAAGTTAGTCCCTAGACCCATCTTGTGAGTATGTACCCAGCTCCTAAATGTAAAATTAGAAGAGAGACGTGCAATGGTCAGAATCCGTATATTGGCTCTCTGGTTCATAGAGTTGGGACCATTATTATATAAAGGACCAAGAGAAAGCCCTTGGAACTTCTCCCTCCCTACAAAGGTAGGATACCAGAAGCAACACTGCATCACTGGGGGAATTTCAGATATTAATGTCATCATCAGATATTTGAATGAAGCAAAAGTGGTGAAATCTGTAATATCCATATATTATTCCACAATTAAACCTGTAGAGAAATCAGGCAGACCTTGGAGAATGAATATAGATTTCTGTAAGCTTACTAAGGTGGTGATTTCAATGGAAGCTGCTATCCCAGACATAATATCTTCACTGGCACAGCATGGGTCTTACCACTCCATACGTAGCTATTCATGGTCAAGCCAGAAGTATACCTTCAGAGACCTCTCTTAGGTCTCCTGCTCTTGGAAGAAGTATGATCTGTAAAGATCTTGATCTTCTTGACATTCAGTAAAATACTGCATCGGTCTACTATATTGACGGTATTTGCATATTAGATGTAACCAACTGAAAGTAGCAAGGATATTAGATGCCTTAGTAAGATATATGCGAGCTAGAGGGGGCCATGTGGACAAAAATTTAGGGGCCACCTCAATGAAACTTCTGAGGGATCGGTGGTTTGGAGCACGTAGAGATACCTCGTTCAAGGTGAAAGATAAATTGCTGTACCTTACATCACCTGCCACGAGAAAAAGATACTCAGTAGGCCTTTTTAGATTTTGTTGGTAACTTATAATACATTTGAGTGCAGACCGCAATACATTTAGAGACTCGTCCATGAGACACCAGTTTGTGGTAAAGACGAGAGTCAGAGAAGGCTCTGGTACAAGCTCATTGTGCCGCCCAATCTCCTCTATCACTTTGGCCTTATGATTAAGCCTGTCTTATGGTACTCAGGAGCAAATAAGGCTGCTGCATGGAGACCCTGGCAAGAACCACAGGGGAAAACCACAGTGCGTATCTCTAAGATACTGGAATATCTGTATCTTCATCTATATACTTCTATACATCTATATAGACTTATAGCTATATCTAATAGAGATGACTACTCTTTTCTTCAAAAACAGATTCTTGTTCTGATTTTCTACTGAGCCTTGGTAGAGACTAAACACCTCAGAGTGGGACATCAGGTGACTGTGTGGGTGGAGTATACCTTCATGAACTAGGTTGTTGGAGCCACACAGCCCTAAGGTGGGAAACCAGCAGCCACAACAATCTATCATCAAGTGGAGATGGTATAAAAATTGTGTATAAGAGACTATGCTTGGGCAGGTCTAGAAGGTATGGGTAAGTTGCAGGAGGCGGTGGCATGGACTCCTTCAACATCAAGTAATGTTGCGTTGCCTCTCAAATTCATACCTGTGGCCTCCTGGGATATTTCCTATGACCGGTTGTCTGAAGGGGGGAAAAAAACACCTCAAGTCTGGTTTCCAAATGGGTCTTTACAAGATGATAGTTCTAATTTAAAGGGGATAAATACAGCATTTGAATCCCACAGGACATCCCACTAGAAGCCCTGAACGACATTAGTGACATTAGTGAAAGAAATCTTTACAAAGGACAGGACCTTGAGCAGTTCATCTGGTGTTCACTCTGTCTGGAGTGAGAGGGCCAGAAGTCCAAATCTATGTGATTCCTGAGCAGCTGCTAATGATTTGGCTGAAGGGTCAGGAACTTGGAAAGAATATAATTAGAACATTAATGACAAGTATTCCGGGGAAGAAGTTATGGATGGGGAGCAAGGGCTGTTGCAAGAAAGGCATGACATCCTACCCAGGTCCTTCTTTCCCCATCTCCCCTACTGAACCAAAGTGTTAAATGAGGCTGGATGGGGATAAGTCAATGTGGACAGCCTTAGAACACTAGACAGAAACTTTTGTATCTGGGGAAGGAAATGAAAGTTACCTTTCCTCTTGGCAGTTGGGCAGTGCTGGGCCCAGAATTACAGCTTAAAGGGAGACAGGTGCCCTGGGAAGGCCACCCTCATGCCACCCAAGGACAGTGTCTGCCTAACTGAGACACTGAGACTGAGGCATAACAAGAACCATTCCTGCAGGCATTTTTTGTTCTTCATATCTATCAATAAACTAGTTCTAAAATTTAAACACAAAGCCAAAGGAGCTAGAGTAGCTGAAACAATTCTGGAAGGGCAGGCAGGGATTGGAGGCATTTTGTTGGCTTTTTTCTTTAGCCTACTTTTAAGATTTTTCTCTATATCACTGGCTTTTCAGCAGTTTAACTAGGATGTGCCTGGATGTGGTTTTCTTTGTATTTATCCTGAATACGGGAGTTGTTATTTTCTTTTTAAATCAAATCTGGTCATTTTTATCCTATATTTGTTCAAATATTCTTTTCCCTTTCATTCTTTCTCTTGTTTTTTTTTCTCCTATTCCAATTATATGAATATTAACCTGCTTGATATTAGCTTATTGGGGTTCTGTTCTCACGGTTTTAATTTTTTTCTCTCTTTGCTTCCATTGGATGATTTCTGTTGGCCTGTTTTCAATTTCAATGGTCCTTATTTCTGTTTAGTCTGGTGTTAGCCCCCCTGCCCACCCCACCCCAGTAGATATTGTTATTCCAAATATATATTCATCAGTTCTCGGTTCTCCATTTGGTCTTTTTATAGGGCTTCAAATTATTTCCTGAAATTCTCTGTCTCTTCATTCACTGTATCTATGCTTTTCTAAGGATTTTTTAACATTTATTACAGTTATTTGAAAGTTTTGTTTGATCATTTCTATATCTTAATTATCTATATGTTTGTATTTTATGACCAATTTTTCTCATTAACTATGAGTTTTCCTGCTTTTTTGCATGTCTTTTTTATTGTATGTTGGGCAGTCCACCTAAAGACTGTGTGTGTATATTATTTGTTCCTTTTTTTGTATTAAAAAAGACCACTTTTTTTCTGTTAATGTTACATACCTAGGGTGATATAGGGTAAAAAGCTGTTCAACCTGATTTGGTCAAAGGCTGAGTTGGTTTGGAATGAGGTGGCTTTAATTCCTTTAGCAGAGCTTTGGAATTAGAACACCAGGAATTTAATAGATCTCTCTATCTCTCTCTGCTTGTCAGCCCCATTTCAAACAGCACTGATATATTTGATCTCATCATAATTTGACTTGGGTAGTAGTTGGTTATGACTTTGATTAGACTCCCTTCATCTCCGGCTTCAACTGGCTTGACACTGAGTTAGTTACAGTAGGATCCAAAACGCACAATACTGGAAGACCTAAAGACTTCATATCTGTGAAACCATGAGATTATGAGACCAGGAGGCTTCAAGACTATAGGAATGTGGATCATAAAGCTGCAGAGATTTTCCTCTTTTCAGCCCCACTCCCAGCTTCCCCTGACTCATCAGAATTCCTATGTAATAGCAATACTTGGTAGAAAGAATTGTCTCTGCTTTTGAAGCTCCGGCAGTTTCAAATCCAGCATGCTAGTACATGGGCATGTTAAAAGGTAGCTGGTTTCTTCTTTTTCCAAGCAAACACTGTGCAAGCTTGATCGTCTACCAGTCCTACTGCCTCCCTCAGCAACTGTCCTAACTACAAATACATGAGCTGTCTCTTTCTCACGTAGAAAGGGCTTGCTTCTCTGGACTTTAGTTCTTTTAGGTTTATTGGTATCCAAAGATCTTTACTAGCTTTAAAGAAATATATGATCTTAAAAAAAGGGGGGGTGGGGGAAAGGGAGTGCCGGGGTGGCTCAGTTGGTTAAGTGTCCGACTTCAGCTCAGCTCATGATCTCACGGTTTGTGGGTTCGAGCCCTGCATTGGGCTTTGTGCTGCCGGCTCAGGGCCTGGAGCCTGCTTTGGATTCTGTGTCTCCCTCTCTCTCTGCCCCTCCCTCGTTCACACTGTCTCTCTCTTTCTCTCAAAAAATAAATAAACATTGAAAAAAAATTTGTTGCTGTTGTTGCCTAGAGATGTCTTATTGTTTCAGTGAGAGTAAGGATTATCAAAAAAGACTATAGACATAGAGTGTCCATGCCTAAGCACAGAAAAATACCTTTATTAAGGTAAAGGTCAGATACTGAAACTAATAAAAGTTAATTTTTAAAAACAAAAAGCTATAAATCCCCCTACTTCCTTTTTAAGTATTTATGCTGAGAAGTAAAATTATCACTGATTTCAGACCCCAAAGGTAATCATTATTAACATTTTGGTGAACATAAGTTAAAATATTTCTCCCCTGGAATTTTTTGCTACTTCTTATATGGATATAGCCATATGTTCATATAATCATATCTATATATTTATTAAAAAATAGAATAATACAACACATATTGCTTTTAACTTGCTTTGCTCGCTATTACCTTCCAAATCAAAACATACAGATTTTTTTTCTTAATTGCTATGGAGAGAGCCATTGCACTGGTAAGCCATAATTTATAACAGTCCTCTACTGAGAACCTTTTATGTTGCCTCCACTTTTCACTGCCTTTAATATTCTTATAATTATATATTTAAACATTTCTAAAAGAAGGATTTCTAAGACATAAAATGTAGGTTTTAATAGATAAAAGGGCAGTTTTGTAAGTTCAAGGAATAAGGTGAAGCTATTGCATCTGATTTAATGTTCGAGCTATTTTTTTAATTTTCTTAAAATTTTTTTAATGTTTATTTTTGAGACAGACAGAGACAGAGCATGAGTGGGGGAGGGGCAGAGAGAGAGAGGGAGAC
The DNA here is from genome assembly GCF_018350195.1 of Panthera tigris. Taxonomy (NCBI): domain Eukaryota; kingdom Metazoa; phylum Chordata; class Mammalia; order Carnivora; family Felidae; genus Panthera; species Panthera tigris. Next base: position 54,981,910 of record NC_056671.1, on the reverse strand, counting down.
ACAGAATCTAAGGCAGGGTCCAGGCTCTGAGCTGTCAGAACAGAGCCCAACGTGGGAGTCAAACTCATGTACTGTGAGATCATGACCTGAGAAGAACTCTGATGCCCAACTGACTGAGCCACCAAGGCACCCCTTAATGTTCTAGCTTTCATGTCTTCTACCTAGTGGTTATTCATATAAATGCCTTAATCATTGTTTACAATAGCCTGTGGTTAAGCTTTCTTTTGGGCCAATTTTTTTGGTTTCTAAAATATTTAATACATAATCATAAATGCTTGAAATATTACAGTCAAGTGCAGTAGAAAGAACAGGGGCTTTATGAGGTGTATGTAGCCATGAATCCCCAGTGGGTGATGCACCTGCTGTGTGTAAAGTGGACATAGTGACAACTCTGTGTTTCACAGTTGTTGTGAGGAATAAAGGAGTATATTTGCAAGGCACTTAGACACTGCATAGGTATATACTCAGTAATTTGTAGAAACCATCACTATCTTTCTGGAACTGTTGATCCCAATGGAAAGAGGGTAAGGACCAGAAAAAATTAAATTGAAAAAATTAATTATTAACAACTAACATATGGCTAGAGATAAAAATCAGTGCAATAATACATAAGAAGGATAAATCAGGGTAATGACATGCCAATTTTACTTTTACATTTCTGAAGTGGTTAAAATCAATACCAAGGAAATTGGATTGAAATAATGGGTAATCAATTCCCTTCTTGAAAGGTAAGACCATCTTAAAAGGACTTGGATACAGAAAAGAAGTTTTAGGAAAAATATACTTTCAAAAGAGCAGAGTAAAGCTTTTGATCTCAGAGATAGAAAAAGCTGATGGCTGGGAAAATAGTAGACAATTTAAAAACAAATGATGTCCTTATATACGGGGTAGATTTGTTTACTAAATATCCAAATAAACAAACAAACAACCCCCGTTTCATATTGTACTGCTCAACTACAGAAAGCCAAACCAAACAAACAAATTGCATTCTTTCCCCTTTTTATAACATGGAATCAATCCAAATTTAAGTCCAATTTATAGACGTTTTCTGCCAAAATTACCAGGGCTCAGTGACTGTACTACACCCATCTTCCTATAGAGAGTGGAGTCACAATGGCTAGAGAAATGGATCCTCCTAAAATGAGGCCACGAGGGGAACACTCCCCTGGGACACCATATGACATGGTGAGATGAGAAGGAGCCTGACCTACCGGCCATCCCCTCTTAAGTAACAAAAACACCTGAGATATTCAATTCTCTGCTTCTGCCCATTGGAGCCTTTGCTCAACTGTTCCTGCCAAGCCCAGGAGAGAGAGGCCTTCTAAGCAAGGACTGACAGTCCCTGTCGACTGTCCTCTCTGACACATTCAGAATGTCAGCTATGATTTCCATTTCACCAACAGAGTAATTAATTGCAAATGGAGGGAACAAACTGAACTATGGGGAGAGATATGGGTAGCAACTCCACCCAGATCCCTTTAGTGGGAACAGGAGAAGGGTATCAGAATCTAGCTGTCTACTTTCACCAAATTTCCCCTTGCAAGTCCAGATACAGTGAAGTAGAGAATGGCGAGTGTTGCAAGGATCCACTAATGAGCCGGCAGTGCAGACAAGGCCTCTGCAAGCAAATGTTGTGCTCCCTCCCACTCAACCTCATTCTGTGCATGGAAAACACGGCAACCACCACTCAGTGACCGTGCTGTTACTGAATTTCTCTGTACATGAAGAATAAATAATAAATTAGCTGTAACCATGGAAATATGGCCTGATACTAAAAAAAAAAAGATTTTCTCTGCAAGGGTTAGCATGCACATTCTCTGTATTGCAAACTCTCCCCTCACTGAGTTTTTGATAACTCAGGAACAGGAGCTTTAAACCAAGCTAGATTTTATTCAGATTTCCTTGGGAGCCCTGTCTTACAGTGTTTGGGAAAGTTCTTCTTCTTTTTTTTTAATGTTTATTTTTGAGAGAGAGAGAGCATGCACACGAGCAGGGGAGGGGCAGAGAGAGGGAGACACAGAATCTGAAGCAAGCTCGGGGCTCTGAACTGTCAGCACAGAACCCGACATGGGGCTCGAACTCATGAATCGTGAGATCATGACCTGAGCTGAAGTTGGACACTTATTTGACTGAGCCACTCAGGCACCCCTGTTTGGGAAAGTTTTAACACAAAGCAGGGAGCATCATATTATCTCAATAAGTGTTGTTTTTAGGTCTCACCAGTAGGCTTGAGAAGAAACCCCATAATGAGAAAAATTGCACGGAAAACAGATCCACATACAGTCCACTGTTATTTGTTATTCAGGGATATACTTGCACAGTGTATGTGCTGTGCTTTTCTTCTTTACCTTACACTATCCATTAGCTGTCCTACCAGAGAATATACCAAAATTAAAAAGAAATGGATAGAGTTATATTTCATTAGGTGTCAAAGGTATGGTTAGCACAAAGATACCATCTTGAAAGAAAGTTACTGCATACCATTGTGCTAGGCAGGGAGGAAAGGTCAGGAACCTGAAAAGCCTCTACTTTTGTTCAAAACAAATCGGTGTATTGTTCTCATTAAGATTTTCTTTTTAATTATAAAATACTAACAGTTGTAGAACATCCTTAATTCATTTATTTGTTCATTCAACCAATCAACCACCATTCACTAAGTGTGTGTGTGTGTGTGTGTGTATACCCCGGATTATGCTAAGAGCTGAGAACTAGGACTAGGACACTCCCTGCCTTTCATGGTTCACAGCCCAGGAAAGGAACTGAGACTGACAGCCCTAGTGAGTTTCAAGCCCTGGACAATATTCAGGGATTGTGTCTTGCAGCAAACATGCAGGAGGTTTCTGAACTGTATTTTATAAATGAGGACACCGAGGCTCCGAGACGTGAAGCCATTTACTTGGGGACGTTCGGCTACTAAATAAAAAAGGGTGAGATGCAACCCAGTCCTTGTGACTCACGCTCTTCCCACTGTGCCACACTGCCTCTAAAGGGAGACACGAAGATGGGCATAGGACAGCCCAGGGGGAGATGGACAGCTGGGCAACACAATGCACTGTGTCTTCTGCCCTCTAAAACAGTACATGCAGGTTAATCAGAAGGAAAGTCAGTATTAGGCCTGCGTGTTTTTATATTTCTGCCTGACATTCCAGATAAAAGTCTTTAATTCTGAGCATCTTTGAGAACACAAAGCCTTGGAGCTCTGAAGCATTGATTCACTAAGTGCTTCTAATTAAATGGTTTAATAGGCAGTCCTTACACAGTAACAGTCATGAAAAATTTACATATGCTGTCAATGCCCCACCCCCTCACTCTCCGCAGATTCTGTCTTTTCCAAGAGCGAGTGGACTGTGCTCTCCCTGCCCCCCAGACTTCTGTATTTGTGCTCTCCTAGCTTCTTTGCTTCTAATCGAAATCCCTCTAAAGGCCAACATTAACAACCCACTTCTACTCCACTTTTCCCAGTTCTTTGTTCCTCTAGTATCTCCTCACTTCCCTCTATCTTCAACATCTGCCTCCCACCAACAACCCCCCCCCCCACCCTCCTCCCCAGCCCTGGAGGAAATTCAGTTCAATAAACATGTGAAAGTCTCTTCCATTTAAAAATAAAAAAGAAAGCAAAACAGAAACAGAACCAAAAACCCTCTTAACTTTCTATGAGCCCTTTTCTATTGTTGTCTTCCTTTTTTTTCTCAGTTCTGGGAAGTTTTGTCCATATATGCTGTGTTCAATTTCTCACATTTAACTCACTCCTCACCACTGGTGTTGTTGCCTCTGGCCATTCAAAAAAACCCAAACAAACAAACAAACAAACAAAAAACACCTCTGAATTATTGTAGAACTCTGTGTGTGTGTGTGTGTGTGTGTGTGTGTATAAAATGTATCACAAAATGCTTTGGAAAATCTCAACCCCATGATTCCAAATGTTCTGGACATCTTTAGATCCTGACTTCTTACTAGTGCTTTTAGCTGCGTATGATACTGCTGATAACTTGCCTTCTATGACATGTCTTTTTGCTCCTTTTTTACTCAAACCATCACTTCTTAGTCATATTTTGGAGTGCTTATGCATCCTGTCCCATTTGTGTAGGGGTTCCCTGAGTTCAGTCCTCAGACCATCAGTTTCTTCTCTCTACACGCTATCCAAGAACATTCTCATTGATTCTAATGTTATGAATAATTATAAGTTGATGACACTCTAATATTTAGGTTTTACAAAGCTTCAGAATCATTTGTTCATTTGCATACTACAATTACAGTTTTCATGTCTCACAAGCACATCAAAGACAATATGTATCAAGTTGAATTTTACACCATCTCCCTACATGGGTTCTCCCCCTTTGTTTGATAACCCAGCTCTTGATGCTATTCTACGGTCAACACTGAAAGCCAAGGGTTCCTGTGGTCTCATCCTTCCCTGTCCTTTATCCACCCCTTTTCCATAACACTCATCCTCTAAAGGGGTTCCCAAATCCTATTTAGTCTAGCTCTCAAATCTCCCCAATCTATCTCTTATTAATTCTGCTACCATCTCTTTCCTGAACTACCACAAGGTTCTCTATGAGCACCTCCGTCCTTACTTTTCTTGTTCTCTGCAGTGACAAGAGAGTAGTTTATCCAAAACATAAAACCAACCATGTCTCAGCATTGCTGAAAATCCCTCACCAGCTTACACCCACCTCTGGGATAAAGCCCAAACTCCTAAGTGAGGCACAGGAGGCCCTCCGGTCCCCACCTCCCGTATCCCTCTCCAGCCTCCACCCCATCACCAACCTTACTTGTACTTTATGCTCCAGCAACAATAAATTGCTTAAAATTTCCTGTCTATGCCATACTCTCATCTATCTTTATATTCTTCCTTTGCTTGGAATATTTATCTCCATTTTCTTTGCCTGGATAAGCTCTACTCAATATTCAAGTTTCAGATTCAGCATTGCTTCTCCAAAAGCGATTTTCACCCCCAAATCTAACCTAAGTGATAATTCTCTGTGCTCCAATAGCTACCCCTCTATCATAGTATGTATCACATTATTTTGAAATTTCTGCTTCAATGCCATCTTCTCATCTAAACTAAAACATCTTGAGTACACTGACCATTTGTAATTAGTTGCTTATTTTTGTAGCCTACCCCAAGGGCTTGCCTATAATAGGAGCTTTATGCTGAAATATCCATTAAAGCTTTGCTGAAATGTCCATGGCAGCTCTGCTCCTGAGGAATTTGTTTTTCTATGTTTTAGTTATTAAAAAATGAGTCTAGTTCTGTGGTCTAACTGAACCAGATGGAAGATTCACAACATTCCCAAAACAGCATACTGTTTCTTTGATTACTTTTAGAATAATCAAAAACATTGTGGCTGGTTTGCTATGAGTTTCCATTTTGGAATCTCTATTATTTCTTCTCAGGATTATTTTGAGATATCCCCAAAGATACCTAAGGCATAGTTCTCCAAGGGAGAAAACAACAACCACCACAGAACTTTATCCATTATTAATGCTTTGAGGGAAAACAAAGAACTTTACAATGAGTAATAGGCTAAAACATTATTGAGATAGCTCTCTAATATTTGCTACTATCCTTTTACTTCATAATTAAAGTATCCAGTTTAAGAATATCTAGAAATCTAGATGGTAGCTACTTCTTGGCTGAAAGTTTTCCATTCAGTGCCCAAACACACATAATATATATTCTTGAATTATAGGATTAGTATTATTTTATGTGACAGTGATTAGTGATTATTTTTAGAGTCTCAAATAATAAAACCTCATTTTTGTGATGATTAGAATTTTGCAAATGGTTTGCAGAGACATTATCCCATCTTTAAGAGAACGCTTTAGTAGATATTGATATACCTATTTTATAGCTGTAAAGCTGAGAGGCCATTGAGAATATTAAGCCAATGTATTTTATTCCCTCCATTGAGTCATATTTCTACGTGGTGTTCTGTCACTATAATTTCTAAAAAAGAAAAGGGATGAATGACCCACTGGGAAGAAAGAGGCCATCCTGTAGGGTAAAGCCACAGCAAAATGACTGAACAAGAGAAGAGTCCAGACTTTTTGGACCTGGGCAATTCCTGGGATGAAGAAGGATATACAGTGTTACAGCTGATAAAGAGACAAGATTCTCATGGCCTCCCTCTTTTTGAGATAAAAGTCCACAAACAAAATTGTTAGAAATGTTGGGGGGAAAGTCAGGGACAGAGGGGCTTTTGGCCAATTGACTAAGATTCTGAGAAAGACTTGTCTCCCAGATGAGCCTCTGCCCCGATTGGAGTTACGGGAAGGAAGGTCAGATACATCCCTAAAGAGGCTGTGCAGGTCTGAAGTTTCATCAAGGTTAACATGGGGCTGGGTCAGCAGAGAGGACTACCAAAGGTCATGGACCCACCAGCCACAGACCTCAGCTGTCGACATTTGCTAATCAGGTATGCAAGTGACACCTCTGGGAAAACATGATAAGAAACAGAGCACAACAAAAACTTGGGAACATATATAAGGACTCCATTATATCTCTCTACTATAGAATCACATATACCCCTCCTCCCAGATGCCCAGAAGCTATCTTAGAAAAGAGCAGGGGAAGAAGAAAGGAATTCTTTGGTTTGCAGATGGATTTTCATGCACAGTATTGAAGTATGATTCATAGAAGAAGAAAAAGTTGGATTTATGAAAAATTCCTACTCCGCCAAAGACATTATAGGATAATTAAAACACAAGCCATGGTTTTGGAGAAAATATTTCTGAACACAATTTGACAATGTACATGTATTGAAACTATATAAACAACCCTTAAACCTCAACAATAAACAGATAACTCAGTCAAAAAATGGACAAAAAAATCTGAACAGAGGAATTACCAAAGACCATATGGAGATGGCAAATAACCATATGAAAATACAAACATCAAATGCCATTAGGGCATTGTGAATTAAAACCACAAAATGCCATTATACATGTATTAGAATGGTTAAACTTCAAACCTGACAACACTAAACACTGGTGAGAATGCAGGGCAACAGCAATTCTCATTCATTACTGGTGGGAATGCAAAATGGTACTAGATTTTGGAAGATAGTTTGGCAAATTCTCATAAAGTTAAATGTAGCTTGACTATGTAATCTACCAATTATGCTCTTATTTACCCAACTGATATTTAAAATTTAGGTTCGCACAAAAACCTGCATGCAAATGTTTAGAGCAGCTTTATTCATAATCATCCAAACTGGAAGCAATGAAGATGTTATTTAATAGATGAATGGATAAACTATGGTACATCCATTCAATGCAATATTATTTGGTGATAAGAAGAGATGAGCTATCAAGCAAGATTCCTTTCAATTATATGACATCCTAGAAAATATATAACTATAGAGTCAGTACAAACATCAGTGGTTGCTAGGGGTTTGGGAGAGGAGAAAAAAGGTGAATAGGTGAAGTACAGGGTATATTTAGAGGAGTATAATTATTCTGTATTATACTGTAATGATGGATATATAACATGCATTTATCAAAATGCATAGAACAAAGAGTGACACTAATGTAAGCAAATTACAAAATAATTTATGAGGCCAGGGGATTTCAGGATAGTGTAATGTATGAAATAGGATATATATATATATAAATGTATATATGTAATATATGCAGGATATTACAAATGTGTAAAACAACTTCACTGATAAGGGTTGTAGGAAAAGGTGCTGACCTAAGTGACTTTGGAAATGAATGGTTTGTTAGACTAAAGGTAAGATGAACTTGCCTTGTACTCTAGTTGATAAAATTGCTTCCTATTTTGGCACAGGAATGCACTTCTGATACTGCTATACGTGTATACTGGAGCTGGCTATTAAATAAATGGATGGCAGATGGAGGGAGCCAGCTTTCTCACTGTAGAGTGAGAATTTAGAGATAAGCAAGGAGAAGAGACTAGGATGATCCATGGAATAATGGATTCGAATTGGAGGTATTACAACGAAGTTACATTTAACTTAATATAGAAATGGATACTTACCCGTAAAAAAATATTTTATATAGGTGCACATAAGTTAGAATACCCCCTTTTTTACATGCTCTAGAACCAATGACAACCCAACAGCAATGAGCACACCTACTGACTAGATCTTGGTTTCCAATACTATTCTCCAATAAAAGGAATAAAGATTCCTTGGAGAAATGGCTGATTCTAGGACTGGAGCAAAAAATATACAATATGAGCCTTCAGCAACTTTTAGTACCAAAAAGTAAGCAAATGCCCCCCATCCTCCCTGCCAAAAAAACAAAAACAAAATTCTACATTAATGTAAATATTCCAAAGGAATACAAGAGACAGCTAAAGGAGCTCCACAAGGCCAAAGCTGAAACAATTTGTGTAATAAAATAAATACAGTAGTACTGGATTATAATTTAAAATATAAAATAAATATCAATGAGTCCATACTGATATAAATAAATGATTGAATAAATACATAAATGGAGAAAAGAGACAAATCTCTCTTGAAATAATTTATATAGATACTCCAACTTCAAGAAGGATATAGTGAATTAACTTCACAGATGACATGACACTTTACATGGAAAACTCAAAAGACTCCACCAAAAAGCTGCTAAAACTGATACATGAATTCAGCAAAGTCACAGGATACTAAATGAATGTTGCATTCCTATACACCAATAATGAAGCAACAGAAAGAGAAATCAAGAAATCAGTCCCATTTACAGTTGCACCAAGAACCATAAAATACCTAGCAATAAACTTAACCAAAGATGGAAAAGATCTGTATGCTGAAAACTATGGAAAACTTATGAAAGAAATTGAAGAAAACACAAAGAAATGAAAAAACTTTCCATGCTCACTGATTGGAAGAACAAATATTGTTAAAATGTCAATACTACCCAAAACAATCTAAACAGTCAATGCAATCCCAATCAAAATTGCACCGACATTCTTCTCAAAGCTAGGATAAAGAATCCTAAAATTTGTATGGGACCACAAAAGATCCCAAATAGCCAAAGTAATGTTGAAAAAGAAAACCAAAGCGGGAGGCATCACAATCCCAGACTTTAGCCTCTACTACAAAGCTGTAATCATCAAGACAGTATGGTACTGGCACAAAAACAGACACATAGACCAATGGAATAGAATAGAAACCCCAGAATTGGACCCACAAATGTATGGCCAACTAATCTCTGACAAAGCAGGAAAGAGTATCCAATGGAAAGAAGAGTCTCTTTAGCAAATGGTGCCGGGAGAACTGGACAGCAACATGCAGAAGAATGAAATGGACACTTTCTTATACCATACACAAAAATAACCTCAAAATGGATGAAAGACCTAAATGTGAGACAGGAAACCATCAAAACTCTAGAAAACAGGCAACAACCTCTTTGACCTCAGCCACAGCAATTTCTTGCTTGACACGTCTCTGAAGGCAAGGGAAATAAAAGCTAAAATGAACTATTGGGACCTCATCAAGATAAAAAAAAAAAAAAACTTATGCATTGCAAAGGAAACAATAAAAAAAACTAAAAGGCAACTGACAGAATGGGAGAAGATATTTGCAAATGACATATCAGATAATAGGGTTAGTATCCAAAAATCTATAAAGAACTTAACAAACTTAATACCCAAAAAACAAATAATCCAATGAAGAAATGGGAAGAAGACATGAATAGACATGTTTCGAAAGAAGACATCCAGATAGCCAACAGACTCATGAAAAGATGCTCAACATCACTCATCATCAAGGAGATACAAATCAAAATCACATTGAGATACCACCTCACACCAGTCAGAGTGACTAAAATTAACAACTCAGGAAACAACATATGCTAGTGAGGATGTGGAGAAACAGGAACCCTCTTGCACTGTTGGTGGGAATGCAAACTGGTGCAGCCTCTCTGGAAAAGAGAGTGGAGTTTCCTCAAAAAATTAAAAAAATAGAACTACACTATGACCCAGCAATAGCACTACTAGGAACTTATCCAAAGGATACAGGAGTGCCGATTCATAGGGGCACATGTACCCCAATGTTTATAGCAGTGCTTTCAACAATAGCCAAATTATGGAAAGAGCCCAAATGTCCATCAACTGATGAATGGATAAAGAAGATGTGGTTTATATATACAATGGAATACTACTTGGCAATGAGAAAGAATGAAACCCTACCATTTGCAGCAACGTGGATGAAACTGGAGGGTATTATGTTAAGTGAAATAAGTCAGTCAGAGAAAGACAGGTATCATATGCTTTCACTCATGTGTGGAGCTTGAGAAACTTAGAAGACCATGGGGGAAGAGAAGGGGAAAAACAGTTTCAGACAGGGAGGCAAACCATAATAGACTCTTAAATACAGAGAAAAAACTGAGGGGTGATGGGGGTGGGGGGACAGGGAAAAATGGGCGATGGGCATTGAAGAGGGCATTTGCTGGGATGAGCACTGGGTGTTGTATGTAAGCGACGAATCACAGGAATCTACCCCCAAGACCAAGAGCACACTGTATATACACTATATGTTAACCAACTTGACAATACATTACATTAAAAAAAAGAAGAAGAAAAAAGGAAGAAGAATGTAGTGAATTGAATGCTGGCTTGACAAAAGATATATCTGCCTGGAATTTGTTAGTGTGATCTTATTTTGAAAAAAGGTCTTTGCAGATGTAATTATGTTAAGGATCTTAAGATGAAATCATCCTAGATTATCCAGGTGGGCCCTAAATCCAATAATAAATGTCTTTATAAGAAGAGGAGAAGACAGAAGACAGAGGAGAGGGCTCTGTGAGGATCACAGCAGAGATTGGCATTATGCTATTACAAGCCAAAGAATGCCTGGAGCTTGAAGATGCAGAAAAGGATTCTCCCCTAGAACTTTCTGAGGGACCCTGCTAACACCTTGATATCAGACTTCTGGCCTCTAACACTGTGAGAAAATAAATTTCTATTGTTTTAAGCCACCAACCTTGTCATAATTTGTTATGGAAAGAAACTAGCATTGGAAACTAACACAGATGGAGGCTCCTTTAGTGTTGTATTTGCAAAGTGACCACTTTTCAAAGAGTGTAGTACAGAAAGGAAAAAAAAATGACTAACTTTGTAGTAAAGAAACCCAACAAACACTACCTCAACCACATGATCAAGGTCAGCCTCAACAGTGATAAATCATGTTGATAGTGTTAACTCTTAATATTGTGTCATGAGAATGGCATTTTACCCCTGTTCTTTCTCCTCAAAACCCGTATCACCAGTCTAATCATGAAAAAGACATAAGACAAATTATTGCAGTGGGGATTTCTATAGAATACCTTACCAATTCTCTTCAATACTCTTACAGTCATCAAAAATTAGGAAAGTTCCAGGGAACTGTCACAGCCAACAGGAGCCTAAGAAGACATGATGACTAAATGTAATGTCAGAAAAAGACATTAGGTAAAATTAAAGAAATACTAGGGACTTTAGTTAATACTAATGCATATAGTTTCATTATAATGAATATACCATATAAAATCAGATGTTAATAATAGGGTAAAACTGAACACAAGGTATATGCAAATTCTATTGTCTACTTAATGTTTATATAAATCTAAAACTGTTCTAAAAAATAAAATCAATTACTGGGACGTCTGGCTGGCTCAGTCAGTAGAGTGTGCAACTCTTGATCTCAGGGTCATGAGTTTGAGCCCTATACTGGGTATAGTGATCACTTAAAAATAAATAAATAAACAATTATTTAAAAAAAATAAAATCCATTAAAAAAAAAAACCCTTCAAATAATTAGATCAGACTAAGATACCATGTTTGACTAAATTTAATTTCTGAACTTCCCTCAGCTACAACATAAAGACAATACATTTTAACCAAAAATAACACACTCTTCTTTCAAGCAAGCTACATTATGCTTATAGAAAATCCTGTTGAATATGTGAAGTAGTAAATTTCAGATAATCTGAGAAAGGCAGGCTGTATATTTCAGGAGGACAGTACAGAGAGAAACAGTGTGGACACAGAACATGCAAGATATATAGTGAAGACAATGAGTCAATTTCATTTCTGTAATGGTTCAAAGAACCATACTCAGGAATGAAATGAGAACAAAGTGAACTCAATTATTCACATCAAGAGAATATTTATTGCTGTGTCTTTTATGAGCTTTGCCCAGTGTCTTCTGGTCATTGTGGATCAAAAGCTTAAAGGTCTCACCTGTAATTTAAATTGTTATGGTTTGTTACTGTTTTATAATCTAAAGGCTAAGAAAAATGTAATTAGTTCACTTTACCACAGTAAATTTTTAACATTGCAGTAAGTATCCAATATCTGAAATATCCTCTTGCTTTCAAATTCTAACCATCAGTACTTATTTCAAAGCATGAATAGTAAAAGTAGAGAAGACAAAACTTAAAATTGTTTAAATTGCCTATTAGTAGTTACAAAGGTAAATATTATACAATTAACCAAAATCATGTTTAGTGATTAGCTGTGCAAATTCAAAAGTTAGTTGGAGGATATTATGACTATAATAATATTAACCCTATGAATGAAGTACAATAAAATTAACTCCATATTAAATGTATAGTATATGATTTCACATATATGTAAACAAAAATGGTACAAGATATCTAGAATAATACATATTTATTAAATGATGGCAATTTCCTTTCACTAAATATACACTTCTGGTTTTTACAAAAATAAATAATTACTTAACTCTAGTTGATTTAGCATAAGAGCTGATTACAAGCTAGAAAATAAATGAAAGCTAATAAACTTCACTTTTAACCAGCAGAACACATTTGCTTTTCAAGTAAGATGCTCTTCAGTTAAAAGACTAATATAAAATAATATTAAGTACATGAAAACTCATTCAGTGGATTTAATTTGTCAAAAATTTACCTTTATCCCTTGACTCAAATAGCCTATGGGGTGAACAGTCAGATAAATTATAAAGGCAAAATGAAAACACAGAAACCCAGGATCTGAAACTAAATTTAAAAAGCAAGGAAAAGGAAAAATATCATTTGTCAATGTGCGCCACTGTGAAATGAACTCCTTTCATATATTTGGAAATTCCCAGCCCATATGCTTTTCCCACAAGTTCAACAAATTATCCTCCTCAATGTAAGCTTACCTGTCAGAGGTATCCATATTATGGCTTTCACTGTCCATTTTTTTCCAGGAATTATTAACTTCTAAAAGAGATTATTAGAGTTACACTACCAGCCAGACTATAGTAAAAGCAGATGACAATCACATACTTCAAATCTCTAGACTATGTATATCAGAATCACCTGGGTTGCCCATTGCATATATGGATTCTTGAGTTCCATTCCTGATATACCAATTATGATGGCAGAGACTCAGAATCTATCTTATCAATGAGCATCCAAGTTGATTCTTGGCACACTAATACTTAAGACCTTTGCTTCATGCTAATATAATTGATTATAATGTAAGATAGTTGAATCACTGTATTATACACCTGAAACTAATGTTACACTATATGTTAACTAACTGGAATTTAAATAAAAACTTTTTTAAAAGGACATAAAACTAGTGAATAGGAACTAAAAGTGCTAACAAATAAAATATAAAGGTTTAATCAACTAACACCTGTATTTGTTTGTTCACAAAATTAAGTGAGAATATGTCTAAGAACAGCACAATACAAATTAAGTAATAGTGATAGGGATCAAATCCCAAATGTTTTAAGACTGGTTGAAGACAGTTTGCATTTAAAAATATGCTTCTTTCCTTCTTTTTTTCATTCTTAAGAAAAAGCAAAACAGTCTCATATTTGAACTGATTTTGAGATCAGAAAAATAAACAGTGCCATATTTATGGTATATAACTGATTGCTTTGTTTTTATTGTTATCCCAAACCATTATTTAAGCTTTGTCTTTGGTAATGATGGTTATACAGAGGAAAATAAAGCATGGTGAGGAGAAGAGAAGGAGGTGAGTGGGGAAGCCTATTTTATACAGGTGGTCGGCAAGCATTTAACCTTATAAACACATAGAAACACAAATTTTAATTGGTCTTAACACATTTCCTGTGATTTTTACTCAGTGTTAGTAGTCTCATCAGTGATATAAATAAATGTATATCAACCATTACACTAATAAATTTTTACACTAAATAAAGTCTTACACTAATAAATTTTGATTAATTGTTTTTCAAACAGCTCAGAAATGTAATTTAAACAAATATGTGCTAAGTTATTTTACATGTTCTTAATTTAAAAACATAAATCGCCTATGTTTCTAAAGTGGTCAATAGAAGTCAATCAAAAGTTTACCTCTTTTCAGTATGAAAGGAGTTAATTCCAAGAAGAAAGAAGGAAAAACAGATCTCAATATATCTTTGCAGTTACAGTCTTTCAAAATCAATATCTGACAGCAACAAGCCAAACAAAAAGGGTATCATAGAGACAAGAGTCCTAGGATATACACATACAAATTAAGTGAAAATCATGCATATCCCTCTAAACTCAAATGACAGCTTTGTTCAGAAAGTATCTTTACAGGAATAAAAGATTCCGAGACCCAAATCTCTACAACTGACCAATCCTTGCCCTACTCTCCAAATCCTCCAAAGTCCACTTCCCTGCTTCAGAATGAATAGCCCGTAGGCACCAGTTTATCTGTAGGATTTTCACAATTCCTGAAGGGTTTTCCATTTTGTCCTGTTCGGAGCAACCGTTGTAGGTCACCGTGGCTCAATCAGAATTTGAAATATGCCATTTTTCCCTATGAGTACTTTTTTTATTCATTTCCCTTTAGTTCTTAAATTACTTTTTGACATTGCCCTTTCAAAAACTTGATTTCATATTGGCTTCAACTGTGTGAGTTACTTTTCAATCAAAAGATATTTCCATTTTATATTTGTTTGACCCGGTTCTACTGGGGCTCCAAATTGCCTTGCTTTGTGTTGAGGCATCTCAACCTCTATCCTTTCCTGCATTCATGTCTTCTTTGGGAAAAACAACCCTGTTACAGCCCTGAAGACAATTCAAGTTTGCTTTACCCTCCTACCCAAATACAAGAAGGAGCCACCAGACCAGTTCTTATTGTATTTTCCTTCATTTTACAATAAATATTTTATAAGCTTTTCCAAAAAAAAATTATTGTTATGTCTATTCACTCTAACAATTAAAAAAATAGAGAGGGAAGAAAGATCATTTTCCTTATTCCAGCCACATCATGTATCCAGTGATAATATTTTGATGTGTATCTCTCCATTCTTACCTCAAGGTTTTGGCAAACCTCTGCAAATACTGATTTATATATTTGACCTTTACTCTTATTTGGTTTTCTAGATGTGGCTTGATTTCTAAAATTTATTTGCACCAGGATTGGGACTGTTCCTATATTGTTTTTTCTTTTTTTTTTTTTTTTCATGCTTTTGCATGTTTTCTTTTAAATCATACTCTTTGCTTCAGCTATTAGCTGACCTGCCAGTACCTTTTTGTCTAGCTATGCCCTATTGAACTGCAGCTGTCTGCCTTCTGGGGATGTCCAAATGTAATTTGGCCTCATCCTTAGCTTTTCTTTTCTCTGAGGGTTAAAAGTGACTGGATCCAACTCAGTGTACAGGTGTTAACGATTGCCACTGTGTGGCAAATGTCTCTTGCATAGGACTCCTGAAACATTAGCTTTAAGAGGCACTCTTATATAGCAAGAAAGAGGTTCCAGAATTTGTGGAACAAACAGGGTATATGGGGAAATTACTCATGTGGACCCAAAATGTCTTAGTGATGATCTATTGAAACGTTTTTCTATTATTTGATATAGTTTAGCTGGTCATTTTTAGAGCTAAATCATCACTCTTTCTTCAAGATAGGCTGATTTTTGCCCACGAATGTGTTCCTCAAGAGCAACTTTGCTGCTCAATTAGCTAGGTGAATGATATATGTAAAACAGATTGGGCAGCCACTGGGTGGCAGCAGAAATTTGAAAAATACACAGCATGAATGTATTTTCTTATTGTTTTATTCTATCTCTTACTGTTGTGCATACTAAAAGACAACATTAGCTTCCACAAAATGTCTTGCGATACATAAAATTCACTCACTTATTTCTCTAATGTAAACTAGCATATTCAACTATGAGAAAAAATATAAAACATTAAACCTTATGAGCCAATATTCTATGACTATAATATACATTTTTAATATTACTCAGGATGACTTTAGATGGACATGTTATTTTCCAAATAACTAAAAATTGGCATTACTTCTAAGAACTTTATAAAACTGCTAACAGAACTCTTACATACTCAAAGAAGAAAACTTGAAGAATTTACAAAAGACAAAGAAAAAAATTACTAAAAACTCCCAAATCTAAATTAATCATTGACAGTCACTATATATATGTATATAATATATACGTATATATTATATATACGTATATATTATATATGTATATGTTATATATAGTATATACATATATATCATATATACATATATACACACACACATAGTATTTTTTGACGTGTACTTTTTTTTTCAACAATAAAGTCTTTCTTTTTACATAATACTTTAAACTGCTGGGTTTTTTCATTTCATACAGTATGAATTATTTCCCCATGTCATTAAATATCTTTTACAATGTTGTATGTAGCAAATGAATAATATTCCCTCATATGGTTAGACTAGTTCATAAGCAATTTCTTCTGGTTAAGCATTTACCAATTATTTACCAATTTTTCTAACATTTACTCTTACAGACAACTGTCGCTAATTGAAAAGTCAAGATAGCGGATGTTTTTCAGGTTTCCGATGTTAAGTGGTAAATTAATATTTTATATAGGGAGAGATCCTGAACTGAGAGCGAATCAGAACCTTCTGATCAGCATTACTTGGACTGATCCTAAGTCAGAATGTCAAGTTTGAAGCCCAGACTTCTGGGATATTTATGTGAGCTATTTAAAAGCATACTAAAGTTTAGAACCACTGGCACTCTGATTCAAACTATATAGTCAGAGGATCTCAACAATAACATTAATAAGGAAGTGCACAAACTTGGGAGAAACATTTAAATTTCACTCGTCTCCATTTCTTCCCTTATTAAGGGGAAACGATGACATGTCCTAAGGTTGGAGTGATGTCAAGGGAATACTGGTGTTTATTGAGCCCATTTTCAACTTTAAAATGCAGGCTTTGGAGACACTATGGGCAAGAAAACCTTCTTTAAATACTAGAGATCATTTATTGTGACTGTTACAAGCAACAAACATTATGCTAAGCAATTTACACGTATTGCTATCCCTCATAGCAATATGGCCAGGTTGCTTTAATATGGTGCAATTCTTAACTACAGGTCCTAAAGTGGTATATGTGTTGTTTAGAGGTTTTGGAAGGAAATGTAGTAAAATGCTCCACCAGACAAAAACATCCCTGCTGACAGTTTCTTTAAAATGTATAGCTACTCACAACTAGAAGGGGGCTGTGGCAGAGAAGCACATTCTGATGTAGTTCACCCAAACTGACGTGGAGCTAGAACTGTGTGGTGTAAGAAGGGGGTCGGTTTGGGAGACAGAGAACCCTTTCCAGGTGACTTAATTTGTCTGACTTTACTTTTCTTCTCTGAAAATGGGCATCATACTACTTTCTTGGCTCTCAGAGGTGGCTTTCGTCCTGGCAAGGCACCAGATGATACAACACATGAGGCCCTTTTAATATCTTGCTTGGTGGACACGTAATCCAACGTTTTATGAGAAGCCTAATGACATGGGCAAGAGGAAAAGTAACTTATTTTAATCATTTACTAGGAAACTTACACTTTCTTCTCATGGCGGGCCTTTGGAAACAGCTGATCCCATCAGTCATGCAAAAATCTTGGTAAGTGCAAGGCGTAGGAAGTTGACTATTTGCCTTTAGTAAGAACCTCTCCTACTTAGAGGGCCATTTTGAGAATGAGAGAGACGTTAGTGTGAATTATCTACCAGAGCACAGTGAGACCTAGTGCCTTACATTTGCTCTTACCGATAACCCAAAGGCCTCTCCATCAGATATCCACTTGGCATGCTCCTCTACCTTCATACCTTCTTCAATTCTATACTTAAAAATAACCTTCTATATTAGTCACCTTGCGCGGCCACAACAAAAGATCATGGACTGGGTGGCCTAAACACAGAAGTTAATTTTCTTATGGTTTTGGAGGCTTAGAAGTTCGAGATGAAGGTTCTGGCTGATTTGGTCACTGGTGAGATTTCTTTTCCTGGATCGTACATGTCACTTCCTGCTATGTCTTTACATGGTGGGGAGTGGGGTGGAGAGAAAAAAACACTGATACCTTTTCTTATATGAACACTAAACCTATGGTATCAGGCCCCACCTTTATGACCTCATTTAATTGTAATTACCTCTTTATAATTCCTATCTCTATGACAGTCACATACGGGGTCAGGCCTTCGACATACGAATTTTGAGGGGAGACACAGTCCATACCATTTTCTCAGTGAGGAAATCTTCCCTGGGAACCCCGTATACATTTACAACTTCCACACCGCAATACTCCATGCCCTTACCATGATATACCGTCCTTTGTAACACATGCCATTTTCAAACCTACTATATATGTCATATATTTATCTCGTTGCTACCTGTCTCCCGACACAAGAATAAAAAGTTAGGAATTTTGACTGTTCATTTCAGGATTATAGCACCCATGATACAGCCTGGTACAGAGGAAGTCAACAATATAAATACTGCTGTGCACATGAATGGACTATCCTCCGTTATGCATGATGGAACCAGATAGAGAGACCAACATAGATGAGATACTACACCAGCTGTTCAGTAGGTCTCAGTTGTGTTACATAGACAAGGCTCAGTATGAGTGAATGGTAGCTCTCTATAAACTATAACTCAGGAAATGATTGCAAAAGAATGCAGAAATCTGTATTGTGCACAGTCAAGGGAGATATTTGTTTCTCATGCAGGAGCGAGCCTCTTCAGATTTGCATAAATCTATTTGCTGAACCATGGGTCAGGAAATCACATTTCCCATTATTAAAGTTATCATTCTTTCTTGGCCATATTTATATGAGCCAACTGCGAACCTTAAGAACAGGTCCAATCTATGTGCTGAAGTATGTTTTGAATATCCATCCTCACAGGCAAAGTAGACAAAGAAATATCCCATGACAATAGTTTAATAAATGACCATGTGTAAGAATAGCCAATTGTAAAGCCCAGGTTTTCCTTTCTGATAAATTAGTTTGATATTCACTTAAAAAAAAAAAAAAAAAAAGACATGATTTACTAGGTCTCGGCCAGAGAGCTTTCTAAGTCATCCAAAATTTTATTAAGCTTGCAAAGGTTTTTTTAAGCATCCCCTCATTAATTTGGATGTAAAATTATAGGAAAAATAACCTCAAGTTTAACTAGAAGATAACGTTCATTTTCCTGCTAAGGTCTAGTGACAAAACACTGTTAATGTACATCGCAACCTATTACTGCGACGGTGGAATCCAAAATGAAATGAGGAGACGCTGACTTACCTTGTCTGGTGAATCAAGCAGGGCACGAAATCACAATCCTGAAGCAAACCATACCATCTGTGTTGTTTTCTCCAGATGAGCCAAATTGGGTGACAGACCATTCTCCATACAAAGGAGATTTCCCTCTTTTTAGTTTTCTATTTTGTAAGAAAGCATAATTCCCCCAGTAGAAGATGCAGAAGAGTACTTTGCTTCCTGTATTGCCTAAATATCTTGACTCTGAACCTAAAGTAGTTAAGTTAAATTATGACTTCAGAGGAGATTTTTCTCTCCAAAACTTCCATTTGCTCAATTATTCTCCCATTCCACACCCAAGCGGTTCTGGAAAATAGGATGTTTCCTGGAAAAAATATATTTAAATGGCATTTTGTACTGGAATTAAAGTTACGTTTTTTTTAAATGGCATTTTCTGAGAAAATTCCTTTTATTTTATGACAGTGTTTTTTGATACAACTCTGAAGCACTAAAGTAATGCTTGGTAACTATTTTTCTTGAAGACTCAAGTCACCAGTAAAATCTTTTGTCCCCTATAATGCAGCACCTAGATGGGGTGATCAAACAAAACAAGTTTGCTCATCGTAGGTTGGGTAAATCTTGGCACCAAAAATGACCCAGTTGTTGGAATCCCCTTACAAGTACTGAGGGTCAAGGAGTACACTCTGCTTGTATTCAGTGAACCGACATACTCTCCGTAGGTAGAAAAGAAAGTTAAAGCATCTCTTTGGGGGAAATAACAAATTTCTCATACAATATACACTTATTAATGTATTACTTTGATATTTCATCAAATAATCACTTATTAACATACTTAAAATATTCGCTTGCCAGGTGGCTTTAAGAAAAATAGTATAAGAGTTGATCAAAGATGATTTTGTCCTCTGGGGAAGATGGTGAGTCAGACACTGAATAGGAATGTGAACAGCCCAAAGTCGTGCTCCTACCCTAGTGGCGTGAAAACATGCAGAGGGCAGAGGCCACTGGGAACTACTGAACAGGCTTCTCTGTATGGTAACAGCTACCACTATGTTCCCAGTTACAGGCTAGAAAGAATGAAGCAGTAGGATTCACTTATCCAGTCAATGTTTGCTTGGAAAAATATTGATATAGGTGAAGTTGATCTGTGGCACCATATATCCTGGTGTTATCTGTCGGCCGTCTCATCTATGCTCTTTCATTTTCCCCCGTGACCAAAACATTTCCCTCTTGTGATCACGAGCAATGTGGGAAGCTTTGATTTCTTACAAGTAGTAGATGAGGCACTGTGAATTTCCTGACTTCAATCCAAACCCGCAACTTACAGGTGCAAGACCCGCTCTTTGTTTTCTTATCCGAACTCCATTGAATAACATAAGTAGTCAAAAGCAATGTCTTCTCCCTTAAAAAAAGAATAGCCCACATTGCATCTCATATCAGGACACGGCAATTTTTTGCTGTAGTCCCTGTAATACAATTTGACTCTTGAATGTAGAAATGTGTGTCACATTGATCTAATAAAAGTATTAAAATGTCAATGACCACCAAGGACATCTGGTGCCACAAACTTGTTTCCATATGTCGTTAACTTTTACAAATCAACATTACCAACATCTAAACAAAATCCTAGATCCATGTAAGAAGGGCCTGGGGACAGAGCTCTAAAATGTGTAAAAGACTATACACGTTGCAGAAATCATTATCAGGCAGGACTGTGTCTTTAGTGATTAGCCCCATTCAGCAGAAATGATGGGGAGGCTGACAGGGAGGAGCATGCCCCCGCCCCCATACTATGTCAGGTGTGGGCAAGGGATGTTCCTCTGGAGGTTTTGTTCTCATCCAGCGGCAGCCCTGATTGGTTTCACCCACTTGGTTCTCTCTTCCCCACTGCACCTTGTACATGTCTTGATTATACTCTTGTCATATTAAAATTATTTTATCATCCTTCCCACCAGCCAGTACTTTTTTTAAGTTTGGGACCCTCTTATTTTTCTCAGAATCCCCAGTATATAGAAGTCTGCACAGTGGCCATCGCATCTCGTAGCAAATAAGAGGATAGGCTTTGGTCTCTGAGCAATGCTGTTATACTTCAGATTTTTGCTGTGTATTCTTTTCTTTAAACTCTTTAAGCCTCGGGTTTATTTATTATATGGTTATAATAACAGTGCCTACCTTAAAGAATTTTTCTAAGGATAAAGGTGATAATGTGCTTTGCAGCACTCCGTACTAGCATTTCACAAGTATTATCTACTATGTTTTTAAGTACAATCTGCCTTTCGGGAACAACTCTGGGAAATTGCTGTATTTGCTTAGTATACTGTTAGAACTCTAAAAGTTTATTTATATGAAGATAATTTGTGATATCTCTTTCATATTCAGACAATGAAGGCTAAAGACTTGGGAATGATTTATTGAAACATTAAGTCTAGGCAACCTATAATTAAAGTCTTCGAATACATTTTCTAGGATGTCTGTTCAATTGCCTTCTGCAGGAGAAAAAAAAAAGCCCAAATTGTTGTATCAACTTCTCTTCTGGCTAAGTTCTTTCAAAATAAAATACTTATCTTTGATGACAATGAAGCGTCTATGTGAAACTTGATGAATCACTGGGCAAATTACTTGTTCTCAGATAAGGCCTATGATGGATACAAATAAGTACTTCAGATGCTAAGAGCAATTTTTACTCAAACCAGGCCACACTAATATATTAGGAATAATAGAATATTTATATAAAAACTGTATAACCATACCAATTTTATGAGAATAAATGAGTCAAAACTATATAAGCATTCAGATCAGTTTCAATAAACATCGGCTTAAAACTCTGGACTGTTCAACTTTCTCTAATGAATTTTGAAATAAAGGATGCCTGTGGAGTAATGCAATGAAAATAAAAAAACTTCCACGTTAAATAAAATTAAGAAAGCACTTTGTAAATATTTTAAGGGAAAAAATAGGACAAAAAAAGGACTGCCATCTTTGTAGTGAAAATATCAGTTAGAATTATCCATTTTCCATTGACTTACTTGGATAAGTTGGACTTTCATTTTTATAAATGGAGGAAGCAGCATATTTTGTTCTTTTCTTCCCCCCTCCAAAAGTAAACATACTCTTTCGCCATCTGGTGGCCAAAGACAGCATTTTCCATGTAGATGAAAACAGCTGAACTCAAATTTAGCCAATCATGTTTAAAGCTTTCTGATTCATCTTACTGTAAAGATATGCGTATTTTTTTAACCAGCATAACTGACGCAATTTTGTTTGAATGATTCACAGCATTTTCTGCAAATAACTGTAGCTGTTAATATTCAATGCAAGATGAAAAAAATTAACCCAATTGTTTTAAAAAACAATTTGGAAAGTTAATTCATTTGGAAAGTTAAAATTAAAGACGGTAGTTAACAATTTGACCTGAATGTCTTTCAGTATAAAGAATTAGCAAGATCTTTAATGAAAACAAGGTCCAGATATATTTTTAAATGGTAAGCACAACAGATACTGTGAATTTCAAATAGGTTTCAGTTTTGGACAGTTTTAACAGTAGTTGGAACTGTATGTTGACAATTCACCAAACCAGAAAGGGTAGATAACTTAACAGTATGTGTTTTTCTTCCTCCCTATAATCTTAAGTGAAATTTCCAATGTATTTAACACATTTTATGTAACTGCATTTCATTAAAAAATTAAAAATGACAATGATTTACTGTTGAATTTCTTTATTTTCTCCAGAATATTTTAATATTGAAACCCAAATTGTTACTTTGAGAAAGGGATAAACAGAGAAACATGGAAGAGACAAACATTTCATTTAACTTATGGTATTGTGAGCAGTCACTTTTGTAGGCAACACTTTTTTCTTTGTAGAAAAGAAATAAAAAAACAAACAGCACCATTAAAGAATGCATGATCCCTGAATTCTAAACAAAACACTGTCTAAAAATTGTTTAAATGCTCGTTGCACTCAGTCACATTTAGTCAGGTATCAAAGCAAGCATAACAGTATTAAATTGTAGCAGTCTTACTGAACCAACTGCTCTCCCTTCTGAGGGTTTTACACACCTTTTCTGAGTTTTTCCTGTGGGAACAATATATTCTTTGGTAGAGGACTGAAGGAGGGTTTCTCTTTTCTGTATGCTGATAGAAAATGTCTGTATGTTCAGGGCCTTCGCCCCCAATCTGTGTTTGTCATGCATGTTATGTTTGGGTTGATTTCACATTTTGCTGTTACACTGTAGGAGTAATACCGCCTTTTTTTTATTTTTATTTTTTAAAAAGGCATTAAATGGCTAATGTCAAACAGATGTAAACATTCAGAATACTGACCAAAAAAAAAAACAAAAAAAAAAACCCCACACACACAAACACACATTTAAAAAAAAAACAAAAAATTGTACTGTACTGAAAATATGAATCAGATTAGGTTTCCAGGAAGCAGGGGGGAAAATACAGCAGTACAAGAAAATTATGGCAACCAAGTAAAGCACTTTTCTTTGAAACATTCATGAACAGTACAAATACAACAAAGTTTTTCTACAGTCTAAATTATTCTGCAACTATCAAATATAGTACAAAGCGAAATAGTATGTGCTATAAAAAAGCAGCTCCTTTAAATTATAGTAAAAATGCTTTTTGTTCGCTTTACAGTGACAAAGCATGAGGACTGAAGATTTTTATATTCAGTGACATTTTGGCTACATAGGCCCCTGACAGTCTGATGAGTTCCTTTTCTAGGACTCTTCACATTGTTCTCTAGAAACACAGAAAGACAGTGACTCTGGGCTCTGCATGCTCAGCGGGCGTTGGCGTCCACACTGGAGAGACGACGCAACCCTAAGCCTGGCTTCGGCTTCTCTACCCTGGCACCTCAACAGACCGAGAAGGAACTGGGAAACCAAGGCCACAGTAACTTCCTCTTTTGACATTGGGCGAGGGTTTAAAAATGGGGCTGCGGCGTCACGTATTCGGACTCTTGACTGCGTTACGGAGCACCATATGCACGAGCTTCTTGGGCTTTGAATGCTTATTTTGAGCGACTAAGAACATCTGAGATCTAGAAGTCATCTAAACCTGCTATAATAGCTCATCCCAGAAACACATACCACCATAAAGTCTTTGTAGCAACCAGGCTCAACCTCAGAGGTTTGTTTTCAAGTTTTTCTCCTTCAAACTAAGACCTTAGCAGAGAAATATTATATATAACTGTGGTGCTCTGGGTTCACCAACATTTCTGCTATTCTCACTTTGGAAAAGGAAAAATATTTTCATTTTGAAAATGAATTTGCATCAGAACGTTCTTATTAACATGCCCATTATCTACCTAAATGTTTTTATACACTTCAGGCATATGCATATCATAGAAGAGGGGGATTAGGGAATAGCCATTTTCTTCCTTCCCCTGCTCCAAAAGTGCTACTTAGGGAAATACATCCTTTGTGATAAAAAAAAAAAAAAATTACATGTTACATGTGCAAGTTCTATTCCTGATAGGGATATCATAGTGTCCAATAATCAGGATAATGCACACACTAACATTTGCACATTACACAATAACCATGTAGTAAATAACATACTACCTTTGCACATAGGCAGACACCTGTGGAAATCAGGAAACTAGTAACCTATTTACCTAATCCAAATACACTGGCTTGTGTGTGTGTGTGTGTGTGTGTGTGTGTATACATATATATGTGTATGTATATATATATATATATATATATATATATATATATATACATACACATATATGTGTATATATATATATAAGTGGACACTTGTAAAATATCTGACCCACATTGTACTTCTGAATTTTTCCTTCCATCATTATTTTAGCCCAAAGATATCAACTTTTCAGTTATATAAACCATATGTGAACACAGCGAAGATAAACTGGGGCAAAAAAGAGAAAGGGCACAGAAAAAATACCCTCTTTGGACCTGGGTGACTGAATCCATGCCCGATCAACAATCAATTCTCCCAAACTATGTGAAAAATCACCTACTGTGTGAAAAATCAAAACATACAGAAGGACACTTTATTCCCAGTAACTTGCAGGCAGTATTCCACAAAGATGGAACTGATAATGAGCTCAGCATCACTTCAGGCTCAACTGTATGTCGTATACAGAGTGCAAAGCTTTATAGAATGAAGTGTCTTTCAACACTGTGCCAGTTACTGATGTAGTGATTTTGAATCTGCTGGTGTGGACAGTACCTGACCAAAAGAGCGGCAACTGGATCTGGAAAGAGTTGGCATACAAGTGTCTCCGTTTTAGGGGTGCCCTTCTGTGAGACTAGAGCATGCTTTTCTGAACCAAGATACTACTGCAGGCCAAGCAGCCCACAGAGAGGACGTCACCCAAACACAACCTGGTGCAGAGTGGACTAAGTAAGGATCCACTGGAACTTACCCTGCCTTCCCTGGACCGGCTGGTTAAGTGCACCTGCTAATTTCTCAGTCATGAAACTTTGTTCCTTTCAGTGTGGAAAAACAGAAGCACAAGTACTGAAGCACCAAATCTCAGCCACGGAGGCAGACCCTTCTTTGCTTTTCTTTCTTTTTAAGTATCTTTCACTATTAGCAATTTCTTAATAAATGTGACGTCTGCATCACCTAACAAAATTTGGCAACATCACAATAATAAATATGGAGGAAAAAAATACATGTACCATAGTGGAATACTATTAAAAAAAACCACAAGTGTTCTTTCTCCCCCCCCCCCACCCCCCAGGAATGTAATCTCTGCTCATTCCAGGTAATTTTTAAGACACGTTTTTAAGGGAATGTCAGAAGTTTACATTGATGCGAAAATGTCTGTCATTCTTACCCTGGATACAGATGATCCCTCCCACCCCCATGTTCTGTTTCTTTTTTTTAATTCTACGGCCACAGTCAATCAGTGGGTTAATGGCACTCCGCCTTTTGTACTCTGTAACCTGAAGTTAAATGGGCGTGGTTTTTGCTGCCTTTCATCTTTCCACAATGTGCATGTGCTTTTGAACTTGCTTTAAGGAACAGAGCCTGCTGACCTACAGCTGTTCTCTGGCATGAGGGTGGCCAAAGCATGTGGAATGTAGCTCCCATCCTCAACATTCAGACTTCACTGGATAAACACGGACCATAATTGTAAGATGCAGTATCCCGTTTTCAAAAGCAGTTCCACTCCCCCAAATATGAAGAATGTACTGAATTCACCTGAGGGGGTTAAAAACCCCAAAACATGCGATACCTAGAACGGGTTTTTAAAATAAGGGCTATTTTCGAGTCAAATATATAGATTGTGAATCATGAGAAAAACATTATTCAGAAATCTATCAACACTTCACCCTTCGGTAGTTCCTTTTTGTCATCAATGACACTTTAAAAGAGAGGTGGCCAACCTCTGCGGAGTCGGAAGCCAGAATGTACTGGTGTCATCCATAAAGGGCTACAATTATTTCTGCCCCCCCTCCCTTTTAGTGTTTAGTAATTGTCTTTAGAGTGAACAGAATGAACCAGTATTAACATTACAACCCATTTGTACGTGTTTGCATACACAGCGTTTTATTTGCTTACTTTTAATTTTAGGGCATTTTTTTTTCATACTTGCTCTTTAAAGCTACACATGATGCTCTGAAATCCTACGGGCCTATGGCCCTCTGCTGGTCAACTCATCTGACGGTATCAGGTGTCAAAGGGCTCGAACCAGATTACCGGGCATGAGGCCCACACTGCAACTTCAGGTAGAAGACACATTTCACTACAATGTGTGCACAAGGTCCAAGGCAGAGCCAGACATCCTGCCAGGCTCTGAAAAGAGTGACAAGGGAGGGAAGAGAATAAGGACAGTGGAGTTCATGAATGGCATACCTCCTTTAATGTATCTTTTGAGATAGGAGCAAATACAAGGAATCGTACATTTAAATAAGATTCCCCTTTCCAAATACGATTGCATCACTGTGGTAAAGGTAGGTCCGGAAGAGTCAACCGTGAAAGCCTTTGTTGCAATGGTTAATCTACAAGAGAATGAATCACCAACCACCTTAAATCACTTTTCCCGTTCTCTTTCTACATCTGCATTTCTGGTTAGCAGTAAGTAATTAAAAATGTCCTTTTCCTATCTACACCTGGATTAAAAATAATAATAATAATAATAATAATAATAATAACGAATGGGGTAGTGACCTGTATACACGTGGACAGAAATTTTCCAAAGCTGGGAATGGCAACTTAATCTGTAAAAGACATGCTGATGAGCCACTCTGCTGGGACGTGACCTCCCCTTTCTGGGAAATGCAAGTAAATAATCCCAGAGAGAAAAGATAATCTGTTCCAAAGTAAAATAAATTATCACGATATAAACCACTGAGTTACTCAATTTGTTGCTGCTGACGCCGTTTGGCTTTTCCGTGTTGAAAAGGGATACTGCATCTTTCACCAGCTCTTACCGCACAACCAGGCAAGCCACACAGAGTTTGGAGGGACCTATGCAGTCGTCGTGGCAGAAGGCCCCACAGCCTTTGCACACGATCATGGCTTTCAGCCGGCAAGAGCATTTCAGTTCCAACTCATCCGCGTTGCTGCTGTCGGCAAAGTTCTGCACGGGCATCTGAGCGTTCTGACCAGGCAGGCCCGTGGCAGGACTGGAGCCGCTTCCCAAAATCCCAATGGACTTTTCAATTGCAGATGCCGCCCTTTTGAAGCTCGTGCTACCAAAGTGTATTGTTGGATAATTTCCACAGAGCTGCTGTTGTTGCTGCACCTGCATTTTCTGAGCAGCTAATTGGGTAAAAGGCTTTTGTGGCTCAGAAAGCAAATAGGAAGAGAAATCTGCATTTTTTAGCGCAAATGCTTTTAACTGTTCTTTCATTTCATTCTGGTCATAGGAAACTTGTTTCATGCCCAGTTCACAGCTGCTGCTTAAACCTTCCTCAAAAGAAAGAGGTTCCGATTTTATATTGCTACATATGCCCGTGGACTGTGGCCAACTAAGTCGCTTAGTGGTTTCCATGGCAACCGGCGGTTGCTTCGGATCGGAGGGGACTTCTGCATTAGGAAGAGGTGGAGGTAGCGGAGGTGGCGGTGGGGGAGGCGGGGGCAAAGCCAAGGGTGGGGGGGGCGGCGGGGGCGGGGGATGCACCAGTGCTTTGTTCGGCATGGAGTGCGCGGCCCCTCCCACGTCATCGCCTTCTTTAATGGGCACGTTGGGGGATATCATGTTGGCTAACCTCAGCTGGTGAGGTGCTGAAGAAAGGCCAACGTCTCCCAGCCCCTTTTGTTCGAGATGCCTATTGAAGGCGAACGCGTTACAGCCCACTGGGGTCTTGGCAGAGGCCTGTAATAGCGCGGCGCTGGGGACGGGGCCCCGGGCAGCCATGGGCATTTGGTAAAACTGCTGCCGGTGTGCGATGCCAGCCTCGGGGTGGAAGCTGCCATTCTTATCGACGTGAAATAGGTTCTGCTGGAAGCTACACGAGGGGAGCAGCCGCTTTTGCTGTTTGACCTCAGGGCTGTGAACAATTCTGTTCTGCATGGAGTGCTTGTTCAGCCACTCTTGCTTAAAAGGCTGGCCGTGTCCTAGCTGGTTCATGCCCGAATTGATGACACAAGGCACCCCCTTAACATCTGGCTCCACCAACAACTTCCCTGGCTCACATTTAACTTGCGTATGTTCCCCCACAGTCCTGGCGACTCTCTTTTTGGGGTGGTTTTCTCGCTTTCTCATTTGCAGCGGTGCAAGGGTCCCTGCCAGGTAGCCCTTCCCGTCTGGATTTGGAGAGCTGGACGGCATTTCTACAATGTTCCTCTCTGGTGCCGTTTTACCCGCTGAGGTAGTTTGAAGAGGCAGAGGAAGTCTGTTGATTTCGAGCTTGGCACCCAATCGGGGCTGAGGCAACACTTTTTCCAAAGGCAGGTTGCCCTGGAGCAACTGTGTCACCAGTGGATTGTTAGCCTCCACGGATGAGAGACGGCAGCCGGAGCTCCCTGTGCTGGGGACTCTTTTCAGGGGGTCCACAGCCAAGGAGATCGCCTCTTCCATGGGCCCGGAGGTGGAGGCCTTCACGTTTTGTGCCTGCGGCACACCAGGGGCGACCTCTGCGGCCGGAGGAGGCAGCTCGGGGCCGGGGAAGTCTTCGGTGTCCATTCTAAAGCCCTTGTCCACTTCATGAGGTTCAGACTTCACCGGGAGAGGGACATTTGTCATGAGATTCCTGGGGTGAAGTTCTGACATGTGTGAGTAGCCAGCGTGTTCGCTTTTGATAGGCTTTGGACAGCTCTGCTCTAGGTAGTCTTTCTGTTTACTTGAACCAGAGTGACTAACCAGAGGCTGCCCTGGGCCCCTCATCCCCTCCTCAGTCCAGCAAATCCGGTTGCCTGGGTTGTACTGATTGCTACAGGTGGTGTCTGTTTCACTCTGGAAAGTGGCTGGGCCCCGTGCCTGCTCAGCAAAGCTATTACTAGGAGCAGTCGCCTCATTTAACTTATCTGGAACAACAAGGGGTCCTTCTCGGAGACCTGAACAGGCCGCCTGCATCGGTTTACAGTCTTGCTTTGCCGCGGGAGCAGCAAGGAAACTGGAAGTGTGATCTACGCCTTCGTTTGCAACTGGCTCAGGCCTGCTGATGACAGATACCTGAGGACACGCCACGGGCTGGACGGAGGCTTCTGTCCTCACTGACCTGCCCTGGAGGTCCAAGCTGGCTTCCGCGCTGTCGACGGAGACGGTCAGAGACAATGTGGAGGTCAGCGTGGCGCTGTGGTCAACGATGACTTTACATGGAATCGATCTGTTTATGGCTGCTGGTGCAAAGCCCCCCGGAGGCTGCTGAGGTTTCCCAGAACTGTCTGCCCTGTTTCGAAGCCCTGAATTTTTGTCCAAGCTTTCAGCGCTCAACTTGGGAGGACTCTCGTAAGAGTTTATTGTTAGCATGCTTCCAGTAAACATTGCGACATGTGGCCGTGCAGCCAGGGCGTCTGTGACTGCTACCGACTCCCTGCAGCCGAGGGCGGCTCTCACAGTGGTACCCAAGGGTCCGGGGGCCTGTTCTTCACTCCCAGGCATGGCTATCTTCTCAGAAGGGTATCTGCTGTTAACTCCCGCTGGGGGAATCAAGACAGAGCTAGTGGAGAGATGGCTGGGCAAGTTATTCCCGATGGAGGGAGTTGGCACAGAGGTGTACTGACTGGAGACTAAGTTACTAGCACTGCTGCTGGACAGCGGCGCCTGCTTGTCATCCATGGGGCTCGATCCACGGCAGCCCTCTGTCGTGAGGGGGATAGGAGTGCTTTCGATGCATTTTGGTATGATGGCTATGCACGGAGTGTCAGTTCCCTGGATGGTTTTTAACATGCTTCTATTACAAGCAGAAATCGTAGTGTTTGCACTGTCCACAGACATTAGAACGGAGGATTTATCAACAGAACTCACAAAGGGATGTTCTTTAACTGCTCCCGACATAGCAGTGCTGCAAACAGACACGGGGACAGAATTTTTATTAAAAAGCATGGGCACACTGCTATTTTCAGAAGAGGTAGATGAAACAATTTTCTCAGATAAATGCGACACAGGTACATTTTCGTCAGAGCTATGCACAGATAAGTCAGTGGCAGTTTCTGGAAGTTTAGCTGGGTTAAGAGACTGCTGCAATACAGTGCTGGTCTCCCGGAGGTGCGCAGACTTGTTGCTAGGAGATCTGCAGTTTGGATTGACAATAATCACGCCGGTAGACCCTTCGATTTTTGTTTCAGGGGCAGAAGAGACTTCTAAGCTGGGAGGCCCATCCTTTGAGCCGAGCACAGGCAACCGGGACTCTTTAGTGTTCTGGAAGAGGTGGGCTCGGGCTTGATGCTTTGCGAAGAGCTTCGCCTTTGTCTGCTCTTTGATGTGTGCCAGGGTTCTCGCCTTTCCACCCTCTCCTGGGCTCCCCATGGCTCCGGAGACGATGCTGGCCGCGGCAGCCACAGCAGCGGCTGCCGCGGCCTCTCGCTGGGCCCTTGCCTGCTGGGCCCGGGCCTTGATATCTGCAAGGGTCCTGGCTCCTGTGTTCCTCCCACCGCCGACCGACGTGCTAGGGGATGCGCGAGACTCTGGTTTGGAGACTGGCTGGCTCTTGATAATAAAAGGTGGCCCAATTTTGGAAAGCTGGATCTACGGGAAGGGGAGAATGGAAAGATAAAGCGCTTGATACAGGATCACAGAGGAGGCATGAGGAATGTGAAAACGCAAGAGGAAAGAGGAGCTGCATTCTCTCTTAATGTGGCACCAACTACACCTAAATCCCCGAATGGGCCTTCAGGGTATAAAGCAACAATAAATGTAGCATGAACGTGAAATTAAAATTTCTAATCTCTGTTTTTCATCTACAGAAACATCAACCGGTAACTTCATTTGGTATGGAAATGAAACATCTTCTTAATGCCTCATATAAATGGAAACAAAATCCATGCTTCTTAAAATGAGGTTAGCTAAAAAAGACTTAGAGATATTTAGCTTTTAAATTATCTTCCTTGCTGGCATAGCAAACTGGGACCTTAACTCTACATGAGTTGTCCTCTTAATGTGACACAGAGGAAAAAAGCCCTTAGCCAAGAGGTCAGGAGACTAGAATTTTCATCCTGGCTTCACTCAAAGGAAATCCGTGATCTTAGGCAACTCACCGTGTACCTCAGTTTCTCCAAGGACCTCCCTGGACCAGAGACCCTGTGGTTTTTAGGTACTCCCACTCCACCTAGCATGCCGCCTCATACATGTGTAATAAGCACACAATAAGAGTTTGCAAACTCACTTGTAAAATGAGACTAGTTATTTCTGGTCTATTTCCTTCACAGGGCTCTTATAAAGATGGAATGAGACTGTATCTGTGTGAGTGCTCTGCTTTCCAGAGGGATTTGAAAGCATTATCTTTTCATGAAAGCAAGGGTGACTCTGGTTTTCTGCCTCTAAAAGCAACTATGGGTTGGGCAGTTTCTTCTGATACTGGTAATCCTCAATTTGCTGAATTCCATAAATACCCCAACCCACAGTGACCACCTCCTCATGCTAATGAAAGAGACTCAGTCATCACCAAATTCACGAGGCACAAGGCCCAACACCCAACATCCCATAGCAATGGCTGGGATGCCCCAGTCACTAAAAACATCCTTAGAGTCACAGATTTGTAGAGCTAGAAGGGTTCTGGTTAAGGCACCTCATTGTACAGTTGAAAAAACTGAGCCCGTGGAGGCTGCCCTGGGGTCATATAACTAGTGAG
Source organism: Panthera tigris (assembly GCF_018350195.1). NCBI lineage: Eukaryota > Metazoa > Chordata > Mammalia > Carnivora > Felidae > Panthera > Panthera tigris. The sequence goes on along the minus strand of NC_056671.1, from coordinate 54,949,221 downwards.
TGACAGTGAGAGTCTTCGGGCTCCCCATTCAGGGCTGTTGACGGTACTGTGCTTCCCTTGGTTTTGTCTCTCTGGACAAAGCTTTTCCTAGAACACTTAGCTCTCTTCTTAACACATGTGTATTTACACTATAAACCCCTGACACTTACTAGAGGATCCTTTCAGTCTCCAGTTATGCTTTGGAACTTTGGTAGAAGAAATTATCTTACTGAGCTACTTATTTCTCATTTTCCACCTCGCGAGGTCTCTCTTCTAATCGAAAGGCTCCAAAGGGGGGGAAAAATGAATTTAGAGAGGAGATTTTGTTTTTTACTTTTAAATATTTCCTTCATTAAAAAAAAAAAAACCAAACTTTCTAAAAACATTAAAAAACAATTAAGCCTGGATATACTGAAGAGCTCAAGGTTGAACAAACATCAAATATGGTATCTATCTTTACATAAAGTGTATATTACATTGAAAATAAGCTTTTGACAAGAAAAATTAGCCTGCTATGTTTAAAAATATTTCCTATGAAAAGTTTGCTTATATTTTTCCCACTGCTTCAGAAATTAAAATGCACAGTAGAGTTTTAATTGCAGCTTAATGTTCATCTTTCACATCTCTAGAACCTTATTTAATAGGTGTTACTTTATTAAATAGAATAACTACAGCTACACTCTTCGAAGTCAGCCTTATGGATATCATGAGTCACATACAAAAAATAGATTTCAGGTTAGAGCAAAATAAAGAGAAAGAGATTAAGAGAAACAAAGCTAGAATATGTTTATAATTCTAGACCAAACCTATGGTGCAATAATCCATTTTATTGTAAGACAATATAAATGGACTGAGATGAAAGCACCAAATAAATATAGATTATATTGGGTAAGATTTTTTATTATTATTATTAAACAGAGTGTTTCTTTTGAATTAACCTCAATTTTCAGTTTACTTAGGCAGAGTCAATTTATATAAAAGGCTTGTTTTCTCACCTTTAATTCCTACCTGGGATCAAAAGAAAATATATAAATAGGAATGCCTGACTACAGGTTTTATTATTTGTAAAGTTAAATACTTCTTTACTCTCTTGAAAATAAAAATAAATAAATAAATAAACAAACAAACAAATAAATAGGATCTGTATACCTCTACATCTACAGCATTTTCCCTCAGGGTGTGTTAAGCAATTTCACTGAATTATTGAAGAAATATTTAATGAGGTTCTTCCATATGTCAGGTCCTTTCTGCTAGGCAGTGGTGGTGGTCAATGTTTGCTGGAAAATAAACCGATTACCTATACCTTCACCTCCTTAGTGCACGCCTCTGACTTTTGACTACTTTCCCTAGTCCTACTGGACTTTTCTAGGACACTGAAGTATCTTTCAACTTGCCCCAACTGTATGTAGGTCTCTGTCCTATGCCTTGGAGTCTCCGAAAGACCCTGTATCTCATGGCCTATAGGTTCCTCCAGGCCCTGTTCTCCCTCCTCATTTCTTTTTCCTTACATGCTGAGGTCTAAGTACATATATGTGTGTATCTAAAATTATCATATGAGCTCAGCGCACAGCCTTAAAAAAGATCATTTAATATTAGACTGGTGTTGGAGTATTAGACTGTAAACTGCTACAGAAAACCTGGAGGGAAGAAAACCTTATTTAAAATTAGAAAACTAAGCATCAAAAAATAGGAAAAGCCTATCTATGGAATGGTCTTCATTGTTATTATTATCATTCCATACCTTGAGAGGTGGAACCCTGGGCTCCTCTCTGGGGGGCTGCTCTTTCTCAGGGGGGCTGCTGGACGATATGTTCCGCACTGACTGATCATCTTCTATCCTAGCCCTCTTTTCCTTACAGATTCCAAAACTGTGCTGCTCTGCTGTTTTCCTCTTTGATATCTCGGATTCTCTACTTTCATTTCTTATCCCGTCGGGTGACTTGGAAGGCTCGGACAACTTGGAAGAATGCAAGGTCTCCAATCGGTTCTGTGAGCTTCCTTGCTTATGGGGTTTATTTCTAGAGCCTTCTGAAAAGGAAGCCTTATCCACTGATGAGGCATACTGTTTGTCCTGTAATTTAGCTGATGGAAGCTCGTTTCCCTTACTCTCTGTCTCTTCAGAAAAGACCGGTAACTCCAATGGTGAAGATGCCCCTTTCTTCTCTGTTCTTTGCAGGACATTATGATTTTTAACTTTTATCATTTCTATAGAAGGAAGTTCTGGAATCGAAGCAGGATAGGGCTTCTCAGTTTCAACGTGTGATTTACAAGGCTGCTGACTCAGAGTCTTACTGTGCAATTCTTCAGATGGAAATGCTTCAGGAGAAACGGAAGAACCCATATTGACGGGTTCAGGAGTATTTGATAGAGTCCTCTGTTGAGAGAGAAGGCTCTCGCCCAGGGGCTTGGCAGGGGCAGAGCCTTCATCTTTTTGTGGGGAGAGTGGTTCTTCAGAGATGGAAGGGGACTTTCTTTGCTGATGCACCATTCTGTCATTCATGGAAGAATTAGAAATTGGAGATGTTTCTGAAGGAAGAGGCAAACTGGATATAAAAGTGGTCTCAGATGTGAGAAGCATGGAAGACACTGAAGACGTTTCTGAGGTCAAAGGTAAATCCGACATGGGTGACGTTTCTGATGTTAAAGGTAAATTTGATACCGGGGATGCTTCGGATGTTAAAGGTAAATTGGACATGAGAGATGCCTCTGATATCTCAGGTGAAGTGGATACTGGAGATATTTCTGACATCAAAGATGCATGAAGGCTTTCATCAGGGGGGTTTCTCTGGTTATATTTGTCTGCATTTTCAGTGCTGGACACCTCAGAACAAAACGTTGTCTCAAGGGAGGCTGGAGTACATGATTCTTCTGAAGTGGATTGGGTTTCCCCTCCTGGGGATGTCAGGCTGGTACAGGCTCCCTCTGGGCTCTCGGAAGAGAAGGAAGTTTCAGAGATGCAAGCATTTTCAGAAAGCTGTTCATCAGGCTCACTCTGTAACTCCATATCTATGGCAATTCCTTCACTGGGAAATTGGCCTTCTAAAGAAGACGACCCTGTCTTTATTTTTGGAGTATTGGTCTCTACTGCAGCTTCTGGCTCCTTATGTTCTGTGTCACTGACATGAGTCACAGATGAAGTGGAAGGAACGAGAGAATCACAGACCTCTAGTTGATCAATAACAACCGACATTTCTTCCTGGGGAGATTCTGATTTCTCTTCCACTTTAACTTCAATATGAGGCAAAGTTTCTAAAACATCATTCATCATAACACAGGATTCCAAGTTATCTTCAGGAGGTGCTACCTGGGGCTCTTCGTGAGAGTTGGCTGGACTTTCAGACCCCTCAGAAAATTCAGGTATCGTCTTATGATTTTCATCCTGACATTCGCAGATACTAGTCTCTACCTCTTCAGCAATTTCCTCCTGAATCACAGATTCTTCAGGGATCAAGATATCTTCTGGTTCTGATTCTGCCATTATGTCTTTACCTACATCTACCATAGCACAGAATTCCGGCTCTGGTGAAGTTGGACTTTTCATGCTTTTTGGCTGTTGCTCTTCCAAGGGAGTCTGTGCAGAAAGACCTGGGAAGCCAGTGGGTCCACATGAAGAACTACTTTCAGCGCCATCATTGTTTGGTCCAGAAGTAAGCTTTATTGAGTCCTCTCTTGACATGCCCAACCTGAACAGAAATTAGAAATATTAAATTACTGTCCAACCACAAAACACGAAAGGGACAACTTGGAGATATGTATAGAGTATTCAACGGAAGTAAATGAATCAAATTGATTTTATAATCACTAAATAATACGCTTCATTTATGTAAACTGGTTTATGATGACTTAGTTTTTCTACTGCTTTTATAATTGTAACTAAAATAAACTCTCCTTCTGGTTAAGAAATGTATTATGCATTTTTATATTTACCTATTTATCTACCAACTTATTTATTTTTGGTATAGATTTTTATTCTGTAAGTAAGGAGATATGAACTTTGCCAAGTGTTGGTAAAAGGAATAAAAAAAAATAATGTACTACAAAAGATTAGAAAATATTGGACAGAAAAGCAAAAGAATGTATAAGATCTAAAATTTAAAAAAAAATTTTAACATTTACTTATTATTGAGAAACAGAGAGAGACAGAACATGAGCATGGGAGGGGCAGAGAGAAGGGGAGAAAGAATCCAAAGCAGGCTCCAGGCTCTGAGCTGTCTGCACAGAGCCCGATGCAGGGCTCAAACTCACAAACTGTGAGATCATGACCTGAGCGGAAGTTGGACACTTGACCAATGAGCCACCCAGGCACTCCAGATCTAATTTTTTTCTTATCAGAAAGTAGCAATTCTAATCGAAAGCAGCACAGTCTTCAAAGGATGCAACATAAGCAAGTAAGATCAACGGAAGATGGGTATGGTGTAAAATCTTGAAATTGAAATGATTTCCAAAGATTAACTTCTCTTAAACCAATGTAAGAGGTGTTACCTTATTTTAGTCTCTAAGTGTCTAACTTAAAAATAATATGGGGGCGGGGGCGCCTGGGTGGCTCAGTCGGTTGAGTGTCCGACTTCGGCTCAGGTCATGATCTCACAATCTGTGAGTTCGAGCCCCACGTCAGGCTCTGTGCTAACAGCTCAGAGCCTGGAGCCTGCTTTGGATTCTGTGTCTCCCTCTCTCTCTGCCCCTCCCCCGCTTGTGCCCTGTCTCTCTATCTCTCTGTCAAAAATAAACAAACATTAAAAAAAAAACAACAATATGGAAATTTCACTAAAATATAACAAACATATTTGGGGTCGACAAAGTTGATTCTGCTAGGTTACATTTGTATGAGGCAATTTTGTATGAGGCAAAATTCTTTCATGCGATCACTTTCTGTAAAGATATTCCAGACAAGATAGCAAAGAGTATCAAGAAAAAATCCAATCTGATATTCATGTCATAAGGAAAGTTCATCAGAGTTACAAAGATATTGTAAATCACTATTTCCTGTCATACTAAGTCATACTAAGTATGCCATACTCAGTTATACTAAGTTAACGTACTAAGTTACGATGTCAGCCTCACATGGTAGAGAAATATGCTGTTCTAAATGAAGTTAAATTAGAGTACAGAAAATTACAAAGACAAGCAGAAGACAGAACACTTCTCTCTTCTGGGGAAGACATATTTGAGCGAAGAAATACAGCTATAATAGTATCGAGACAGGAATATACCTCAGTGAAATCTTCAACTGCTTACCAAAATCCTCAAAATGAAAGGGAAATAAAGTTGAATACAGTTTTTGGGGTGTCACTGCCTTCTTTACTAAAATTCAGAAGGTCTTAAAAGAAGACAGAAGATAGTACCCTCAAAGTTAGTCTCTTTTCTTTCAACTTTCCCTGAGATGGGTTCAAAGTAAGCTATAATTTATAACTATCCTACACTGAGAGGAACAGAACAACTACATTACAGATAAATTTAAAGCAGAATAATCAACTAGAAATAAGGTCCCTTGGGGCTAGGCCAAGCATCGATAGTAGGTTAGGTGTGGAATATACAGTATCCATCCACTGGCAGCCAAACTTCTGCTAGTTGGTTGATAAGGATATAATACATGTATTAACTTGTATTAAATATAGTTAATATTAGTAAATACCATATATGTATATAATATATGCATATGTATATATGGAAAACAGCACCGTACAAAATATGCCTATGTCAACATTTTATTATTTTCTCGAAAAAAAGAGATTTAAGATGGTACAAGGCATAGCAGGTTGATCTTCACAGCACAGCACATAGCACCACAAAGGAAAACACTGAAGTCCAGAAATATAGACTGCAAATCAGCAGACCGATGCCCATAATTCTGACTTAGCATACATATGGCTGATCTCTAACTAAAGAAAATACAGGACAGTACTCTGTTATAAGGAGAGTAAGTCAGTAAGAAACAAAATAAACAGCTCAAAGAGCTGAAAACCAAAGTAGACAAATCTTAACTGAGGGGAGTTTGGACGGCAACGTTCCTGGGAAAACTTAAAGCAGGGAAAAGGCACAGGTCAACCGAAAATTATCTGACACTAGGAGAAATAATCTCTCACATACTAGGGGAGCGTAGGTAATCTAGAAGTGACCAAATTAGAAGGGCAGTCAATGAAATGTCCAAAATACATCCGTTAATCCAATGTGTAATCAAAGATAGAAAAAGTCAAGGAAGAAGTTCAGTGACGTAAGCGGACAGAAACTCTATGGATGAACTACAGCAAGAAAAGGGTCAAATAAAAGAACCGTTTGTATTCAGAACTCCGGGATGATGACAGGGACCCACGCTTACTTACAGTATTGTAGCTGCCACTCCCCAGGGCATATGCATGAGAGTCTGAAAGCCCCCCAAATTTTATGTAAAAAATATATATGTGTGTGAATTTTTCTGAGAAGGAACTGCAGCATTAAGACACTGAGCAAATTACTGAACCACACTGTGTAAACCTGGGAAAATCAGTTTCATTGCATCTCAATTTCCTAAACCCATTTTTAACGTAAGAATAATAACGGTATCCACCTTATAGGACTGTTGGGCGGGTTAAGCGACATATTCCCTGAAAAGCTGTTAGAAACGTATCAGAGCCCAGCATGCTCAATGACGACCCGGATGAAGGAGAGCTCTCTGTAACACATGGTGCCTCGGGTACAGGCCGCCTGAGGGCAGAGCCTAGGCAGCCCTACAAACGCCCGCACCTCAGTGTCTGGCACAGATGAGATGTTGGAACAATTTTTGCTGCATTCAAAAAAAGTAAAAAAAAAAAAAAAAGAGGGCCTGACACTCAACAACAACTAAGGACCAGTGCTTTGGAGGTAACTGGCTCAGTTATCTTTGCCAGCACTGGAAAGGGTGCTTTCAACATTTCCTTTGTCGACAAAAGGTGAGGAAGCCTCCTGAGTGGTCTTCAGGGTCATCCTCCAGGGTGCTTAATCCCGCTCGGCACCAGCATGACCTGGAGAGAGCCTAAAGATGCGTATTCCTGGGCTCAACTCCTGGAGACTCCCAATCATTATGTCTGGCATGGGTCCTGGAAAACTGTATCTATTTTTAAAAGCCCCAACGAGAGGGTGCCTGGGTGGTTCAGTCAGTTACGCGTCCAACTCTTGATTCTGGCTCAGGTCACGATCTCACGGTGTGTGAGATCAAAACCCATTCCACACTGACAGCAGGGAGCCTGCTTGAGATTCTACCCCTCTCCTCGCCCCTCCTATGTGCTCTCTCTGTCCCCCTCTCAAAATAAACATAACATGACACAACACGGCACAGCACAGGACAACACAACACAACACAACACAACACGACCTAACATCTCCAATGAGGACTTTGATGCAGCCAAGCTTGAGCAATATGCTGGTGACAAAATACGAAGGCATAGAAGTAGTCTGCTGCATTTTTAATTTTTGAGAAAACACATGAATTATCTCCTGTTAGTTCTGTTTAAATATGTATACGCATCCATGGTTCTAGGAGAGCAAGTGAACACAAGCCTTCCTCCTTGAGGGTACTGCTAGTTAGGACACTCCACCAATGCTAGCCTCCTCTGAGTAAGCAGGCTGTTAATCATAGGATTCCTTTTCTTTTTTTTTTAATTTTTTTTTTAACGTTTATTTATTTTTGAGACAGAGAGAGAGACAGAGCATGAACGGGGGAGGAGCAGAGAGAGAGGGAGACACAGAATCGGAAGCAGGCTCCAGGCTCTGAGCCATCAGCCCAGAGCCCGACACGGGGCTCGAACTCACAGACTGCGAGATTGCAACCTGAGCTGAAGTCAGACGCTTAACCGACTGAGCCACCCAGGCGCCCCATGGGATTCCTTTTCAAGAAGAGCACTCAGATGAGCCTCTTGACATCGTTCTCCCTGTTTACAGGGGGAAGTTTGTGAAATTAGATCAAATGGTACGGATTTTGTTACTTGCCACCACCTCAGTATCATTTACACGAAACGACAACTCTTAAGTATTAATTGTGCATATGGGAGTTCAAGCACAAATTCCTTTCTAAGGAGGATCTAAGGCCACTGTCCACTGTCAGCTCCTAAATCCTTCCTCCTCCCTTAGGGACCCTATGGTCTCAGAGGCTCTAATTCTGCTCCAGTAAGATATGTCCCTTCTAAATGTGAGGCAGAGGCGAAACTCCTTTCAATTTAATTCAGTCACTACCACACTTCCATGTGGCTTATTTTAAAAAGAAATGCACACGCAGAAAAATAATAAACTAAAAGCTGATTACACTGACAAAGGAAGATGGAAAGAGTGAAGAGTAATACCTCAGGCTGTCCCCCAGAACAAGGACTAAACACGTGTATATGCACAGTCAACATTTTAGGAAAAAATGTGAGAATCGAATGTGTCTAAAACTATTTATCTCTGAAGTATCTGTTAATGAATATGCTTGGATTAAAAACAGGAGATTTTTACTAAAATCTAGTTAAGAAAGCCATAACGGACTTCTATCAGATTTCATGTGCAATTTTCAGTCCGAAATGAATTTTCATGGACAGGTTATAAACCCTTGAAAATGCATTTTTTAAAACTTTAAGTGCTGATACGCTGCTATAATTTTACCTGCGATTTCTTACACTGAGGGACTATTGCCTTTTATGGCAGCCTTATTAAGCTTTACAGCTTTTCGTGTGCCATGTGAAGCAGAGAATTACACTTTCATTTCCTTCAGAGAGAAATGAGAAAAAAATGCTCTCGTACTTACTTTTCTCCATAAAACCTTTCAAAGAATTTTTCTTTCCAAGGTTCTGTTTTCTTTTCCTTCTCAATTTCTTGCCTTATCCGCAACTGCATTTCTGGAGTAAACTCTCCTAGAAAGAAAATGTTTATGTATGGAGTAAGAGTGGCCGTAGCTTCTGCCAATTAATAAAGAAAACACGTAATTAATTTGAGTAAACTTTTATGGATGTTGAAAAGAAAAGGCTGAGTACTGATAATATTTCTACAGCTTCTCTTTTTATGGACATCGCTCAAATAGTCATTTAGCCCTAGATGAACTTTAAAACCCTCAGCAAATTTACTGTATGGTAGGGGCTGCGGATGAAATAGCGTATATTCAGTGCCCTTAATGAAATCAGTCTGGTGGGAGAAAAGGCACACAAATTGACTATAATATAATGTCGAAAGCCCTGTATGGGCCATAAGAATAAAGGTAGAAGAAAAGGCACTTAATTCTGCCTGAATCGATTAGGGAAGACCACATACAGGAAATGGCTCTTGAGTTAGCTTCTGAAGGATGACCAAGCTTTTATAAAGTAATTAACTCACAAGGCACAGAGATGTGAACATGTGTATTTATGTTCTTTTGAGTGGCCAATTGTAAGCAGAATGTAGGAGTAGGAGGAAATGAAATGGGAAAGGTAGGCTGAGGCCAATTAGCAAATACATGGTTTAAAGAGAGTTCTAGGGGCACCTGGGTGGCTCAGACAGTCGAGCATCTGACTTGGCTCAGGTCATGATCTCACAGCTTGTGAGTTCGAGCCCCGCATTAGGCTCTGTGCTGACAGCTCAGAGCCTGGAGCCTGCTTCAGATTCTGTGTCTCCCTCTCTCTCCGCCCTTCCCCCGCTCATACTCTGTGTCTCTCTAAACATTAAAAAAGTTGAAAATAAATAAATCGAGTTCTACATTTTCCCTACAAGTGACAGAGGGAGGCCCTGATGGCATTCACTCGGGGAGAAATATGGCCAAATAAGTGGCTTAGAGACAAGATGAAGACACAAGAGAACTCCAGCCAGGAGGCTGTCGAACAGCACAGAGGAGAGGCAGAGAGGACAGTCAGGCCAGCGGCTGTGGGGATGCTCAAGGGGATTCAGATCCACAGCACAATTAACCGTTCATGACCAAGTCAGCCTGGGGAGAAGAAGAGGACCAAAGAGATCATCAAGTTTCAAAGTGAGGAGCTCTGAGGACAGTGGTGACATTAGTAGAGATGGGGAACAAAAGGGACAGCAGATGGTAAAGGGAGGATGGTGAGGTTAATATTGGCATTATGGTTTCAAGGTGCATGCTATCGGCTAGGGTGATCCAGCAGGCATGTGGAATAGAACGCAGGATTAGGAAAGAGGAGCCAAAGCCAGAAGGTTTTTGGCATATATGGGCCGTACACCATGGTGGGGAAGGAGGCTGGTTAGCAGATGTGCACAGCCCCAAGAGAAAACACCAGAGAAGAAAATGGCAGAGACATCAACATGCACCATCAGACGGAAGAGCACAGCTCCCGTAGGAGGCTGAGGAATGGCTTTCAGCCATGTGGCCGCAGGAAACAATTTAAAATATATTATGAACATCTCAGGTACATGGTTTCAACTTGGATGAGGTTAAAAAAAAGAGAGAGAGATTGCAGAAGGAACGTGCAATGTCAAGACTAAGAAGAGGACACTGCCTTTGCCATTATAAAACCCTTAGTATTCTCCAGGAGGGATTATTTCGGTTGCCACACCCACCTAGAACAATGTGAGCAGTTTAGGGAGTAGAAATGCGGAAGCACTGGTTATTTTGAGTCTTTCAAGAAGCTTAATGACTAACAGAAGAATAAGGTGAAGCGGTGGTTTTAGGGGAAGAGAGTATTAAACGAAGATTCTCTAGGTTCTAGGACATTAAGAGAATACATAATGCCTCAAACAAGCGATTAAAATTCCCACTCCAAAGGGACTCGAGCTACATCAGAAATTGTTGTTCTGTTCCAGATAACCTCACGTTTCCTTCAAAAACATCAGACATCAAAAATGCCAAGTATAACAAAGAATTAGTGAAGCCATTTGGAACAGATCAGGAGTTTTTACTAAATTCAAGTTTACTTCAGGGGGAGAAAAAGGCTCGGAAATCAGAGAAAGGCGTGAAGCTCGGTACAGTGTGTGTACTCAAACATGTCAAATAATAATGGAAAAGAGAAATTTACCTTCTGCCAGTCGCTGTTTCCATCCTTGTGCTGCATATGCAAAGAATTCATTATTCAGAGCTGAAGAACTGAGGCGTAAAATTCCATCACTTCCCATCTAGGAAATAAGCCGAAGAAAACAAGACGCCATCAAGAATAACTCAAAACAAAAGTACACGGGAAAGAAGAGAAAACTGAGGGTGGGGCAGGAGAGAAATAGCGCGGGGTAGAAGGGAGGACAGGAACCTTGCAGAAGGTGAATCTCCTGGTAGGAAAAGTGCACTCTACATCGACTATTATATTGACAAAAATACATGAAGTTAAAGGAACTCTTTATAAGGCATTTCCATCACAGGTGGTGAGTATAACTACCGATCCCGATGTGTGGGATTTCATCAAAAACAGTTTTATACCTTTTATCATTTCAATATGCCTTAAATGGTACCACATTAAAAATCAACATGTTTATACCTTTAGATCGTGTTTATAAATTAAGTTTTCTAAAATCTGTGGAGGCTAAAGAAATCCAATCTGGTCACTTGGACTCTTTTGCCGGCTGAGGTTTAGACAACAAAAAGTTCTAAAACATTAAAACAAATACACCCACACTGTCAGATATACCCCGCCCCTCTCTCCTCTCCAACTGGGAAGCACACAAAAAAAAACAGGTAAATAGTAAAGTGTAAAACAGGGGCAACTTTATGCTACTAACCTTTTTCCTCAAACATACTCCTTCTTTTAAAATTCACATGTAGAAGGGATTCGGATAAGCATCATCAAACTGGATGCTTTTACCTTTCCAGTTATTTACTGCACCTTCCGTGTGCATGTAGTCTGCTTGCTGACACAGAGAGTGAAAGAATCGGCCATTGCCCTTGGCTGGCCGCCCAAGCGGTTGAGGAGTAAACATGGAACACCACACCATTAGGTGGGTGGGAATTAAGAAGGGCAAACAATAAAAGCTGAGGGATGACATCTAGGTGGACAAGAATGGTGAGGAAGAATGTGATGCCAGAGGCAAAACCGGTGCAGAGTCTTGCAAGATAGGATCTGAACAGAATGGTTTCAGAAATAAAGCACGTAGTGTTACTGTCACCGTGACCAAGAGCTAGCTCTACTGCAGAGGCAGGACATCACAGACAACCGTAACGGGACCACGTAAGAAGGTGCGAGGTGCTTCAGCCTGCTGGTCAAAGGCCTGGCAAACTGTAGCTCCAATTCGATTTTCAAAGATTTCCTCTTATGGCCATAGACACACTTCACGTGTACTAAGCCCCAATTGTCACTGCTACCTGAAAGCGTGCCCAGAGATTTCTCATCCCCATGTTCGTTTGTTCGTGGCCTTTTCCACACTCCATGTTCACCCCTGAAATACCACCCCTTTTTAAAAATTTCACTCAAATGACACCTTCATGAATGTGTCAGCTGAAGCATCGTTCAGGAGCAAAGCAGAACACTGAATCTCAAAGTAAATATTATATAATTACTCTAAATTGGATAACAGTAGATCGAACTCAGAAGAGAGACACTGTGAATAAACATGAGGGATGTTGAATGCTGCCATCACGACATCCACAGGGAACCGCGGAGCTGACATTCTGAGTTTCTTCATCTAAGAAGATACTGATAACCATGCTAAAATATTCAATACACTTCACAAATCTCAGGGAAGACTCCATTCATTCATTGAACTATTGTTTACTCACTCACAGCTCCTTCAGCCTTTGTCAACAGACGCTTATTAAGCCACTCACGTGAACCCATGTACCCGGCTCTTGTATACAGTGGCAGCAGAGAAAAAGCCCCCGCCCGTGTGTCGAATATGTTCTACATATAGCAGATACTTCGGGTCCCCGTGTATCTCTTCCACCTGCCTGAGTTCAGCGTGGCTGTAATACAGTTATATCACCAAGCCAGCATCCCACCTCAGTGTCCTCCCACAGCCCCAAGATCCGAATGGGTAAGTTACCCAGCCTTCCCACCTTCTGACTGGACAGTTCTAGGACTCCGGCTTCTGGAATGCCGTATATATGCACTGAACCGATGGATACCGTTTGGTCGTGTGCTCTCAGCAGCTGGACTACATGGGCCTGGGAACCAGACACAAGACTGTGCCAAACCCTGTAAAATTAAAAGTCCGTGCCCCCGGGGGAGAATCATTTCTACTATGTCAGGGTTTCTCAGCCTTAGGCACTACCATCACTTAGGTCTGGAGACTCCTTTATTGTGGTAGCTGCCCTGCGTGTTACAGGCTGGTGAAGAGCATCCCTGGCCTCTACCCACCAGATACCAGTAGCAATTGTGACAAGTTGAAGCGTCTTCCAACATTACCAAACGTCCCTCAGAGGCAAACTCATCCCCAGGTAAGAATCATCGCACTATTGGACACGGGCTCCACCTGAGCCAAAACTCTGCCTGGTTACTTTGTGTCTCTCAGGTATCAGCGGGCAAGGGGAGGACTTACTGGACAGGTGAGATAATCAGCCCTAACCATCACGAGGGAGGGGGACTGCTGCCATAGCGTGGGGGCAGAGAGAAGGATGTGGGGGGGAATGCTGGAGATTCCCTGGGACATATGTTGGTGCTTCTGTGTCTGGTGGTAACAGAGAACGTGGATTATAGCAAGGACAGTCAGAATAGGAAAGGCAGCCAAGGGCTCAGACTCCTCAAGGATGGCAGTTGGGGCCACTGAGCCAGGCAAACTAGCAGAATTACTGGCCGAGTGTAAGGAAATTCAGAAATGGGTGTCAGAGGAGGGAAATGATAAGCTTCAATTACAGCCTTAAGACCAGCTTGAGACCAGTAGAGCCTGCAGCTGGTCCGCTAACCCCCTGGTCAAAAGTCTTGGTCTGCCCCCCCTCCCCACCCCCACACCAAAGTATGAGCAGCCACTAATTAAAGTGACAGAGTGAACTTAACATGAACCACAACAAGGTCTGAGTGGTGCAGAGGTAGACCAGACGGGACATTTGTGATTCCACATCTAGCCTACAGGAATACAGAATATCTGGGGCAACAAAGCGCACTTGCCCGGCTCATGCCTACAAAACTCTAGGACTTTCTCGGATGCAGATACAACCTGGAAGTGCAAATCTTGGTCCTTGGGGCAACACCCAATCTATGAGAGACGAGGGTTTGTCATGGTGAAAGGTCCTGCTTTCCTGCAGTGCTGGGACAGTTTTGGGACTCGTTCTACACATTTTCCTAGAAAGTCCTCCATAGAACCGAGACCTGGTTATCCGGAGGGTTTTTCCTCTCCTTGTCTTCGCATCATCTAATCCCTGGCTTCTTCTTCCAAACTGACTATACTTAAGTTCTTATTCCAGGCTCCACTTTTGGAGGGAAGGGGCAGGGGAGGATCCTAAGTAAGACTGAATCCAAGGGGTTTGGGCTTTATCCTCTATGTGGAAATGGTCCAGTGAATGTACCATATAAGGTAAACCTGAGCCTTGAGGCAGGGGTTGAATCAGCACGGTGCCTCAGGCTAGTGGCCTCCAGATCCAAGTTAGCCCCTTGACATACCCCTGTATATTAATTGCCTTTTTGGTGTGTGCCACAACGGGAGAAAGGTCTAAAGCACTGCTCTAGGTAACGAGAACTACCATTAAAAAGGTCTAAGCCTAGGAAAAGCCCCCAAAAGTTTGTGCTTAAAATGATAATTCTGTCACCTTTAAAAAGGATGAAATGGAGAGGAATGTAGAGATGCAAAGGCATCGCTAGAAGGTAATGGAATCCTTGCATGAAAGATAATAAAAGAAAGGCAAATGTGAGATATTCAGGACTGGGTGCAGGGCTTCAGGACTGAGCAGGTAAAGGCAGCAGATGCCAAACGGGGTCAGTATGCTTCCTGGAAATGGGGTGGATGAAACGGCAGCTAAGCTTCAGAACAAGTCTTTAGGCAGCGCTATGAAAGAGGTCTGGCAAAGCCCAAAGGATGCAGAGAAAGTCCATCAGAATGATACCTCTAAGAATCCTGAAATGTTCTGTGAATATTGACTCTGAATGTCTGTGCATGGTTTGGGAGCCTTGAGAAAAAACTTCACTTAGGAAGACTAAAAGGGAAGAGGTTTTCTTATTATGCAGATTTTAAATAGGACTAGTAGGTGGAAGGCAAGTCCCCTGAAGAGGTAAAGAAATTTACTTGCTATGAAGTGCATTTATAGAAGGTACAATGAATAGGTTCGAATTTTTCTATATTTGAAGACATGCATGGTGTCTCATCACCTTCTAGAGTCCATGCAATTCCTAGGTTGCCTAGATGGAAGGTACTCAAATAAATGTTTATTGCTCCCCTTGCTTTGTGTAATGAAAGATTTAAAATTTAACTCTGGTAGCTGATATGCAGGATTTTAGTTGTGTGTATTTCCCAGGCCAAGGGCATGATTAGTTATTAACTGAAATTTCGGCATAATTTTAAGACACAAAGAAATACCAGATCCAGATTAGCTCTGACAGAGTCTCAAGATTTCAGCGCATGAGGATGTGAGGCAGTGTGAAATAAACACATTCAAAAATATGGAAGCCAGCCCTGAAGGAAAATGTTTTTCTTTGAAAACAGAAAAATAATATTAACTGCCAGACTTCCAGCCTGTATGAGACAGCGCAATTAAACACTAGGGCTAAATTGGACCCAGGAAATACAAGCCAATAAAACTTTTAAAATACACTATTAATTTTATGGCCTTTAAGAAATACTGTCCAAAAGACATAACATTTTAATGAGCTGGAACAATAAACATTTCTGAAAGGTTTACTTATTTATTTATTGCTGAGCTATAAATTCTTGTTTTTCAGAATACCCACACTAGAAGTGCTCATTCTAAAATCTCCCTCAACCCTCTCATAATGAAGTGTCTAACTAAGCTGTTGATAAATTATGCTTCCTTTTTAATTAGGAGGGGAAAAAAACTTTGAACATTTTAGTTGTTACAGAGGAAAATAAATATTAGTAAAGGGAAATGCATTCGTGCAGAGATCGTTTCACAAAGGTTTAAACTTCTTATTGGTGAGTGTATCATTTGCCTTTGATATTGATTTTAACAACACCCATTTTGTGGGGTGGATGTCAGTGGAATTCAAAGGGCTAAAATGCCAATGCTACTTGCATACTATCCAGTTTTTGAAGTTTGACAAATTTTAATTCTGTACACGGATACATCTATGTTTAATAATAATCCTTTAAATGTCTAATACATTCTTTATCACTTTTTTCTTATTTTGGGTTTCTTGTAAGTGATTCAGAATGCATGATATGTGGGCTGCAAAGTGGAACAGTGAGAGATGTGTCGGGAGAGTTAGAAAATAGCCAGACAATAATGGGACACCGAGATATACTAAGCAATGTGGATTTCATTCTACAGACAATGGGTGGCCATTCAAAGTGAAGCCACATCATGCTGAGTGCACCCAGGTAAGCAGGCTGCTGATTGAGATGGGGTGTTCAGGATGGGCCTCTCAAATGCTCACGATTGGTACGGGACGTTCACAGAGGCACCTGGGAGCAGCAAGGAAGCAGTCATGCAGCCAGGTGGGGAAGAGTGCGCTAAGTGAACGGCCCAAAGACCTGGAGACATGCTGGGGAGTAGTGGGACAGGAGCTGCATGGACAGAAACACGCTGGGCATCAGACCCAGCGTACTGACTGGCGTTTCCCCAACGTGAGCTGGAAAGCCTTGGAGGGATTTTGCTCTGAGGAATGGGAAGTTCTGGCATTTCAAAAGGATAGCTCTACTGCTGTGTTTAAAAAAGACTTTAGAGTAGTGCCATCCAACAGCAATAAAAATGTCAGCCACATGTGTGATTTCAATTTTCTAGTAACCACACTGAAACAATAAAAAGAAACGTGAAATTAATTCTCATACCACCTTTTATTCAACCCAAACTATCCAAAATGTTACTGTTTAAATTTATAATCAGTATGAATTCTGATATTTTTCATTGTTTTTGTATAATAATTCTTCGATATCAAGTGTATATTTTAAAACACCTCAGTCCAGGGGCACCTGGGTGGCTCAGTCGGTTAAGCGGCCGACTTCGGCTCAGGTCATGATCTCACGGTCCGTGAGTTCGAGCCCCGCGTCGGGCTCTGTGCTGACAGCTCAGAGCCTGGAGCCTGTTTCAGATTCTGTGTCTCCCTCTCTCTGACCCTCCCCCGTTCATGCTCTGTCTCTCTCTGTCCCAAAAATAAATAAACGTTAAAAAAAATTTTTAAAATAAAATAAAATAAAATAAAATAAAATAAAACACCTCAGTCCAGATTGGCCATATTTCTGTTGCTCATCAGCCACTGGTGGCTGCTGGCAGCTACTGCATGGGACAACACAGTTTTAGACGATAGAGACTTCTCAAGACACACGTATGTAGTTACTGTGATAATCCAGAAAAAGATGACAGTAGCTTGCACTAGGGTGGCAATAGGAGAAATGATGAGAAATGCTTGAGTATGATTATATCCTGACTCAGGATCAACTCAGTTTCAACTCAGGTTGAACCCACAGAAGTTGATGATGGATTGGATGTGTGGTGGGAGGGAAAGAGAATAGGCAAGGATGCCAACAAAGACTTTTTATTTGACTTTGTCAATTACAATTATGAAATTTTCTATTTACTGAAAGGAAGAAGACAGGGGAGCCTGGGTTGCTCAGTCGGTTGAGCTTCCAACTTCGGCTCAGGTCACGACCTCACGGTCTGTGAGTTCAAGCCCCGCGTCGGGCTCCGTGCTGACAGCTCAGAGCATGGAGCCTGCTCTGGATTCTGTGTGTCCCTCCCTCACTCACATTCTGTCTCTCTCTTTCTCAAAAATAAACATTAAAAAAAGAGAGAGAGAGAAGAAAATGGGAGGAGGTTTGGTTTTAAACCAATTAAGGCTGAGATGCTGATTATGGTTCCAAGCAGATACCTCAGATCTATCATTCTGCATAGAGTGTAGGGGATGCCCTGAACATAGGCAAGTTTAGGGACAGGGACTCCTCTGTCAAGAATCATCAAGAGAACGCCAAGGTATAAATGATGAACTCTTAAGACTGTCAGGGAATGGGGGTGCCTGGGTGGCTCAGTCGGTTGAGCTTCCGACTTCGGCTCAGGTCATGACCTCACGGTCTGTGAGTTCAAGCCCCGCGTCGGGCTCTGTGCTGACAGCTCAGAGCCTGGAGCCTGCTTCAGACTCTGTGTCTCCCTCTCTCTCTGACCCTCCCCCATCCATGTTCTGTCTCTGTCTCAAAAATAAAATAAAACATTTAAAAAAAAAAAAAAAAAAAAAGACTGTCAGGGAATGGAAGTAAAGAGAAGGGACCTGTTCAAGAAAAAGGTATAGGGACCAGACTAATGGAGCTGAGTGCATATGCTGTGGGTGGTAAATGAGACAAAGGTGTAAATGAGGAGTTCCAGGCATAAGGCCTGGATAATCTCGTGGATGGTGGTAGCAGAAATCAGGACAGGAAAAGGCACATGGAAGAGCAGTATTCTGGACAAAGAAATGACGGTTTTTGCTCTGGATATGCCGATATGAGGATATCTTGAAGGCATTCGAGTAAAGGTATCTAATCAATAACCAAGACTTAGAGAAAGAAGCTCAATGGCAAGGGATGAATCAAACAAAGAAAACTAAGAATTCTTAGCAAAGAACGTGTATTTGAAAACATGGATATGGATGAGACCATGCAAGAAGAATTTACCGAAAGAAAGAAAAAAAAGAAAAAAAAAGATGACTTTAAAGCAGAGACCTAGGAACACTAATCTAGAAGGAATGGGCAGAAAACATAGATCTGGCTACGAAAGCTGAGCAAAAGCTGTCGGGGGAGGAGGAAAATCCGAACAAGGGGCAGAGAGGCAAGGGAAGAAAGTGATCCGTACTGTGTGTGTGCTAGTATTTACCAAGCCGTGTAGAATTATTTAGGTCAGCAGTATGTGCAGCAGACTATAGAAGTTGCTGTGTCCAATAAAAAATCCCACAGTCTTTAGAGCAAAGACAAGCCAGGTAGAGGGAGACCAAACAGAAGACAAACGCAACAGCCAAAGAGTGATGAGCAGACGAAGTATATAAGTTGTCATCACTGATCCTCTTATACCTGATCAAGCACCCAGGGCTCTTGTACTATGTATCCAGTAAGAATTAAAGTCAGTGTATTCATGGTCTCTAAAGGGTAATTTTTCATTTTTTACCTTATCATCTAATAGGATTCAGGTGGCTCAGGAGACTCCAAATGCTCAAGGTTTATCCATAAGGGAAGATGTAATTCTTATGCATGAAGTTAGACATAAAAATGAAAGAAGGTTGCCGAGAGACAGTGTCAGTAAGGGGAAGAGGACCAACGACAGACTAAGAACAATTTGGCCAGTGACTTTGGAATGCTATTTCCGAAACTGCATTAAGATAATATTCCCCAAACTGTATTTTGCAAAATAGGAATTTTAACAGGTAATTTTAATTCTAATGGGTAATCCATCTAAAAGGAAATGGATTCTGCCATCCAACAAATATGGCTTGTATTTACTAAATGTGATTAAATAGTTTTCTTTACCAAAAGTATTTTCTAATATACTATAATTTAAACACCCAAGAATATATCTATCATGCAGTCTTTCCCCAGTTTTTTAACCCTGTAATCCTCTGACAGAACAATGATCAATATCTCATGGAACAAGTATTCTCCAGAACATAATTTGGGAAATGATGCATGAAGAGTTGTAAGTCAGTCAGAAGCAATCAAATGAAATAAACCTAAGCACAATGAATTTACACAGAATAGATACTAAATCCCTGTTGAATAAACGAACAAAAATTTCTCTCAGATCTGGACACAGGATAATTTTTGTTACATTGCAGAAATCAAATGTCCAAAGTAAATAAATAAAATAGTGAAGATAAAACTGGAGAATATTACGCTAAGTGAAATAAGTCAGGCAAAGACAAATGCCTGATTTCACTTACATGCGGAATTAAAAACAAAACAAAAGAATAACAACAACAACAAAAAACCCCACGCTCTTAAATCCAAACTGGTGGTTGCCAGAAGAGAGGTGGGTGGGGGATGGGTGAAATAGGTAAAGGGGAGTAAGAGGTACAAACTTGCAGTTATAAAAGAAATAAATCACGGCAATGAAATGCAAAGCATAGGGAACATAGTTAATACTGTACCAATGCTGTATGGTAACAGAGGGTGACTATACACATCGTGGTGACACTGAGTAATGTATAGAATTGTTGAATCACTATGTTGTAGACCTGAAACAAATATAGCACTGTATGTCAACTGTACTTCAATCATCAAACAGAGGAGCAGCTAAGCGATGTTTTTTAAAGTAGTGAACACTTACAAAGAATGTAACGGATGATGTAATAAGCTTTAGACCATAGGCCTAAACAACCTCAAGTTCAAAGCCCACTTCAGGAAAACAACCATTTGGCATTTCGTTATAAAAAACACATCAGAATTTAAGTAAATACAACAACTTTTCTTTTAAAAAATAGAGATTGTGATTTTAAAGTTGTAACCAAGACGATTTGGAATTACATGGAGGTTAAAGAAGAAAGAATATCATACCAGGTCCATCCTCTTTCCACCTAATTCAATTTCCACATAGAATTAAGCTTAAACAAAAAGGAAATCTAGAGAGAATATATTACCTCAAAAAAAATCAACATTTAGACAGAAAAGTAGGAGGCTTTTGTGTCATCACTGTTATGACAGGGCTTTAAAGGTGATTTTATCATCAAAGCCTCTCTTCTAAACTGATGCCTTTTCCATTACTTGCTGCTCAGGGGATCACTGCTGAGCACTAGGGCAAAAAGGACAAGGGAAGAAGTTCAGCATGGAAGGGCTTGGGGGATGGAAGCTCCCCCCCTACTCTGAACGAGGCCAGGAGTAAGGCTTAACTAGAATGAAGTTCTTCAAGCAGAGGAATACAAAGGGAGTACATAGCACCAGTTAATTATTCAACGAGATTTTTGTGTACATAAATTGCAAAGGGCTTTGAAACTAAAGAAGATTATAGGATGGCGTAATGGTAACTAATCCTGTGGGAACTGCTTACTGCCTTCTCATTAACAAACGCACAGAAACATATATGCATATTTATCTGTGTAGCTGTATCTCTACGGGTATATATGTGTATCCATGCATATACATATATGCATATAAGTGTGTGTTTGTTGGGTGTATACCAAACACACCCAACAAACACAAAATTTTCTCCTTCCTCTGGAAACACAATTTGTAAGCATTCCAACCACTTGGCTAAGATAATGGTCCTCTTTTAAATTCTAAGAGAAAGTTGTCTCTCCCAGCAGATGACCTCCCAAGCCTCTAAGTCCACGGAGGAAATGTTCAATCAGAGGTTGTAAGGCCATCCCCTAGAGTACGACATGTTTGCAAGCAGTTTCGCGAGACCCAAGCAATGGGAAAAAAGAATTCCTTAGCAATAAGAGAAAAATAAAAATTTTCTCATAATTACTGCATATACAACCAGGAAAACCACATTTTTTGAGGGGAAATATATGAAAAAAGAAAGAATCTTTATATTGATTCTTAAAAGTTTTCCATCATTGAGTTTTAATTACTATACTTACATGGGAAATGCCTTAATCTTCCATACAATATTATTAACAACAATAATCATTTTCTAATGACTTTATTCTACGTTTTTACATACTGCCACCTTTTCTAAGAATCATCCCATTTTCAGATTTTACAGGGAGGAACCTCTTTTCAAAATGCTGTACTGTCTTTAATGTTTTAGCAGTTTGCTCAGAAGAAATAGAGCCTGTGATGAAACAGGTGAGAATAAATGAAATAACGACGTCTGATGGCAAAAATAAAGTCACTGACAGATTAAGCTTTGTTCAACTTCTCAAAACTAGAGAAGTATGTTTTCATGTTTATATGGTTCATCTCTTTTATTTAATTTTGTGGATAATTGGGACAATTTGACAGGGCTTGATGAGAAATTATTTCTTTATACAAATGCAAATAAATAAAATTGGAACAAGTTTTAGCATACGTGAGAATGTGTATATGTCTTAAAGGAGGATCTCTCTTATAACTGTATTTTCATCAACGTTCCTTCTGTGGGCAGGAAATAAAGAAAACTTCCAAGGTATCCAACCATGGAACAGAATACTAATGCTTTATTTAGTGAAAATCAAGCTCATGTTCTTGTATAGATAAAATAAGCTTATGTCATAATGTAGTGGGAAGCAATGACTCACTGTTTCTACTTGTAATACACTGAACAGCTGTGTTTAAGTGACTATCTATTAGTCACTCATTTCTTTAACAAACATTTCATAAGCATCTACTACGTGCCAGGAACCATGAAGTGGACAGCTTCTGCTGCCACAAAAGCCTAGCTCCTAGAGTGAGACAAGAAAGGGTAAAGTCCCTTTCAATAGTATAGGACCCAGAGAAGAAAAAAACGCTATGAGAACCCCTAGGCCTGGGTGTCTGGGATGTTTTTAATTCCCCCTTTGTAATCTGTTAATATTCATGCCCGAAGGTACCTCCTTCCTCCTCTCTCTAGTTTAACAATGGCTCTCAATCCACTTTTGGTCAATAATAATAACAACTAAAATCAATAATTATAATAACTGTCACTAATTTCATACCTACAACAAATCCTGAGGGTAGGTAAGTGGTGAAGCAGGACTTAACCCTCCAAAATGATACCTCTTTATATCATATGTCTTCCTTTAATTAACATGCAGGCATTCATTCTTCCACTCAAAATCTTCATATGCTAGGTGCTAGAAATACACCAATAAAAAATATATGGTCCCTGTCCTATAAAGTTATAACAACAAACTGTGTTAAGATTCCTGAAGGAAAAATAATAAATAATCTAAAAGAATGTTCTAGGTGCAATTGTATGCAGGTAGGATTCTCTGAAGTATTGATATCTAAGCAGAGATGTTTAAATGGAGGACGGAGAGGCATGAGCTCTGAGGTGAGTAAAGTAGAAGTCCAACAAAATATTAGCAAACTGAATTTAAAAATACACTAAAAGGATCATAAACCTCAATCAAGCGGGCTTTATTCCTGGGATGCAATGATGGTTCAATATCTGCAAAGCAATCAATGTGAGAGACCACATTAACAAACAAAGAATGAAAACTATAGGATCATTTTATTTTTTTTTAAGTTTATTCATTCATTTTGAGAGACACAGAGATAGTGCGAATGGGAAAAGGGCAGAGAAAGAGGGAGAGAGAGAAAATCCCAAGCAGTTCCTCGCTGTCAGCGCAGCGCCCAAAGTGGGGCTTGAACTCACGAAACTATGAGATCATGACCTGAGCTGAAACCAAGAGTTAGGTGCTTAACCAACTGAGCCATCCAGGTGCCCCTGATCGTTTTAATAAATACATAAAAATCATATGACAAAATTCAACATCCATTTATGATGAAAACTCTCAACAAAGTGCGTGTAAAGGGAAAGTACTTCAACCTAATAAATACCATATATGACAAACCCACAGTTAACATACTCAATGGTGAAAAGGTAAAAGCCTTTCCTCTAAGATCAAGACAAGAATGCCCACACTCATCATTTTTATTTAACACAGTACTGGAAATCCTAGTCACAACAATTAGGCAAAATTAAAAAAAAAAAAAAAAAAAAAAAAAAAAAAAAAGGTAAGAAAAGTCATCCACATTGGAAAGAAAGAAAGTAAAACTGTCACTATTTGTAGATGACATGATTCCACAGATAGAAAACCAAAAACTCCACCAAAAAAGACTAGAAGAGGTACTAAATGAATTAAATAAAGTAGCAGGATACAAAATCTATATACAGAAATCTGTGACATTTTAATACACTAATAATGAATTATCAGAAAGAAAAATTAAGGAAATAATCTCATTTACACCTGAATCGAAAAGAATAAAATACCTGGGAATAAAATTTAACCAAGGAGGTAAAAGACCTGTACACTGTAAACTGTAACACTGATAAAGGAAACTGAAGGAGACACAAATAAATGGAGAGATATTCCATGCTCATAGATTGGAAGAATTAATACTATTTAAATGTCCGTACTACCCAAAGCAATATAGATTTAATGTAGTCCCTATCAACATTGCAGTGGCATTTTTAATAGGACTGGGACAAATAATTTTAACATTTGTATGAAACCAAAAAAGATCCCAAATAACCAAAGCAATCTTGAGAAAGAAGAATAAAGCAGGAGGTACTCATGCTCCCAGATTTCAAAACACACTACAGAGCTACAGTAATCAAAACAGTATGGTATTAGTATAAACAGACATACAGATCAATGGAATACAATTGAGAGCCCAAAATTAAACCAGCACATATATGGACAATTAATTTACAATAAAGGAACCAAGAACATACAACGGCAAAAGGACAATCTCTTCAATAAATGGTGTTGGGGAAACTAGACAGCCATGTGTGAAAGAATGAAACTAGACCACTATATTATACCATACACAAAAAATTAACTTAAAATGAATTAAAGGTGTGAATGTAAGACCCCAAACCATAAAATTCCTAGAAAAAAAACACAGGAGGTAAGCTGCTTGACACCAGCCTTATCAATAGTTTTGTGGATCTGACTCCAATGGCAAGGAAAAGAAAAGTAAAAAAACAAGACAAAATACAACAAAAACAAACAAAACCCTTACAAACAATGGTTTGTGTTTACATCAAACACAAGTTTCCTCATGGTGAAAAAAAAACATCATCACAACAAAAAGGCAACCTACTAAATGGGAGATTTTGCAAGTGATATCTCTCACAGGGCTTTAATATCTAAAATATATGACGAATTCATACAAGTCAACAATAACAAAATAACAACAGCCTGATGAAAAAATCGGCAGAGGACCTGAATAGACATTTTTCTAAGAAAGAGATACAAACGGCCAACAGGCACATGAATAGGTACTCAACATCACTCATCATAAGGGAAATACAAATCAAAACCACGATGAGATATCATCTCACACCTTTTACAATGGCTATTATTAAAAAGAGAAGAAATAACAAATGTCCACAAGGATGTAGAGAAAAGAAAACCCGCATGCACTGTTGGTGGGAATGTAAGTTGTTACAGACACTAGGGCAAACAATATGAAGGTTCCTCAAAAAATTAAGAATAGAACTACACTATGATCCAGATGTTCCACTTCTGAATGTCTATCAGAGGAATACAAAAACACTATTTGAAAAGAGATATAGACCCCTATTGTTTACTGAAGCATTGTTTACAATAGCCAAGACATGGAAACAACAGAAGTGTTCATCAATGCATGATAAAGATATGGTGTGTGTGTGTGTGTGTGTGTGTGTGTGTATACACAGACATTAAAATATTACTCAGCCATTAAAAAAAGGTTAAATCTTGTCATTTGCAATAACACGGATGGACCTTAAAGGTATTATGCAAAGAGAAAGAAGTCAGATGGTAAAAGAAATATCAAATGATTTCACTCATGTGGAATCTAACAAAACAAAACAAATGAACAAACAAAACAAAAACAAACTCATAGACACAGAGAACAAATTGGTAGTTACCATAGGCAAATGAGGTGGAGGTGGGTGAAATGCATGAAGGGGGTCAACTGTGTGATGATGGATGGTAACTGGACTTTGTGACCATCACTTTGTAGTACACATGAAAATATCAAGTTATAATGCTGTATGCCTGAAACCTATATAAAGTACCAATTTTATGTTGAGAGAGAGAGAGAGAGAGAGAGAGAGAGAGAGAGAGAGAAGCCACCAAACTCTGAAAAGGGAGGTAAAGAACCATGTTATAAAGGAAAATGGAGTGAATGGTGGTAGCTGAAGGAGTATGTGACACCAAGATTTGTTGCTATTGTGTTTGCCTGTTTACCGCCCCCCCCCCCCATTTTTTTGATGGATAGTCTTAGCTGACAAGGTCCACCTCTCTACAGTTTAGTTTCATCACATGTAAACTAAGAATTACCAACTCTTTACTTCAAAGAGCTTTTGTGATTATTAGCTCAATAAATATATGCATAATGCTTTGAACAGTGCTGGTTTAGGGAAAGAGGTCAAGAAGTGGAGCTCTAATACTAATCATTATTATTTAGTAGAAGGTATGGCAGACACACCCTAGGGTACCCTAGTGAGTCACACCTTTGTATAATCCCCTTCCCTTGAGTATGGTAAGAACCTGCAATTTGCTTCTCGCCAATTGAAAACAGAAAAGATGATGGGCTGTCACCCTCTTGATTATGCTACATACAACTCCATCTTAACCAACAGAGGCAGAAACACTCTCCTGCTGGCCTCGAAGAAGCAAACAACCAACCATGTTGTGAATTGCCTATGGAGAGAGGTGACCTCAAGAGTTGGGGGCTTCAACCCTACAGCTGTAAGGAAGTGAATTCTGCCAGCAACCTAAATGAGCGGGGAAGAGGATTTCAAGCTGCAAATGGGAATGCAGCTAGCCAAGACCCTGGTTTCAGGCTGAACAGGGAAATCAGCTAAGCTGTGCACAGACTCCTGACCCATGGAAACTGTTGGGTAATAAATATGCGCTATTTCAAGCTGCTGAATTTGTGGTATTCTGTTACACAGCACAGAGAACTAATACAGGAGAGGTGAGGAAAATTTTTTTGATTGTTTCTTCTTTATCAGTTGAGAGAAAATTATCTATTGGTGTGTGTGTGTGCGTGTGTGTGTGTGTGTGTGTGTGTGTGTGTGTGTGTCTGTGTCTTGGGGATAGGAGGAGAGAACACAGGAATAAAAGGATTATCAAAGATAATGGAATATAAGAGCAGACTGATCTCCATGAGGGCAGTGATTTGCATGCCATGACGGAGTACGTGCCTAGTAAATATTATTGAATGAACTACTTTGTTGCAGTTTAATTCTATTTATTATTTGATGCATCTATGTGAAACCCTATCCAGTCTTTGGATGAGGCAGTGCCCACAAGACACTTTTGTTAGGATATATAGACAACTGATTTTGTAAGGAGCATACAGGTAGCAGAAGACACTTTCAGTTACTCTTTAATATAAAGTAACAAGGAGGAAAAAAGGCAGACAAAGGATTTCAGTTTTTGCCTAGGGATCATCAACACTACCATTATGTTAATGTAACATAACATTCCAAAGTGTGAACAATTTATCTCTTCAAGTTCAATCAATCTGTTGTATGCAAACCAGAAAATGGAAGCCAAGTGGGCTTTAAACTGTGTGTATAACCTGGCTCCTCTCATATCGCCCTAGAAATTAAAAAAAAAAAATCTGATATATGGAGACCTTTTTGCTGGTATTCTCCTTAGGTAAGTAACCCAGCATGCCACAGTGGAAAGAGGGCAGGCTGGGTTTAAAGTTAGAAAATTGAGCTGCTGATCCCAGCTCTGCTTTTTCATAGCCACCTGAAGATGCTCCAGTTTTGTAATAGCTTTGAGTCTCTGTTTGTCTCATTATTCAAATGGGAAAAATCAAACACACTTGCAAAGCTGTTATATGAATTCCAAGTAATAATTTTAAAGAACCCAATATACTACCTAGTGAGTAGTGAAAGTGTAAGACACTACATATGAAACATGAGAATTTAAAAGATGTTGTAATTTATAATAATGCCAACCATTGTTTATACGGTGCTTAGTTTGTGATCTTTCAAATCGTGGAATTCTCAAGTATGTCCTCTTAAGTTTACATCACCTGAACACAGATACTGTGATATCTAAGAAACAACATTTGGAGGGGACTATCTACTCTGAAACTAGGCATCACAGCTGGAGAGGCGTAGGCTTTGCTGCCTTACTGCTAGTTGGTCACATGACTTCTACTACCTCCCTGAAAACTCAGCAACTTAGCCAGGAGCAAAATCAGTTCTACTACCCACGCCATAGCTGATTGGCCATGAGACCAGTACACGGCCAGACAAAGTTGTCACAGAGGAACACAGTATGACTTCAGATAATCACCTTCTCCTTGTTTAAGGGAAAGAGATAAGGTCGGAAATACCAGAAGATATCCTTAAGAAGAATAAAGATACCCCAAAATGATAGAGCAAAAGAGATGAGAGGTTTAACTCCCTCTTCCTCCCCTGCAATTAAAGTTCCCCTTGCCCCCCATGGATTTCTATTTCTTGCAACCTGAGAAAGGCCAAACTAACATAACTAGAAAGTATTACACTGAGTATCTATTAAACATTTTCCACTTTGAAGAGAGTGTGCAGTTCATTGGAGAAGGAAATTCCATTTGCAAAAACAGCCAAAGACCATGAAAAAAGTTGGACTGCAATGCAAATTAATAACGAGCCAGCAGCTCAACTTAAAGCACACTGTAAGAGTACAGTTTCATACAGATAAGGCTCTAAATCAACTTTTAAATTTTCCTAACAAAATCCAAACATGCCACCTAAATCACATGGACACCAAGCACCTAGATGAAAATCCTAAGACACACAACTCTCCTGTTGTTAGTAATAGAGAATGCCTGCCAGTCACCTAAAATTTGACATACTTATGTCACGGATTAGTGACATACATGCTAAATCTTCATTCCTTTATTTCTTCACTTCCCAAAAGACATTCTATGATAGTAATCCATGAGATGTTCCTAGGGAAATAAGAGATTTTATCACCAATTAAGTTTGAGAAGCATTGTTTAACACCAAGTTCAACAATTTTATCCACTACCGAGCTTTGGAGCCTTTACTATGCAAATGAGTAAAGCATTTCTCAGACTCCTGTAAAGCCAGAGCTACAGCTCTCTACTGGATAATTCTGTGGAACTGAAGTTCTACTGATTGTGTTCACTACAGGAAATGTTGCCTTACAGTAACAAGGCAACTACTGTGGCAACTATAGCAAGTTAGAGCACTGGAGAATCACAAAGCTAGACTCTACTTTATTACTCTATTCCTGAACTGACACATCTTTATAAATTCCAATTTAACGAACTCTCAATCTGTTGTCAAAGGCCAGAATACGAAATGACCTTTGTGAACTACATCGCCGCCATTTTTACAAAATTGCCATTGAAACATTATTCAAATGCTGTTTGGCACTTGCTCCATGTAAACCAATGACTCCTTTTTCAAAAAAAGAGGTCTATATGACTTTCTGTGCTTGTCTTTTGCCTTTGATCTCAGCAATCTTTAAAATAAGCTGTGTGCTCAAATTCAGGGACTTCACTCAAGACATGCTCAGTAATGACCACACTGTATTCCCTTTATGCTCAATAACGACCCTACCGTACCCCCTCTCTTTATTAGCTGCCATGCATCTCTTTACCTGTATCTCAAACATTTCACTTTTTAATCCTATGTATCCCGATACTTTTTAAATGTAAAGAGATCATAAAAAGTGAAACCAGTTTTAACATTCTTTATTTTCCTGTAAACATTTCATAAATACCAAGAAACATATTAACCTTCCTAAAACTACACATAAAAACAGAAACATCATTGCTAATGACAACAATATTACTCAAAGATAATGTTTCAGGAATTAATCACATGTATTTTTGATAACTGTTAAGTCCACAGTGGGTCTACTCCCTGCAGAAAAATCATCTTTCCTCCAATTACTACGGCTTGAGAGATAATAGAAAGCAGAGCTGAATGCGATCAAATGTCTACATGATATGTATGTAAAAGGTTGATGTGATAAGCAGAGAGATAATATTCCAGCTGATGCACAGGCCTCCTGTGAGGTTTTTTAATACATTAATGCACAAGGCAGACCCGTATGTGCCACATTGGTCTCACAATGTCAGGAATGAATTTGTAGGGTTTTTAGAGAGTTTTCTGGTTCAAAAGCAGGAAACAGGACAAAAATCTGGACAGAAGAGACAGCTTAAGAAGTCTTGGTAAATTCATGCAAATTTAATTTTTTAAATGTACACATGTGCACAAGCTAGTTAGCTCCGTGAACTCACGCAGGTCTGTAACATGGTACTTAGCACCAGCATATGGACACCATGAAGAGCTTCACTGGGAAGCAGGAATAGGTAAAAAAGTGTTGTACTCAACTTCTTCCCGGTTAAGTAACTTTGCCAATTATAAATCTTAACTAGACCAGTCATCAAAATGGACAAGGATCTTGAAAAGGTCCCTACCAAGAAAATGGATTCAACACTAATGAGAAAATTAAAGCAAACCAAAATACAGTAGAGCTAACACAGGTTCTTCTGGTATCTACCTACTAACTCAGGAAACAAGTTGTGGTCTAAAGCCAAGTTGGGTAAAACCTGGAAAGAATAAAAAGGATGCCTGCTTCTCAAGGGAAATATGTAAGCAATAAGAAATACCCTTGGCTCACTTTAGAGTCAGAACTAACCATACGTCCTTGGGCAAGTTGCTGTAACCATTTGGAACTCATATAAAAGGTCTGTAAAATGAAGTGATTAAAATAAAAGATCGCTAATGTTTTTTCCAGACCCAATGCTCTACGGCACAGGTAGAGCAAAGGGGGGAAAATAAATGACAGTAATCCCAAAGATCAAGCCCAAAGAAGCAACAGTTAAAACAGGGTAAAATGGGGTTGGAAGAAAGCAGGTGCCTACAAGTGCAATGAGTGTTGTGATGCTATGAGCTGGTGGCCACATGTACTGAAGGTAATCTGAACCCTTGAAGGCGGCTGTACTAAAACATGTGAACTCACCCTGCTGAGATGCAAAAGATTAGGGTGTGCATGTGTGTCAAGGACTGAAAGAGCAAAAGGCAGGATGAGTTTCTGGGGGAGAAACCTTATAAAAACAAGACATGCCACTTGAAGTGTATGTGTTGTGGGGGGAGGAGTATTTTTAACAATTATGGGGGGCGTTGCTGGTCTTTAGCGGTCAGAGAGGAAAGATACAGAGGCCACGTTGTGCGCTCATGGTCACACACACAATGGGGAATTTCCCTGTGCTCCACAGGCCTTACAAATGACTTAAGAGAGCATGTAAGTGTGGAAAACTTCGTATACAACTGCTAGGATGATCCAAGATTAGACTATCATTGCATCTTGCTGCATGGATTTTAATATATACTGTATTTTCTTTCTAGGAATGTACCTAACATGTATGTTGAGGGAATACAGAAATCGTTGTGTTCAAAGGTTTTATAGAAGTTGTTCATGGAAAATTGCACTGCTAGAGTTAACTCCGGTTTTCTAGACGACCTATCAGTCTCCACCCACAGCTACAGCCACCACAGCCATCCCACATGTGTGTGTAGTAATCCTACTCCCCACCATGGCTGCACGGATGCTTGTGTCTGACCGCTGATGTACTAGAACATAGAAGGTTTAGTAATCATAATGTCTTTTTTTTTATTTCTCTCATCTATGTTACTGTATGTTATTTACATGTTTAAAATGCGTGTGTGGGAAAATTACATATTCTGTGACTTTAAAGGCTGTCAATGGACTTTACAAAATATGTATTTTAGAATAGGGTCACTACCTTCAGAGCTTTCATTCTAAAATTTTTTAAATGTTTGTTTATTTTTGAGAGAGAGAGAGAGAGACAGAGTGTGAGCAGGGGAGGGGCAGAGTGAGAGGGAGACACAGAACCTGAAGCAAGCTCCAGCCTCTGAGCTGTCAGCACAGAGCCCGACGCGGGGCTCAAGCTCAGGAATGGTGAGATCGTGATCTAGGCTGAAGTCAGGTCACTTAACCAACTGAGCCTCGCAGGCACCCCCAGAGCTTTCATTCTTTAATCACGGGTTTTACATGTTTTGGGTCTACAGTGGCTTTTCTGTATTTGGTAAAAACTACAGATGAAAACGGTAGTTTGTGTGTGACACGCTACTGTCTCCTAAGTATCCGTTCTGTACTTCATTCTCGTATGTAACAAATACCTCCCACAAGTTTGAGCAGCATTAGCCATAATATTTTGAGATTCTTTTACAGTTCACTGTGACCACAGGATAGAGTTCTCATGTAAAGATGTAAGCAAACGTGATATGTGCATCTTGTGGGTCACTTCTGTAAGCTCACCTTCCACAATCCTCGAGCTGGAACACACATGTGTGAGCTTCAACTATGGAATGAGTCACTGTGAGGGCAGAACTGTTTAATCACCAGAGGCTAACGACCTGTCTACTCGTACACTGTTATGTAAGGGGAGAACTGTTACCCTGTTTAAGCTGCCCTTTTTTGGGACTCTTTGTTACAGCAACATAGCTTCTACCTTGACTGATGCATCCCGAAAACAAACAACAGAAAGACAAATTCACATGCATGTGCATGCACATGCGCGCGCACACACACACACATACTCACGGGGCAAAATGCGACACAAAACTTCAGAATTTCATAGAACTTAAAGCCTTTCTTGATGCTCTGAGCTAAAAACATGGCAGTGGTTGGGCACAGCTAAAGAGTCTCTTAGGAAAACTAGCTTAAAAAATATCAGAGGAGTTTTTGTTTTGGAGCAGACATAGAGAAACTCATTTCGTCAGCCAGTATCACAATCTATAGGTGAAACATGAGAGCACTCTGAAATATAAAAGTATGATTCAATGATTGGCTCCTTCCCCAATAACCTAAATTCTTTCAAATCTCTTATCTCTATTTTCAGGCCTGCAAGCAAGAAATCTTAATGAATGCCACAGTGCATTTAGCTGTGTTAATGCAAATACCAAGTAATAATCATCTCGACTCTAAAACTGTAATATAATTCTTCTTTAAATGAAGGAAATTACTCAAATGCCATCATCCATATTCTTTTTCAGTCATTTATAAAGGGTGAGTTTCAAAAGCAAACATCTTACAACAGGCATATGAACTAGAAAACAAAGAGCCAAAGACAAACTTTATGATTAACCACTACAAACGGGCTTTAAAAAGAATACGAGAAGAATTTTATCAAAACAATAGCAACTGTAAGATCAACATTAGTTCTCAAATTTTTGCCAAAACAATATTATGTTTTCTCTTTCTATATCTTTCTTCTATTATCTCATCATAGCAAGTCATAATACCTACAAAATAATCTATTGTCCATAAACTAGAAATTGCAACAGTATGTGGAACTAATGAATTAATTTCATATAGTATGAAAATGGATTTCATATTCTATGACTGTATCACCAGTTTTTCCAGCAACTGCAGGAACGGATAGAATTTTAATCTTTTTGACAGAAGTTTTGCATTGCTGAATGATACTCAAGTGACTAGACCACAAACGTGAGAATGTGGGAGCCCTGAAAAGAATTCTTAGGGAAGCAACACTGTAAAAATGCAGCACTATCTCTGCAAGAGATTCCTACCCCCCTGCCCCCAACACAGAGGGATCCAATCATACCATATGCTCTCATCCACAGGACACATATGACCTATGTGCAAACAATCAAGTCAACCACCAAATTTTATTCAAATGATAAAGGGGAGAAATTGCTTTTAAAATTCCGAGCTGTTTAAAAATCAGTTACCAGTGACACAATTCATTATCATAATAACTGAAAAGTGTTTCCATCTAATTAAATAATAATTGTACACTGACAAGGCAGCAATTAGTCATTTGGGAATTTAGAGAGTCCATGGTATGGCTTCTACTTCATAAACAGGAATACAATGGAGTTATGAAAACACTGCATACAATTCAGGAAAGGGAGCCAAACTAAAGTTTAGAAGAAAATCATGTATATTTTGAAGGCCTGTTTAAGGCATATGGCACAATATCAAATTAAAAATTAGATGGGAAGAATACTCACCCAATTATAAAGACAAAAAAAGCAAATGCGAATGCTGAGATTAGAAATTAAAAAAATGATGTATTTCGCCAAAAGGAATACAGAAATTATGGCAATAAAATAAATGCTAACATCTGTTTACAAAATAAGACGTAATTTAGTTAATTTAGAAATCAATTCAAGAAAACCATGATATCAACACATTCATCTCAAATGACAAAATTGCTCTGTTGGGCTAAAATACAGGAAACTAAATTGAAAATCTAAATGAAATAATAAATCTGAAAAAATGAAAAACATAACATTTTAAAACAACATTGTGGAAAACAACACAATGATACACATGAAATTTAACTGTGTTTTATATATATATTTATTTTACCATAACATTTTAAAAATTTTTATAAAAGAAAGGGTTGGTAAAATATTTTTTTCAAAAAAAATCAAACAAAATTTCCCAAGTATTCAGGAAAAGACATAGAATGAAAAGTTCAATGTGGTCAGAACAAAGTGAAATTTCATTTCTTTCATTATATAGTTAAAGCAATAACTTGAGGTACAAACCTCTTATGGCTGAAAGAAAAAAAAGGATAAAATGAACTTTGTTGATCTTCACCAATAGACCCATATTTAAATGAGCAGGGAATTGTAAATTAGATAAATCAAGGACAAAAATACAAGGAAATTTTACATTGGTTGGAATCAATACTATTTAAAAAGCCAACTGTAGAGATATATACCTTTAAAAGGACTAAGAGGGAGAATCTACTTTTTGTGTCTTTGAACATATATTCCAAAGCTCATAGGCATCCCTTTCAAAGTGAACTATGATCAGATGAAAGAGAAAAGCCTCATTAAAAAAAAAATGCTAATTTTGAGAAACATTTTTTGGTCAAGACATTCCAATGGCGGACACAATTTTTTAAACTGAAACTATTGCTAATCACACTTTCCTGGCTGGCCTTAATGAAGTACCCACGATACAGCAAGGAGAAAAATAACACATTTCAACCAGAACAAAAGCCATGACTCAGCTTTTAAGTCAGACCGACCAACCTCAGGACATGGCAGGTGAGGGGTAGTGGTGGGTGTGGAGGTGACTGGGAAGTAATGGAGGGAAGGACAAGCAAGGTGACTCTAGTTGCATGTGTGACAGAACAGATAGGCTTACTGCACAGCCAAATTACGGGAAGAACAGTGGTTTTAATTTTTGCAACTTTTTATTGAAGTGTAACATAAATAGAAAGTGAACAAATCACAACTACATAGATTGATTCATTTTCACAAACTCAACACTGTCATGTCACCAGCACCCAGACTGAGAAGCAGAACAGAACACCACTCAGAAGTGCCACCTCCCAGGTCCTCATCCCCAAGGATAATATAACACCATAGATGTGCTCTGCTTGCCTTTGACCTGTGTAGTGATGGAATTAAACAGCACATGCAATTTTCTACGTCAAGGACTCTTGTTCTATGTGTTTCTGCGATTCCTTCATACTCCTACGTGTAGCATTAGACTGTTGATTCTCACTGTGGTAAATTCAAACACTGAAATACTCTACAGAAATGTACCCATTTTGCTGATTGTGGGTATTTCAATCGTTTCCAGGTTTTGACTCTTGTGAACAGTATGGCTGCAATAAACATTTTTGCTCATGTCTTTTGGGAAATTTGTGTGTGTGTGTGTGTGTGTGTGTATATATGTACATATATATGTGTACATATATGTATATGTATGTGTACATATATGTATATGTATACATATGTACATATATATGTGTATATATACATATATACACATATATATGTACATATATGTATATATATACACACACACACACACACACACACACACAATTCCATTGGCTATAAATGTGGGAATTTAAATGTTCAACCAACTTTAATAAATACTGTTAAATCATTTTTCAAAGTGGTTGTGTACTCCCACCCAAGTGACAGTGCTGTGTGCTTCACTTCTTCATCGATACTTGTCATGACCCATGAAGGGTGCTTTGTCTGTAATATTAGCCATCTTCCTGGGTGTGTCTTTGTACTGTGTCATGGCTCATTTGTGTTCGCTTGATGACTAATGAAGCTGAGCCCCCTTTTTTAAATGCTTATGGGCCTTTCTCATAACATACTTTCTGAAGTGCCAACTCATGTTTTTTTGCCTAAAGTGATAAAAATGATTAGGACTAACGAGAAAATGTAATGAAATTTTTGGATCACAATCCACCAAATTCAATGTCACCAATGAATGGCAGCCCCAAAGACAAAACAGAAATTTATCAAGATACTAGTATACACAATAGCATGAAAAATACTTTGGGATAAATAAATCCAAATGAAAGATGTATGAGACCTCTCTGCCAGTGGTTCTCAACCTCTCAGCCTTGGGAAACTTGCCCCTAACAAGACATTGGCAATATCTAGAGAAAACTTTTGATTACTAGCACAGGAAGTGGGGGACCTGACTGACCTCTGGTAAAGGCCAGGTATGCTGACAAACATCTTACAATGCAGAAGCCAGTCCTCTCCAAGCCTCGCCCTCACCCCCTCCCAACAAAAGATGATCCAGCGCAAAGTATCCTTAGTGCTGAGGTTTTAAAACCCTGCTGTATACTGAAAACTACAAAAAAATTTCAAAAATTAACAATCTAAGTAAGTGGGGGCAAGAGAGTATACAATGCTTACAGACTGGAAGACTTAACTATTATTCAAATGTCAGACGGGTATGAGGAAATTCTTGGGAGGTAGTGAATATGTTCATTATCATCACTGTAGTAATTGTTTCATGGATATATACGTTTGCCAAATTTATCGCCTTGGACACTTTCCATGTGTGCAGGTTATGTTATGTTAATTATACTTCAAGGAACTTAAATTTTTAATTCTCACCAAGTCATAATTTACAAAAACTGAATCTAAGAGAAGCTGTACATCTGCTAAAGAACTTGAATCTGTAATTTCAAGTTTTCCACAAAGAGATATCCAGACCTACATAGCTTACAAATTAACTATTCCAAACATTTAAAAAAAGTAACAATAACCTTATATAAACCATGAATCAAACAGAATACTTATTAAGCGATTTTAAGAGGTCACAGCATTACTTTTACCAGCAAAACCTGACAAGGACATTAGCAGAAAGGACTATGGAAGACCAAATGCTCCCTTGATCATAAATGTAAATATCCTCTACAAAATATCAGCCAATTGCGTTTATACATGTGTATTGTTTATTCTAGGAATACAAAGTTTGTTTGATATCTGAAAAGAAATCAGTCATTTACTACATTAACATAATAAAGGAGAAAACAATCATCATCTCAATACAAAAATATATCCTTTGTGATTAAAACTCAGAAAACTAGGAAAAGAATGAAACCTCCTTAGTATGATAAAAAGCTTCTTTTAAAAACCATTAAGCATTTAAAAGCATTAAGCTTCCTGCCTAAAGCTGAAACAGTAAAATCTTTGTCCCGGGAGCTGAAAACAAGAAACAGACAGCAGCCAGCACCACTTCTCCTCAACAGCCGTACTTAAGATATTATTCAGTGCAACAATGTAATAAGGACAAGTATTTTAAAAGAATAAATAAATCATAATTATTATAGACAATTGTATACTCAGAATCCAAAAGAAACTACACTTTACAGTTAATGACTTAGCACATTCATTGGGAAAAATCAATATACAAAAGTTTAGGCCCGTATTATTGACAAGAAGTAGAATCAATTTAGAACAGTAGCAAAAAATCAGCAGGCATGTAGGAACAAATCTATTGAAAGGTGCACAGGACCTTTCCTAAGGAAACTATCAATGATGATTGAGAGAAATTAGAGAAAACCTAAATAATTAGGACAAAGTACATACATGGGTGAGAGGACAGCATGTGGTAAAAGTTTCAATTCTTCCCTAAATCGTTCTATGCATTCCCTGATCAAAATCCATGCACTTTTATGGAAACTTACACTATTATTCCAAAACTTCTGTGAAAATACAAAGGGCCACTGAGAGCCAACGGAAAAAAAAAAAAGTTGGTCAACTGCCTCTACCCGATATTAACCTACCAATTATCAAAATAAGATGATTTGGTGCAAGAAAGGACAAAAGAACAATGTAAAAGAAGTGTCCATAATAGATGCACAGGTATCTGGTCATTTACTTTTTTTTTTTTTTTAACGTTTATTCATTTTTGAGAGATGGAGAGAAACAGAGCATGAATGGGGGAGGGGCAGAGAGAGAGGGAGACACAGAATCCCAAGCAGGCTCCGGGCTCTGAACTGTCAGCACAGAGCCCGACACAGGGCTTGAACTCCCAAACCCTGAGGTCATGACCTGAGCTGAAGTCTGATGCTTAACTGACTGGGCCACCCAGGTGCCCCTAGTCACTTATTTCTTTTAAATACAGGTGACATTCCATTGCAGTGGCAGAAAGGATTTTTTTTTCATGATAAAACATGTTTGGCAAATTGAATATCATAGAAAATAAACCAAACAATCTGTGCCTCATCTTCACAGTTATATTCAACTGCAGGGGATCTGTAGATCTAAATCTAAAGGTATCATAAGGACATTTTTCATCATGACACAAAAAGGCTTATTAACAAAAATCAAAAAATTGGGGTACATTAAAATTAAGAACTTCTCTTCATTAAAGGACATCATCTGGAGAATCAAAAGACAAACCAAAATGTGAGATACCACCAAGAACAGCCAGAAATCAGTAAGAAAAGGGTGACCCAACAAAAAAGGTGGACTAAAGACGTGAACTGGTAGTTCATGAAAAGGGATATCCAAATACCCAAAACCATTAGTAATCAGAGAAATGGAAATTAAAACCACAAACAAAATTATAAAGACTGACAATAACCCATCATGGTAAAGATGTGAAAGAGTCTGAATGCTTACCTACTCCTGATGGAATTAAGGTAAGCACTTTGGAAAGTTGTTGATTACTATTTTAAAAAGTTGAATACATTTAAACTCTGTAATCCAGTAGTTAGACCCACAGTCATCTACCCCAAAGACTTTTGTACTTTGGTAAAACAAAAACATAGACAAGAAAGTGTGCAGAGCAGTACTACTCAAAGCCTCAAACTAAAAATATCCAAATGTCCACCAAGAGAATCAATAAGGAAATTATAATTACCCAGTGACATACTATACAGCAATAAGAATAAATTAATTACTGCTACACATTACAAAAGGTATGAACCTTGCTAACATACTATTGAGCTGAATAAAACAGACGACATACTGAATGACTTCATACAGACACAGTTCAAAATTAGGGGCGCCTGGGTGGCTCAGTCGGTTGGGCATCTGATTTTGGCTCAGGTCACTATCTCATGGTTTTTGAGTTCGAGCTCCTTGTCAGGCTCTATGCTGACAGCTCAGAGCTTGGAACCTGCTTTGGGTTCTGGGTTCTGTGCAGCCCTCCCCCCCACCACCCACCATGCTCTGTCTCTGTCTCTCTCTCAAAAATGAATAAACATTTTGAAAAAATTTTAAAAAAAATTGATAAAACTGATGGTGACAAAAGTCAAGATAGTGGGTTTCTCAGAGTATTAATGGAAGGGGGCAAAAAACATAATAAAACAAAACAACAACAACAAAAAAGAGTTCTGAAGTACCAGAATAGGTTCACTCTTTTTTTAAAAGTCTGTTTGCCAATTCAAGGGTGTGCTCATTTTTTTTTAAATTCACAAAATGACACAATTAACATACACACATTTGTGTGCATGCTACACTTCAGCAACATGTTTAAATATAAAAGAATAATTATGTTTTCCCTCCATTACTCCCTCAATTTCAGAAATAGCTGACATACAGAACAGCCAGGATTCCATAAAGAGGGTAACCAAGGAAGACCTGCTACTGATAAAATGAGAAATGACCAAAAGTACATCGGGGGCTTGTTTAGTGTAACGTAAGCTTAACATTTTCTATAATTATCTGTAGTTTGGCCTATGTTCAAAAAAATCTAGAGTTCAAACAGTTTTGGTGCTGAAGATGGATCCTTTTATATAAAAGTAAAAGCTTAGAGTAGTTAACTGACCACATTTTTAAATCTAAATAAAGTTGCCAATCACATGTGGCATAAGAAGCATATAGTTTCAGTTATATATATAAAAAAATTGCAGTGTTATCTTCACGTTTTGGAAGTGGATCTCAGTGGTGGGATAGTATCCCAATACTTTTTATTTCCCAATGAAACACACTCTTAATGGATGTTAAAAACACAAAGTGGGGGGCACCTAGGTGGTTCAGTCAGTTACGCCTTGGGCTCTCAGTTTCAGCTCAGGTCATAATCTCATAGTTTCTTGGGTTCAAGCCCCACGTGGGGCTCTGGGCTGATGATGTAGAGCCTGTTTGGGATTCCCTCTCTCTTCTGCTATCTCAACCCCTCCCCTGCTCACACTGTCTCTGTCTCTCTCAAAATAAATAAATAAACTTAATTTTTTTTTTTTTAAACCACAATGGGGGGACCTGGTGGCTCAGTCACTTAAGCATTTGACTCTGGATTTTGGGTCAGGTCATGATCTCATCGTTCATGGACTCTGAGCTGACGGCGTGGAGCCTGCTTGGGATTCTCTTTCTCCCTCTCCCTCTGTCCTCTCTCTCTCTCTCAAAACAAATAAATAAACTTAAAATAAAAAATAAATGGTCGCTTCATATTGTTGTAAAGTAATCTTTAGTAAAATAAAATGTAGGCATATATATTGTAAGATATCCAGAGAGCAAACATATTCCTCATTTCTTAAGAAACAAATGCATATAATGTATTGAAATATATTAATATATCTAAGCTATTAAACATATCAAACAATATCTGAACATTAGTAAGAGTTTATTCAATTCTGTTTCATAGAGTGTTTTTTTTTTTTTCCTAGCATCCTTCCTTTCCTTTCAATGGAATCTCTGAATAGATAAAACATTAGATGAATAATTTAAATGAGAACACAGAGTACAAAAAGTAACATTCTGGAAACTATCCCAAGAGAAGATTAAAGAAAATGGGGAAACTGAACCACTTGAAGCATTTTCTCAACCGTCCATTTAATGCATTCTTTCTTTCTTCCTTTCACTCACCATTTATTTAATGATCTTTGTGTACAAAATACCAGATTGAAATAACCAAAGTTTTGGCACTAAAACACCAATTAATAAAAACATATCTATAAAGGCTTGATTACTCTAGGAAGAAAAATAAATGAAACATATATTCTAAGTGTCACTGTCACCTCTGAACTCCCACATTTCAATGACATACTTCTGTTTTAGAACTTATCATACTATTTTCAAAGACTGTAAATCCTTGAGTACAGGCATCTATTCAATAATTTTATCCTCACTTCTACCAAAGAAACAGGATACTTAGAAATAGGCTTTATGGGCTGCAAAATGCAATTTTATTGTGACCACTGAAAACCTAATATAAACTAATTACACCATTCTCCAAAGCAAATATAAACTCCCCAAAATCATGAAAAATGATGATAGATTAAAGGTACAATCAAAAGAAATATCCCCCTTCTTTGAGGAAAAAGTACTTTAAACAATTACTACAGGTAATTAATATAGGTATTAATAATGGTAACTGCCAAGCTCTCTGCACTGTTTGCAGATAATCTATGCTTTAATACAACTCTGTCTTTATAAGCTTCTGTAATATAAAAAAAAAAGCTTAGCAAAACTGCAACTTCTCACTGAAATATAAATGTGAAATATAATCTAAGATGATAAGACAAATATAAAACAGGTTTTTTTTGAGGCATCTTTACTCTTAGAAATAAGATATTACATTGAATTTCATTGAAAAATTTATTACCTACTACATAATAGCATATATCAAAATACCCATCCATTATTAATATGTCACTTTTGGAAAAAAAAAAGGGTAGTTTATTTAATTAACAACTTTGGCATACTTGGTAATCCAGCAGAAAAAAGCAATTTGAACTCAGTATTTATTACCGTATATAAAAATTACATTAAAAATCTAGTTAGTGATTTTCCACTTCCAGAATGGTGTTGTGAGTAGCTGTATGAACATGTTTCCCTAGTGAAACAACCATAATAGTGAAAACTATTTTTTTAAAAAAAATACTTAGGGGCTCCACAGTGACCCATTTGGTTGAGCATCCGACTTTGGCTCAGGTCATGATCTCTCATCCATGGGTTTGAGCCCTGCAATGGGCTCTGTGCTGACAGCTCAGAGCCTGGAGCCTGCTTGGGATTCTGTGTCTCCCCCTCTCTCTGGCCCTCCCCTGCTTATGCTTTCTCTCTCAAAAAATAAAATGTTAAAAAAATTGTTTTTAATATTTAAAGTTTCTGAAACTTGTCCTAAGAGCATATAGCAGATGAAGAAACAGTTACTCAAAACCTCTACCAAATCTTTGTAACCACAGCAAAAGTCTGTGCCACTTAAGCCCCAGCACACTCCCTCTACTCAATAGGTTTCTGTGAGGAAATTCCTTTGCAGGTAGTTGTAGCCAAAAAGAGAAATC
This sequence comes from Panthera tigris, assembly GCF_018350195.1. NCBI lineage: Eukaryota > Metazoa > Chordata > Mammalia > Carnivora > Felidae > Panthera > Panthera tigris. Next base: position 54,907,194 of record NC_056671.1, on the reverse strand, counting down.
TCAGCTTCCAGTCAAGGAATGTAGTCTCTCAGAGGAAGGGGCAAGCCAATTTCATTTCTCATGCCCTCTAGCCCTGAGTTGCAGAGGCTAAATTCTTGAGAAGTATAGCCAAGGACTCATGGGGTCTTTTTCACCACCTTTTCTAGGGTGGTGGCTCTACCACTGGCGTAACAGGCCAATAATAGTGGGGCGCCAAATGCCCTCACTTGAGCTCACCTAGAGGCTGAAGGTTCTATCCCAGCAGAGGCAACGTGAGAAAGACCACAGGCTGCCACACCTACCCAATGCTCAGCTATGAAAGCAGAAAGGCCACACCTGTTCCCAACTCTGGAGCAGTGGCTCTATGACCAGGCAGAGAGGGAGGTCATAAGAACAGAGTCTCCAAGTTGTCCCAAAAGGAACTGATTTTATTTAAAACAGAATGTAGCGGGGATAAAAAGAGAACATAGGGAAGTTCAAGACAAAGGGTGGTCCTGAAACCAATGGAGGTTTTGTTGGTGAGCAATTAAAGGAGACTCATAGCTCTCTGAGAGCAACAAGCTAAACCAAGGCCGACTAATTTACCGGAGAGAACCAGGGACAGAAGTAGCTAAGAAGAGCCCTCCTGGGGGGCCAAACAAACCTCAAACACTGGTCTAAAAATTATCCCTGCAAAAAGGCTCTAATTTAATTGGATCAGACTCTGGAGAAATTTATACCCCAGGGCATTGTTGAAAACAATAAAGTAATTAGGCAACAATTAATGGAGCCCAAGGGTTGGGTGTGATACCAAAAGAGACTGTAAAATTTTTGAGCACAGTCTGTATTTACCCATTAATTTTATCCCCCTTGCTTTCCAAGGAAACAGAACTCTTAGAACAGGCTCACAATGTTTATGAATGGCAAACGTAATTTCATTGTGACCATTGAAAACTTAATATAATTATCTCATTTCCCAAAGCAAATACAAACAAACCCCTCAAAATTATGATAAATAATGGTACAATAAAGGTATAAACAAAAGAAATACTCTTCCTTCCTTAAGGAAAAACATACCTTAACATAGGTATTTATAATGGTTTAACAGAGAGATCAGGGAACAGGGAACAAGACAAAGAGAACTCCAGCATAACTGAGATCTCCGCCAAGGCTGTGCTCTTTGAGAAGCAATGTCAGAGGCTTCACACTGCAGGGAAAATCAATTTAAATAAAATAATCCAGCCAAGACTCTAAACAAATAAGTAATAAAACAACAACAAAAACATTCCCAGAGATGGGAGTGAGGGATCACTATACAGATTGTACAAGATAGAGCTTAAAATGTTCAGAGAGAGAGAAGGGCAGGGAGAGGGAAAGGTAGGAGGGGGAGGGAGAGAACTGCAAAGAAACAGGAATGACCCCCGGAATGGAAAACAACCAAGAAGAAACAGTGTGGTGAGAGACCCTGACTTTGGATTCAACAAAAAAAGGCTTCAAAAGCTTCAAATATTAAAGATAGATATCTTTAAATAACTAAATGAAACTTTAAGTAAATTGAGGAAGGTATGATGAAAATGTCTCATCAAATAGAAAAACATCTGGGGGGCGCCTGGGTGGCTCAGTCGGTTATGTGGTTAAGCGTCTGACCTCAGCTTGGGTCATGATCTCACAGTTCCTGACATTGAGGCCGAGTCAGGCTCTGTGCTGACAGCTTGGAGCCTGGAGCCTGCTCCGGATTCTGTTTCTCCCTCTCTCTCTGCACCTATCTTGCTCATGCTCTGTCTCTCTGTCTCTCAAAAAATGAATAAACATTTAAAAACATTAAAACAAAACAAAACAAAACATCTGTGAGATAATAATTATGAAACAGAACCAGTGAAAAATTCTGGATTGAAAAGTGAAAAAACTACAATGAAGATTTCACTAGAGGGGCTCAACAGGAAATTTGAACAGGCAGAAGAAGCAGCAAACTTGAAGACACAGCAATAGAGATTATGTATTCTAAAGAACAGAGTGGAAAAAAACCAAAACACAAAAACAAACCAGAGCCTCAAAGAAATGGATTAATACAGTAGGATAAGTACAGAGTCACAGCCAGACACTTCATAGTAACAATGCTGAAAGTCAGAGAAAATTTTGAAAGCAGCAGGAAAATGACTTATGTCCAAAAGGACTACAATGACATTATCAGCTGACTTCTCATCAATCCAAAAATGAAGGAAAAAAACAAACAAACACAACAACATTCGCAATAACATTAAAAAGAATAAAATAGGAAGGGATAAAATGAACAAAAGAAATGTAAAACTTACTCTTTAAATAAAACAAAACAAAGAGTTAAAGAAATCAAAGATCTAAGTAAATGGAAAGACATCCTATGTTGATAGATCAGAAGACTTCATATTAGGATTCCAATACTCTCCAAAGTGAACTACAGATTTAAGACAACTCCTATCAAAATTCTAGTTTCTTTACAGAAAATGACAAGCTCATCCTAAAATTCATATGGAAATTCAGGGCCCCAGAATAGAGAAAACAATATTGAGAAAGAAAAACACAGTTGCAGGAGTCACAATTCTAAAAATACAAAGGGAAAAGTTTCAAAAAAAAAAAAAAAAAAGATTAAAATACTTTGGAGAATATTTGTTCTTTTCATATTGATGTAAAGAATATATTCTTAAGCTAGACACCAAACTCCATAATTACAAATGAAAATGTAAATGTTTTGCAGAGATACTAATAACTAAAAAAAAAATAAAAAGACTACAGACGTTTGTGGGAAAATAGGAAAATCTTTCAAACTGCTCTGTCACTATAGCATTTAATTATATGAATACTATGCAGACCCACCTCCCTCCTTCTGGCTTGCTTGTTCACACAGCCCTACTCGGACCATTCTTGACTCCTTATGACCTGCTATCCACTCATCCCTTTGCTTCCACTCAGTCTATTTTTCCTCTTCTTGCATCATTCCCTTCCTTTTCCAGTTGAGATTTTCTGATCTCTTGTGTTAAGATTCTTACTCTTATCATTTGGATACACATATGACAAAGGTCCAATCCTTGGCGGACCTTACCATTCTACATCTACTTGTGGTAAAAATTCACTCTTCTAAGAAATCAGGTTTGAAACTTAGGTCTTCAACTCTCGGTCACTTATCACTCTCCAGCTAGCCTACAGTGCTTTTTCAGTGAACTCACTTTCTCACTCTTCAGTGACTTTTCCAAACTCCATTCTCCTCAAGCTTTTTACCTTCCTCCCTGTCCTCATCCTACCCATCACTACCTGTCCATGCTTTTGATTTCTACTTTTGTAGAGGAAATAAAGAACCCATACTGATCATATAGGAAACACCCATCTTCTTCACCCACTTTCTTCGTCTCTTCCAGTTTTCTGGGAAATGGTGCACTGCCTCCTTTCTAAGGAAAATCTCTCCACTGGTACTTTAATCACTACCTTCTCTTCCCCTGCCTTTTAAGGGATCACTATAGTAAGTAACCAACTTCCATTTTCATCTTGATTATTTAACAGCTCCCTCTCAACAGGATCTCTATTCCTTTGATAACTAAACATGCTAACTCCTCTCCCAACTGAACAAATAAATCAAATAAACAAAACTCCACCTTTATCTTTAAATTATGCTGTTTCCATTATCCTCATGATTATTCTACTTCATAACCAAATTTTTTAAAAGGCATGTGTCTATATTTTCTCCTTTGCTTCTTTAACTCAATCCTCATTGAACACTGAACTGGCCTTCTTACTATCAAATAAATGAAACTGGTTCTAAAAGGTATACTAATTAGAATGGAGATATAATCACCATTCTTAGTAAGTGATATGATTAGCTGGGAAACTCATGAGCATAAAACAAAAAACAATTGAAAGTTATCAAATACTGAGTAATAGGATGGCTAAGAGACATACAGCTTTCTTATATACCAAACTAAACAACTGTATTATGGAAGAAAAGACCTTGTTTTCAATAGCAATCTTTAGAAACACATTGGCCTCAATGTACTCAACAAGAAATTCTAAGATCTACTGCTCCATTTCTCTATTCACTTTACGTATAAGGGGAAGATGGGTGTTCTATCCAAATTCTCTCCTTCCATTCTCTTTGGAAGCCCCTCCAAACTGGTATATCCTCCCTACCATGCCTCCAAAATTGCTCCTGTCAAGATTATCAGTGAACTTCATTGACGAAATAAGTTAGTTAACTTTCAATCCTCATCGTATTCAATACTTAAGTATTAATAAATCCCATCCTCCTTCTTAAATACTCACTCCCTTGACTTCAGTGACACACACTTAGTGTTCAGGTCCCTTACTTCACTGGCTATTACTTTTCAGTCGCCTTTGCTACCTTAATCTCTTTTATTCAGCCATTAAGATGTGGAAATCACAAGCCTTAATCTTGGGCTCTCTTCTCATTCTATTCTATAGTACGTATCACTTATATCCATGGTTTTAATTAACATCTAGATGTTGGTGGCTCTCAATTTTTTTTTAACTCCAACTTTGAACTCTATTTTAACCTTCACCTTTATACAACCAACTTCTTATTCGAAATTTCCACATAGATCTTTCAAATGCACCTGATACAACATGCTCCACAACTGAAAACATGCTCCTCCAGCCTTACCTACTTCAGTAAAACTCACCATCCAACTGATGGGCTAACAAGACACTGAAGCTGAGATAAGAAACCAAGGCAGTTACTGTTCACAGGAAGTGAACCAGAGCACAACAGAGAGAAAATTCTGGCGTTCTTCCGCGGAGTGCTTATCAGTGCGAAAATGTGAGGAAGCTACCAGAGGCTAGGCAAGAACTACTTGAAATGAATAGAGGTGACAGGGCCCAGTGCTCACAGTGTCTGTTCCCACCTGTCAGTCTGGAAAAACACATGCCTCAGCTATGAGAGGAATTTGCCAAAGATTGAACACTGTTCTGGTTCCACCGAAGGTATCTTAAGGTTTTAAGGCATCAAACTGTTTCCATGTCACCCAACAGATGAGGCTCCCTCAGATGCCTCCTCAGAAGCTTTGTCTACAAAATTATATTCCCAGGGGCTCCGTGAACGTGCACTACTTCCAATGCTAGACGCTAAGCTTGATGAAGGCAGATACACAGCAGTCTCATATAATATGATAGCCCAAATGGCCATCACATTGCATGGCCCACTATAAATCTTCAATTAATACTTGTAAAAATTACTGGATTCTCATAAATCTCCTTGAGTTTATTAACAGATGTTGTCAAGATCATTTTTACCCTCTTTTAGTAACACTTATTCTTGTTCTCTGAATTGTCACACTGGGGCTCTTTTTTGAACGGCTGAATCTTTCCTGTGCCGCATTACTGATCCCTATCTTTCCATCCTGACCTCTTGGTCAGCAGGTGTCGGATCAGTATTAGCTGCTGAGATGGTTTCTAGAAGAAACTTTGTTGGACTTGGTACAAATCCTTCAGGCTCAGATAAGGGATCAGGGAAAAGGACATGTTTACCCGATTGATGCTTGCTCAAGTAGAGGTTTGGCAGATGTGAGGAGTAGGGATTGATTCTTTAATAAAGAACGTCTTAACCATATATTTAAGGATACATCAATGAAGCTAGGCCTCCCTTTAGCTAGCAAAACATCTAGCTTTTGGACAGAGAACACAAGGCAACCCCCCAGCAAGTACAGACCGGAAACATCATCTGCAGTGGTAGGTTGCTGTTCAGAGACTAAATGCTAGCAAACATACTCAGAGAGCAGGCGTGAGTATAGAGATCTTTGCCTCTGGAAGGCTCCACTCACCCTTTCCTCTTGCCTGACCACTCGCTGCTGGTTGTGTCTGAGAGAAATCTACAGCCCCTTTCAGTGAGACCCCACAGAGTGTTCTTCCCCAGGCAACCACTTTCATTTTAGTAATCTCTTAGCCCAATCTTGTCTCACCTTCCTTACCTCCTGCAGAACTTACTCCCGGGTTTTGGCATCTGGATGGCATTCTTCCTCTAGGTTTTGGACTGATAAAGAAATATACTGGGAAAAGCCAGGGTCATTTTAGTGAGAATTTAGAAGCAGCTGAGGGAATTATATAATGTTGCCACCTTAATCTAGAGCCTCAAACATTACTACACTGTTCACTTCCTGCTTATAATTGATTCTTTACTTCGTTACAACGATCTTTAATAAGTTTTCCAGAGGGCGCCAATATCTCAGGCAACTACATTTTTTGAATAGGGCTTAATAACTACCAGGAGTTCTAAAGGTGATTTAATGAGTGAAATCCGTTTTCTCCTTTCTACCCTTGAGCCTAATTTAGGGGTGAGTCACTGGAGGACAACCATTTATCACAGTGTGTGGTGATCCAGGTATTAGGATGTCCCTTATTAAAAAGACAGGCACTAATGTGTAATCTGCCATCTGCATGACTCCCTTTCTCAAACTCTACTCCCTTGTATGATAAAACAAAGGTAAACTTTTTTACTCTTTGTTCTCATATAAACTGAATTAAGTGTTACACGTACACATATTACTTTAAATTTTACATAACAAAGTAATTTTGTAACATTAGATTACAGAATCTAATACTTGATCATCCAGTATGCCAGTGGTAATTGATCACACGTGGCCAAAGATACCCTCTCAGGCCATGAGGGTGCCACTCAGTATCTTATACAAAGGAGGAAGAAAGTGGTTTAATGCATACAGTAGGATGTTCTCCTGGTTAAATGAGTGTGTTCCTCAACTTCCTTATGCACAGGATTGAAAGAAACTCCATTTGTCAAATTTCCTATTGCATGCAATTGCTTGTACATAGGTACTTCAATCCAGTTTGCACATTATTTGACATACTTTGAAGCTGACACTGATAAACAGGATTTGATGTTAACTCTCCAGTTAGCTAAGAAATGGATAATATCCAGATGGAATTACTTCCCTCCATATGCATAAAGCTCAAATGGCGAGCATGGAAATATCAGGAGTGGCCTGCAAGGATATCTTTGGCCATGTATGATTTACTATCACCAGTAAGTGACTTGGACTAGAAGGAATATTGGATTTCCTAAGTACTTTAAGATATGCTTTCAGAAGCAGGGAAAAAGCCAGTGTCAGTTCCATTAAAATAATTACATCTCAAGTACACACTTACTTTAACCTAAAGGCTAAAGATACTAGTATTTTTTCATATCTTTAATACTTCTGAATTTTTATAATCTGTTAGGTAAATTGACATTTCATTATAAACGCTATTTGTAGAATAAAATAACGGTATAATTTTTAAATCAATATATACAGTACATAGAGCAATCTCTAAGAGGAGCCTGAGTTATTGCAAATGTATGAGCTATTTCCATGGAGGAAAAAGATGGAAAGCCCTTTCCCATTTGCATTTATAAAGGCTGCGTGACTTCTTTAAATATATACACTGATGCCAACAGAGCCATCAGAAATCAATAAATCACATTCTCATGTGCTGTAAAATGTCTGACACACACATTCATTTTCCTAGTCCAAAATTCTCTGCAAAAGGAACTGTGTAAATGTTCCATTTTAGTTTAATGACATTCTCCACAGTTAAAATTACGTGCATTATTGCCAGTGAGTGCAAAAACCTGAAGAGCACAAAGCTAGATAGGATTTTAAAGAGGCTACACAGTACATATCCTTCAGTGGCTAGTCATTTAACAGACCATAGAGACACAGATATGAATGCAGAACAAAATTGGGAGATTAGTAAGGATGGATTGAAATGCTGCAATTACCATTTGGAGAAAAATAATAGGCATAATTTATTTAGAAGCAGTTGGGGAATGGTCTTGTAAGTATTTGGAGAGACAGCCCTAATAGCCCCAAAACCACCAAATGGAGGCAGAGATGAACACCACTTACAAATGATACAGATGACAGAAATGACAACAACCTATTCATCAGTGATGTTCAATTTGAAAGTGTAATAAAAACCTAAATATGACTCCACTTTAGTTGACATTTATTCTGCCAGCTGCTATATATTTTTAAAAGGTCACAGAATGGTTCTATGTAGGTATAGTTTAGGAAGTACAAATTCTTAAAGAAAGGAGGGATCTGCTATGTGTGGTCGAGGAGGTTCTAAAAATTCCCCAATCATATTTTGCAGAGAAGTATGCACAAAGCCATGTCTGGCTGCAAACACAATCACTGAACTTATTCAGGTAATATTCCTACATGGGAACTGAATAAAGAACTAGCTACAACTCTACCTGTTTACTAGCACTAACTAATGCTGCCCTCGCCTCTTGGTTTCTCTGCAGTTGATCTCTGACCAAAATGCTATGGCCAAAAATAGCTTTCGACCTATGTGTTTGCCAAAACCTGATCATATTGGAAATGTGTTATTTTGAGATCCTACACCACTTCATTCAACAATATATCTTTCTTCCTTTAAAGCCTTATTTTCCTCCCCGAGACCTCCCAACTGGCTCCAGCTCCTCTGACCTTAGCTTCTCTCCCTACAGCCTGGACCCCATCATCACCACTCCAACAAGCATATCATATGTCTTCTAAAATCTCTCAGCTCTTTCCATGTGAGCCTTTGAAAATCTCTAATCTCGGCAAAACCCAACTCCTGGCACATCTATTACCAAACTAAATGCATAAATATTTAGCATTGCTGGATTGAAGATCCTGAGTAGACCACTTGGATTTCCACTGCCATCTAACCTAAAATGGGGTCTCAATGCTGTTCAGCAAACACTTTTGCCCCAGGACGGATCCACAGTACAACCCTTCAGGCTGCTTGCCAAAAGCTCTCCCGAGACCCCTAACCCTCTAGTGTCTGAGCAGGCAAACATACCACCACCGGCTGAAAACCCCTCACTTCCCACTGTACCCTTCACATTTAGCTATTTCTCCTCTCCTTTCTTCCTGCTTCTCTTCTCTCTGATCTCAGAAATCAGTACTTTTTCCCCCCTTAAACCAGCCTCTTCCCCAATATAGTCCATCCCATCCCATCCATTCTAAAACTTGGTCAATAAATCAAATTCACTTTCTTCTATCTTCAATTTCTCCTATCAACTGCCTCAATTTTTAGGACAAAAACATGTTTAAGCCTACCCTGGCTTTTAAGACATAACAATCTTTTGCTATTCTCCAATGCACAATAAATACTTACTGCCTAATTATATATATATATATTCAATTCCTCCTTCTCATCCAAATCCAATTACCAAGTCATGATGATTTTATTTCTAAAATGTCTGTGTTGGATTGACTTGTGCACCCCACCCCACCCCCCAATTCCTGTGTCAAAGCCCTAACCTCCAATGTGTCTGTACTTGGAGACAAGGCCTTTAAAGATGAAATTAAGCATAAACGAGGTCACAGGGCAAGGCCCTAATCCAATATGGCTAATGTCTTTATAAAAAGAGGAAGGGACGCTAGGGATGTGGGCACATAGAGAAAAGGCCATGTGAGGACACAGCAAAAAGGAGCCTCTCTGCAAGCTAAGGCCTCAGGGAAAACCAACCATGTCAGCACCTTGATCCTGGACTTACAGCCTCCAGAACTGTGAGAAAATAAATTTCGTTTTTTGAGCCACCCAGTCTGTGGTATTTTGTTATGGTAACAATAGCAAACTAATGCAGTGTCTCAGGAAGTAGGCCTTTCTTTTTCATTCTTTAATGGCTTTGGCTAAAGCCATTGTTATCAGCCATGTTACACCAGCTTACAAGTGGATTCGCAGCCTATTTTCATTCATTCATTCAAAAAACATTTACTGAACACTTACTATATGCCAGGCACAATGAATAGAAGAAAGCCACTGTCCTGGGGCTTTTATTCTCATGAGGGAAGACAAATGAACAACTACATAAGCAAGTAATTATTGACTATGGTTAAGTTCTGGGAGAGAAATAATCAGGAAAATAAGTCAGAGAACAACTGAAGAGGACACTTTGGATGGGAGGGAGGACGAAAAAAGCCTCTATGAAGAGAGGACACCAACTGGGTAGATAAGAATTAGCTGGCCTTGCTGAAAGCTGCTGTAAAGCATTCCTAGCAGAGCTCTTAGGAAGTACAGGGGTTAGGAACAGGAGGTTTAGATGTGAGGGTCAGGAAGGAAGACAGAATGGCTAAAGCACGGTCGGGTGGGGAGTGCCAGATCTCTCTCCTCTACTTCATGCTTTATTCCTTCAATGGAGTCCTCTTTTACAGTATACATCTAATAATGTCATGCTCCAAACATAAAACCTTGATATGTCCTACATTGCTTACTAACACAGGAGGCCTTTTTTAAAGATTTGTTCCAACCTTCCCTTCTAACCTCAACTTACCCACCCCATACCCACCATCTCAAAATACATGTTGACAGATAGCATATACTTTTCTGCCTGTGTCTGGGTGGGGGGCAAGGAACACCAGGTAGAAGAAAGAGCATGAACTTGGGACAGTCAGACAAATCTGTGTTCAGAATTTGGCTCTCATGTTTTTACTTGGAAGATGTTGGGTAAATCTTTTTCTTCCCCCCCTTCCCTGATCCTTATTTTCACATAGATAAAGTGGGGTTAAAAATACGAATTCTTTGGAGAGTTATAGTAAGGATTACTGATAATTTATGTAGGAGGCTTAGCACTATAAGTAATCAATATTACTACTGGCACATACTGTTTCCTCTATTTGGAAGGCCCACCACACTTCTTTTCCTGGTAAACTTCCTCCATCTTTCCAGGTGCAGTTTATTTTATTTTATTTTTTTTAATATATGAAATTTATTGTCAAATTGGTTTCCATATCCAGATGCAGTTTAGAGGACACATTCTCTTTGAAGCATTCTGTAACGCCCATAAAATTATCTCTTCATTGCTCCCATAACACAATGCATATATTTCCACCATGGCACAGTTCTATAACAACACAGGCTTTTACATCTCTCTCTCACTTCTATAACCATCACTTCTCTCAGGGTTGGAACTGTGACTTATTGTACGATTGTATTATCAGTGCTTACCTGGCACATAATAGGTGTTAAGTAAACATTGGTTGGATGAATGAATGCATAAACTATATATTCCATTCCTTCCCCAAACCACTAGGATTTGCCTATATACATAATATTCTACTTCTTCAATAAATCTGTCAGTGAGGAGTCCCAGCAGGCACAGATGGCTAATTCAAGTTAGCATCATTTGAAGACAGTAGATTAAAGAGACTACTTACAAAGAAAAATATGGTCAAGGTGCAAACCACCAAGGATAGTGCAGTAAACGAAACCTAATAATACGGAGCTGTGTTTGACCTGAAGGGTAACAGGAGAAAGAGTTTATCAGAACTTGGACAGACAGAGGGTTGTACGGAGAAGACCTTCTGATAGGAGCTGGTTGATGTTTGCAGACTGTGCTGACCACACAGAGCAGGTACAGGGCTCAATCTCATTCTTCTTCCTTCACCCAAACTCCTGTTGAGGCTCCCTAATAGCTGAACCCAATTAGAATCCATGGGGCCTTCTCCTCCCCCCTTACAAGTCATTCAGGCCTGAAACTTAAAACAATATAGGCCTCTGTGCCAGAAAAGCAGAGGGACCCATGATGCTCCAAAGTGGGATCACAGAGCCTATTTGGTGAGGGAGGTATCCACGGAGGGAAGCCTGGAGACGAGGTGCAGAGGCATTGCACAGTGAGGAACACCTGCATGGAGGAGGGGCCCAATATGCAATGTCAGAGGTCAAGCAGGAAGGGGAAGGTGCCCAAGCTGGATGAGTGGATAGGTGGCCTGTCAAGGAGTCTGAGCCTGAGTATAGTGAAGGAGACCAACCACACGGAGCTGTATAGAAGCATGGCTACTACCTATAAAGGGATTAGTCACATATTTAGATATATTAAGGGTAATAAAAACTGGGTTTCTCACTGTGTCAGCTACGGAAAGGGAGAACACTAGAATAAACCATGGGTATTAGATTAGGACTGGAGGTATTAGTGTAAACTCATGGTTTACAAGACGTACACATACATATAGAAATAAATGTCGATGTAAATTATGCTATGTTTATATATTCCAAAAGACTCATCCTCTTTCTTCTGTATGATGATCCTTGTCTCCAAGACACAGGAGTATTCACATACACACACACGTACACACACACATGCACTAACTGTACACGTGCTGTGAGATCCTGATTCCTAAATACCATCGTCCACTAAAGGGAACCATGGCTCCTTTAAGAAAGGGTTATTCCAGTGTCTGGGCAAGAAAAGTATAAGACTGGAACAATGTGATGTGCTTCAAAGTAATGGAGTGATCAGAGGGAATGGAGACATGTCAGAAGACACAGGACTCAGCTTGAACAGGCTCCCAGTGACCAAGTGTGGGACAATTCAAGCATAGTCATCTACTGAAAAAATAGAAAAGGCTGAACTCGTACATATACAAATAAATGAATACATTGAGAGTCTGAGGAGAAAGGATAGTTACATAATTTAAAAGAGCCTCTTCACAAAATATTATTTAATTACAAAGAAAGAAGAAGTAATTTTGGACTGGAGAAGATTGCAGACAAATTTTAATCAAATGATCAAATGAGCATCATCAATATTGGGACAAATCAAAAATATGTGCCAACTAAGAAGTTCAAGGAGAAGAATACATCATCATTTATCCTATTCCAGAGGTATTCTGAATGTAATCACAAGGAAATAGCACACAAACTCAAATTGGCTTATAATCCCCAAAAGTGTCAAAATCATGAAAGTCAAAGGAAGACTGAATAACTATTCTAGAAATGAGACTAAAGAAACATGACAACTAAATGCACTGACAGATTCTGTACTGGATCTTGCTGCTATAAACGACATTATTGGGACAACTGGCTAAATATGAATACAGCCTAAGAATCAATCACATGGTAAAAATGATCACTGTTAATCTGATCTTGATTGTGTGGATTTTGCTTATGTACGAGAAATGTCCCTGTTTGTAGAAAATAGAACCTTACCATTATAAAATATTCAAGGAAGGGGATCCTGGATGGATCATCAGATGCAAACTAATTCTCTAATGTATCTTCCAATTTTCTAAAAAGTTTATGATTGTTTAAAACTAAAAAACAATATGGGAGGCATAGGTCCTCCTGATGCAGTTGTTCATACATGGTTTAGCTTCCTGGAACAAAGTGGGTGAAGAAGGCTGAAAGGTGGATCTAGGTGGACAAAGGAAAGATACCCCAGTTACTCCCCAGTGACCTCCTAATGTCCATTTGACACTGTTGCCTGTATACAACCTGCATGTGATGATCTCTTAAGAATTTGCTATTTTCTGTCCGTTCCCTGGTTCTTTCCCACACTCTTTCTTACCCACATCCTTTCATGAATATGTCTTTTATATAAGACTATATCTTGCAGTCTTATCAAATCCCATAGTTGACACCATAATCTACGTAGATGTTCTATGTAGCTATAATCTAACTCCAACTTCTTCAGTTTTAAAACTTGAATATGTAATTGCTTCTCGACATTTCTTATGTAGAAGCATCTCAACCCAACATGTTAAAACCAAACTCAATACCTATCCCACTACAGTGGGCATTGTTAATGGACTACCAAGACTCTCCCTCACCCCCAACTGCATATCCTCTAACACAACTTCCTAAAAACTAGATTTCTAAAGTGTCCTTAACCTCTCTCACAGTACACCATTTTACTTGAGGAGACAGTGAGCACACGAGGTTCAAGAATAGATCTAGCTGCTTTAAACCAATTTGCATATTACATTTCCTTAGCTAGAAGTGTTAAGAAGCGTTCATGTTATCTAAGTAGTACCATTAGAGTGAATCTTAGATCTTTTCCTTTAAACACTGGGACAGAAGTATTTTCCCCATGAATATGAACCAAGAGTCAAGTACCCATTTTTTGATTCAGGTAACCATCCTACCACAAAGGGATTAGAATAGTACCAACAACAAAAAAAGACTATTTTTAAAATTAATTCATTAATAATGAAATGGGTTCTGGACAATAAGTGGATCCCAGGACCAACAACCAGAAACCCACTCTAACTTCTATCTTCCAATGACCTCAGTCAATAAATCCCTTTATATTTAAGTCAGTTTGAGTTTGATTTTGTTACTTGCAGTCTAATGTGTGAAGGAGAGTAAAATTAAATATAAAACTAGATGTGAAAATGGTATACAACAACTAGAAGTTAAAAAATATACATGTGTAATTTAGATATGATATAATGTGTGTATATATATATATATATATATATATATATGTACATATACGTGTGTGTGTGTGTGTGTGTGTGTGTGTTCTAGGATAAGCAGGCCTCTGTAAAAGAAAAAAAAAAACTAGAAATATGGAAAAACAAAATACCAGACACATTGGCATAATGACAGTAGGCACTGGCAAGCAAGATAAATGGGAAACCTAGCTTCCATATTTTGGAGACATAATAACTGAATGATCCCCAGCTCTCTACAGTCCAGAGTCAGAGGCTGGTAGGGGCTGCTTCAGGGGAGAAATCTGGTAGAAATCTGGCAAAGGAAGGAAACGAGAAACCTGGGGCTGTCAAATTCTGTAAAAATATGTAAAGACAAGCTTTCGTACAAGCAAAATTGTGAGGTATTTCACGTAATTATAGTACTTTCTACTGAGTTCAAATAAATCTATGTAATCAGATTCTATTCACATTCCTTTTCTACTCATTCTGGCCCAGAAAATGGTGGGATTCATCCCCATTCGGATATTTCTAAGCTGTCGTGAAACAGCACTTTTGGGAGCTTGCTGCATCAGGTCCTGCCCCTTTCTGATAGGAGAGAGGGCTCAGCTCACCTCCAACAAGGCACACAGACACAGAACTCTAAATTTCTCAGTATCAAATGTTGATAGGCCCACAGAGCCTTTCTGTCCTCCCAAGTCGCCCTAGATAAAATCTCCAGTTGCCTTCTGGACCTTTTACAACCTTATCCCTCAGGCAATCTGTCATATATTCCTACTTTTGTAGGTTGAAACTATGTCTGGAATTCAGTCCTTTCTTTTCATTTCCAAGGCCAATGCCCAAGGCCAGACCCTTATCTCACATCTCAACTACTGCAATTGTTTCTTACCCAGTCTCTCTTGTCTTATCTTTCTGCCTGTCCTATCCATCATTTACAGGGCTACTAGCTCCTAAGAGAAAATATGGAATGCATTTTATTTACCCCTTTTTTCTCCCCTATGTCCAGGCACAGAAATATTTGCTTAAATTATTCTATGCATCCCATTTCTCATTTGAAAAAAATCTCTGACGGTACCCAGTTTTCAGAAGAAGTTCAAAGAACTTAATATGCAACCACATCATGAGACATTGTAAACCATACTCCCCTTTAGAGGAATATCTCACCCCTCTGCCCCCACAGGGCGGTCCAGTCACACTGAACTACTAAATCTTCTCGAACACAAAAGCAGCATATCTTTATAAATGATAGGCTCTTCCTCTACAAAATTCACTTTCCTTTGGCTATACTTACAAAACACCTATTAGTTTTTCAAGGCTCAACTTAAGTATCCTATCCACCATAAACTCTTCTCCAATACTAGTTTCAGATTAAATGTCATCATCCTCTGTGCCTTCAGAAGGCTTTCTTTATACTACTATCTTGATGTTTCAGTTGTTCTGCTACATCATCTGGGCCAGGTTTACCCAGTTACTAGACTTCTTACCTAGTAATGAGCTAAGTCAACTGTATTTCAACATGAAGTTAGCTGTTATTTCCCCACAAGATTTATTCTAATATCCTCTGTATTTAGCAAAGTGTATATAGTACATAATACATGCTCGGTCAGGACTGCTTGAATAATTTACCAGTGGACTAAATGTGATATGAGGACAGGTATTGTGCCTTATTCATTGACACTTCTTATAGTGACTAGAAAAAAATGAGGAACAGCAACTGCTGTTACAAGCTGAATAAAATACTGGGCTTAGAATGGCCTTCCGGGTTACCAAAATATTCAGCTAAGTCGAGGACAATTTGTCATTTCTTCATTCAAAAAGATTTACTGAGTATCTTTTACACGCTAAATCTTATTCCAGGAGCTGGGGATAGAATGGTAAGCACGAGAAACCACATGCACATTGAGGCAGAGGGAACAGTTCTGCAGCTTAGAGATCAGGCTCTCCCACCTCCCCAAAATAAAGTTTTCCTTACCTCCTGAGCTCAGTTCTCAGCCACACAAATTTGAAACCTGTGAGTCATTAGTGCCTCCTCCCTATTTTATCAAGTGTTATTTGACAAAATGTAAAACTGCTACCACTGGATGATGGTGGTGATGGTGATGATCACATGATCTTCCTCTTTAATTTCAGTGCTATTCTCCAAATCCAAGCCCTCATTTTGCCTTTTTGGAACAACTAAAATTGCTTCCTAACAACTCTTTCCACTTTTATGCTTCCCATCTCTAAATTTCCTTTCAATACTACCAGAACAATTTTCTTAAAAAGCAACAATCTTACTATATTATAGCTGTGCTCAAAAGCCCTCAATGGCTTTGCAAACACAGGGAGAACACTGTTCAGACTCTTTAGCCTCATACTCAAGGAATCTTCCAAAACTGACTTCCAATTTGTCTGTCCAGATTCTTTCGCACTGTTCTTCCAACAATCTAGACTCCCACAAAATTAGCTTTTGATTTTATATCTTTGAACCTTTCACTTGGTACATTTCCATCCACCTTATTCAAATTCTGCCTACATCTCAAGGCCCAATTCAAGGACCTTAACTTTGTCTCTGATTTTTCCCTTCCACATAGGAAAGCTCAATATACTTTGTGCTTTCCCCTCTAAGCACACCTGCTTCTACCTCATATTTTGATTATTCACAAATACAGCCTATGTATCCAACCAAAGCATATTTAATCATTAATAAATACTTCACAGGCACTTACTAACTTTCCATTACTCCAAAGCACCTAAAACATACCATATTGATAGTAAATATTAAACAAATTTCCATGGAACGAAAGTAAACTCTCAAACAGAAATGTACCCAAAATCAAAATAATCTTTTCCTAAATATGAACAATAATCTCCACCAAAAAGATACATTCGAGTGGTAGAAAACCATAGCTCATCACATTTTAAATATATATGAAAGGAGACAGCTAAGTTAGAAGAAAATAGAATCAAATAAAAAGCTAAGAAAATTTATTCAAAGTAATATGGAAATATTGAATCAATCTCACCCATTTCAGTATACGGATGTATCTCTCATTTTGCGATGCAAATACATAAACACACACACACACACACACACACACACACACACACACACACACACACACACATTATGTCCATCAACTGGAAACTACACATGGTGTCAAAATTTATTGAAATAAGAATCACAAAGAAATTTTTCCTAGTTGCCATTTAATAACTTTTGTGAAATTTAATAAAAGTTTATGTGATGAAATATTTTTTCCTTTTCTTCTCTAAGGAAACAGCTTTAGATGATTGATGCCTGCTATTATGGGTCTATATTTGTATTTCCTTATTTTAGAGGCTTTTCAAAATACAAAAATAAAGTTAAAGCATTTCCAGTTATACTAAAAAGAAAAAGATAAAAGGTGATTATTTATAGGCAATCATATTCATGATGATAGACTCTCAGAAGGCAACTGCAAACATAAATTTTAAATGCTTTTTGGAAAGAGTTGAGAATAAAAACATTTACATAATTTCTTAGAAACCCTGGCTTTTTATTGCTGCACTTCAATATTCCCTCCAGGCAAAGGAGCAGCTACTTCAAAGATTTATTTGATAATGGAATGTTTGATTTCTTTGTTTCCCCCTTCCAATGTGGAAAGGTCTGTTGTTTTCTCTCTACAGCAATGTGCTATATTTTAAAATTTGAACTGGCTCTCTACTGATAATAAAAATGGCTCTGTTTTGGTAAATTAAAGAAACACACCAATGCTAGCAATGAATATATATATTATAAATACACTATATTTTTATAAAACGGTCCATCCATGTATCAGTCATCTTTGATAACAGAACTGCCATTTCACAATAATATATCTAGTGACTAATATCAAATGTCTAAAACTCCTACTTACCTGCCTATCCACTTCTGGGAGCAAAAGCAGGAGGTATTGTTGAAAATGCTGAGGTAAGGAAGCAAACGTATGTTTATTTATTAATGCCCTCAAGTTAGTGTTGACAAGAATAGATCCTGGGGTTTCTATGTCAATGTCCTCAGCTTTGGTCCATTTCAAGTGTCCTGTGATAAACAAGCAAGAGCATTAATTCCCTGTAGATTGGGAAAGACATGCACATGTACATACACATATATGTACATATCAACCATATTCGATAGTATGTTTAATTCTGTCACTTTTAAAAGTGGCATTTCAGAAAAACTCTCCAAAGCTTCTTTGGGTACCTGTCTTGTCTTAGTTGTCTTTTATTTTCACAATGTATACTTCACTCCATACCGTCCACATAGTTTTTACAGATGCTACTCAAAGTAGCACCAGGTCTAGAAAAGGAAGTATTTTAATTATGGTCTTCCAATTAATCAGAAGTGTAAAATACTGTGGGAGCATAAATGGTAACAACTACAATTTTTATAAATCCTGTAAAACCTAGGATTAAGAACGGTTCTATTCATTTTAACAGAGATACTGATAGCTAGCTGATAGCTGTGTGATTCCCCATGTATCAGGTGGAACGCTAAGCACTGGGTTGTTTCAAAAGATTCCTATTCAGGGCAGTTGGAGGGTAACAATTTAAAAAGTGATTCTTTGTAAAAAATACTAGCTTCAAGGTCTAAAACACCAATGCATTTTGAAGGATAATTTTACAACTCAAGGTACACTGACCTCCAACAGAAGGCTGTGCGTAGAGTTCACAACTCAAAATTATAACATACAAGAAAATAATCCACTGTAAGGAATAGTCGGTTGATGCATCAAACAGAAGAATTGTCACTTTCAGTCACGTGAGTTAAAAGAACACCTTGAATGTGAGTTGTTTTATCAGGGTATGTTTTAAATCAAGGGCCAGCAAATTACGGTCCATGAGCTATATCCAGTCCAATTTTTGTTTTGGTAAATAAAGTTTTACTGGAACACAGTAAATGCCCAATTGTTTAGCTACTGTGGAGGTCTGCCTTTGCACTACAATGCAGAATTGAAGAGCTGTGCCAGAAATAGCATGACCTGTATTTACTCTCTAGCCCTTAACAGAAAAAAAACTGTCAACTCTTGTTTTAAATAATTAGAGACAAAAGACAGAATAAAGCCATTATTAATAAACAGGAAACCATGATAAAAGAACAGGCAGCTTTGAAACAGAATCAGACAGAACGTCTAGAAATGAAAATTTAGTTCTTCAGTTAAAAAATGTAATGGACACAATAAAGAATTACTAAATAATTAAAATACAGAGTTAATGAAAATAGCTAGAATGGAGCATAAAAAAATGATGAGTCAAAAAACAGGATAGTGAAGAAATACGGGGATAGCATAAACAGTCAGAATGAACATCTATAGGAGTTTCAGAACAGTGGACAGAAGACCGGCAATATTTGAAGAGCTAATGACCAAAGTTTTTAGAACTGAAAAAATGGCAAGAGTTCTCAGGTAAAGCGATACATCAAATCTCAAGAAGGACAAATACCCACTTTCGTCTGATGTGTTGACATTATAAAACATCAACAATAAAAAGGATATTATAAAACAATTTTAACAAAAATAAATTATGTCCAAAGAGATGACAATAAGAACACAGAAATCTTATCACTAAATAACAGATGGCAGTGGAATATCTTCAAAGGGGCAAGAGAATGTGAGCTACAATCTAGAATTTCATTAATAAGAAAGTCTCTCAAAAATGGCAATGATGGCAATGAGAAAAGAACATTTTTGTATCCAAAATGGAAACTATCCTTTAGAGAATCTCACTAAATAATCAGTAGTGGATATTCTCAACAAATGAAAAATTAAATCGAAGAAGGAATGAATGGGTTGCAGAAACAATGGTAAACTAAAAGACTAATAGATCAGAGCAACTCCAAGTAAATATAAATAGTGAAAAATAATACTAATAATTAGTAAGAGTTAAGTAAAGAAAATAAATAAGTTAAAGAGGAAATAAATTGGAAAATAACTGCATGCAAGATGTGAAGATGTGATTGAAATAAGAGCGCTATCAAACCCTGGCATTATTTGAGAAGGAAGAGGACAATAGCCTAGTTCTTTACTTGGTTAAAATTGTGTAGATCTCACAGTTCACAAGTATGACCCCCGCATCGGGCTCTGTGCTGACAGGTCAGAACCTGGAGCTAGTTTCAGATTCTGTGTCTCCTTCCCCCTCTCACGCTCTGTCCCTCTCTTTCAAAAATAAATAAACTGTAAAAAAAAAAAAAAAAAAAAAAAAGAAAAGAAAAAAGAAAACCTCTATAGGTAACCACTAGAGGCAATTAAAAAGAATTATAACTTCCAAATAAATGCATGGAAGGAAATCTCAATGAATCAAATGCAAGGCATAAAAGTAGAAAAACAATAAAAATTAAGTCCAACAAAATCAAAATAATATAAATGGATTTTCATACTTGATTTACAAAGTAATGCAATCCACCTATGTGATGCTTACAAGAAATATACTTAATGATCATGAGGAATGGATGAAAATGAAATAAAGACATACTAGCCAGAGACTCAAAACAACAAAATAATACAACAATATTAACATCAGACAAGATACACAAAGGTAGAAAACCTTACTGGGGATGAGAAAGATCACTCCTTAAGTATAAAAGGAGTAATTCACTGAGAAGATATAATGACCTTAAATCTGCATCCATTTAAGCAGCACATCATTCAAAAATTAAAACTGAGAGAATTAAAAAGAGAAAGTGCCATTACACAATGCTAGTGAGAAGTCTTAACATCTCCTACCAGAAACTGAGACATCAGACAAAAAAACTTGTCTTAATACAGAGAACTTTAACAACTCAATAATCAATGTTGAACTAATGAATTTAACATAGGTCACTGCACTGAGCTGTTAGAGAAAGCAATGTTTTGTCAGCACTCAAGGAACAGTAAAACAAACAAACCTGACCTATGAGTCTCCACAAATACTGATGAACAATATAAAACTTCATCTAATTAGGTAGCAATAACACAAACACAGCAACTCTCCAATCCTCCCATACCCATTATTTGGACATTCAAAAGCATACTTTTAAGTATTTCATAAGTAAAAGAAAAACAATTCAATGGAAATTAGAAAAAATTTGGATTCTAAATGACAGTGCCAAAATTTGTGAAACACAGCTCGATTTAAAGGTAAATTTTACCAATTATAGAATAGAAAAAGAATTGAAAATTCAAAGTTAAGTGTACAAATGAACTATGCAAAAACTTGAAAAAAAAGGATTACAAAAATAAGAGTATACATTCATGAAACAGAAGGACAATGAAGACCATAAACAATCAAAAAAGGGTTTTATGTCTCGTTTTGTTTTTTTTTTTATTAGGCTAATAAAATAGATATACTTCTGGTGAGAGATCAAATAAATAAAGAGGAATGAAAGGTAGGGCCATAAATCTAGATATAGCATACAAGGCAGATATAATGAAAAAGAGGTGTTAAGTGGTATAATACTATGACTTTATCCAATATCTTTGAAGACTAACTATTTTTAAGTTTATAAATACTCCAATTCAAAATAGAAATCCTGAATAAATTTGCAAAACCCTTTAAAAAAATGGATAATTAGGCAACCTCCCCTACCCCACATACACACAAAACACATAAACAGCTCTAAAGATGACTTTTACCAAAACATTAAGGAGCTCTCTTAGCACTTCATTTTGTACATATTCCAGGGAATAGGTAAAGAAACAAAGATTTCCAATTCACTTCATGAAGTTAATATAAGCTTTATTCCAAAATAAGGACAGGGGTGCCTAGATGGCTCAGTCAGTTAAGCATCTGACTCTTGGTTTCAGCTCAGGTCATGATCTCATGGTTCGTGAGTCTGAGCCCTGTGTCAGACTCCACGCTGACAGTGTGGAATCTGCTTGGGATTCTCTCTCTCCCTCTCTGTGCCCCTCCCCTGCTTGCTCGCTCTCTTGCTCTCGCGCACTCTCTCTCTCTCTCAAAATAATAAACTTAAAAAAATAACTGGGCGCAGGGGTGGCTCAGTCGGTTGAGTGTCTGACTTTGGCTCAGGTCATGATCTCACAGGTCATGATCTCACAGCTCGTGAGTTCGAGCCCCGCGTCGGGCTCTGTGCTGACAGCTCAGAGCCTGGAGCCTGCCTCAGATTCTGTGTCTCCCTCTCTCTCTGCCTCTAACCCACTCGAATTCTGTCTCTGTCTCTCTCAAAAATAAACGAACATTAAAAAAAAAAAAAGAACAAGGCCAGTATAAGAGAACAAATATTCAGCCAACCCCACTTACAAAGACACAAAAAAGGTACAAAAGTTGTATCATTTAAAAAAATCTAAAGCAAATCTGACATTTATTTAGTCAAGGAGATAGGTATATAGATGTCTGCTTTATTCGTACTGTATCTGTATTTTTCTGTATGTTTGGTCTTTTACAATTAAAACAAAACAAAACAAAAAGTCCACAAGGAGAAAAGAATTAGGGAGAAGTTTCTGTTGTCAGCAACAGAGGCAAAAATAAAACCTAGAGACAAAAAGGGTGACAAATATAGGAAAGGAGTCTACTTAATTCCCATTTATGGCCTACATATTCTCATATGAAGGAGTTGAGGTCATTTACCAAGAGTGATTCTGACTGGGAGGAAGGTTGGGGAAATGAGAGAATTATAAGACTTTGAACCATGTTATAAGCAATATGAGAAGCAGGACCTTTGTGGTTGGTTACTATTTAGTATGGTTCAAAATCTTCAAGAATATCATTGATGAAGGAAGATTCAGAGAGGTATATAATCTTTTATGACAAACCCAAAAGATCTATTTCAAAGATGTCCAACTAAGCAAGAATATGTTCTATAATTTTGGAACAAAGACAGAGCAGAGAAACTTCTTGCTAAATTTGTAGCCATACAGGATGTTTAATTCCATTTTAATTATCCTTACACACTTACTCTTAATTGGCTTAAGAACAATCCAATTATATCTGATTGTCTTATCTCATTAAAGCTGGTACCTCATCTCCCTACAGCATTCAGAGGAAGAAAAAGATGTCATTTTAGTGTCTAATTCCTGGACACTAGAGACTATAAAGTAGCTGCAGTCTGGAGAAGGAGGGATGAGAAGCATCAGTCGCCAAACTGCCAAAGTGAGAGTCTATGACATACACAAAGACACTAGGCTGGCCGCATGATAAAAATCATGGGGAAATACATCCAATCGGGTCAGGGAAATTCTCTATTAATTTTGCCCAAGGGGAGTTCAAAGACCACCAATCTGAGTAAAGGCTGCTGACTGGAGCAGTTGATCAATGGGTAGTCTGTCGGCTTAAAGACTCCTATTTCGAAGAAGGGAACCCACAGAGAACTTATGCATAAAATGCACAGAGACACAGACATAACACTAACCCAGAGGGAAGAGGCACATGCAAGAAGCAGACCAGGGTCTTTCGTTGGAAGAGGCACTGCCCAAAGAAATACAAAAAGTTCAAAATGAAAGAGTTCTTTATTGTCGCAAAGAAATAAGAGAGGAATGATTCTAAAAGAGCACAGAGAATAAAAACAGGCGTTCAAAGAGTCAGTGTAAGGTAGAGGGGATGGAGAGAAATTATCAGAGGACAAAAGCTAATCATCTACAATGTGATGCAATGTAAACTTCACAAATGAGGCAATTGTATACAAAAGTCTATCGAGTAGCACTGAATCTATTAAAACATAGTACCGACATTAAAAAACTATGGGGATTATTGTTAAAAAACAGAATATAAATGTTAACAATGTTGACGTTTAAAAATAATAAAGCTAACAAAAATATGGAGTAGGAGGGACTATAATTATTCCCCTGTCCTTTATACTATACTGTCCGAAATTATAACGAGTAATCAAAAAAATCAGTTTTTCAGAGTTTAATATCTTTGGAGACAACTTGTAGCAATGAACGTATCTTGTGGCGATGTTTAGCAATTTTGTTTTTTTGGTTTTATTTCTGTTCTTTTTATTATTCAGCTAAAATTAATTAAATTTAGCACTTTTAATTAAAATGGTTAATACAGTTTTTCTAAGATGATCTCTGGCTGTAGATACACATTAAGCAATGTAAAATCACCTTCTTCCACCAGGTGAGGATAAGAGAAATCTGAGTTAGAAGAGGTCCTTCATCCCACTCTGCTGGCACCTTGATCTCCGACTTTCAGCCTCTAGAACTCGAGTTAAGATGCCAGAGTAGTAGGAGGACTCTATGCTTGCCTCATAACTTGAACACTGCTAGATAAATAACTGGATCATTCTGAACACCCAGGAAATCTGCCTAAGGACCTACAGAACAAGCTGCATGACCAGGAGGAGAGAAGAGGCCACATGGTGGAGGGTAGGTGGTGAGGAGATGTGATTTGGGGGAGAAAAGGATCATGGGTACTGCGGAGAGGAGGGAGCCCTGATCACGGAGAGAGGAGACAGAGAAAAAGACAGAGGGAGCATCGCACAGGGGCTCACACAAGGAAAACTCTTCTCCAATGCCACTGACTGGAAAATGAGAGGGGCTGCTTATCTTCAGTGTTTACAACCAGCAGAGCTCCAAGACTGGAGTTTCAGAGTTCTGCACCATGGATGGTATGGAGCCAGCAGGCACTGCAGTGCTTCTGTGGAGAAGGCAGGCAGAAGCCCAGGAGTAGATGATGCGGTCTGAGGATCCCCTGGGGCACACTGGGCAAGATGTTTCCCCTTCTTGGAGTGCATCTGGGAGAGGTGGCATTGCCACACAGGGGGCAAAAGAACTGGCAGGCACCATCGTGCTGCCCCATTCATTGGCACAGGCATAGTGATACCTGCTGAGGGTGGCTAAGCTGGACTCGGGCTTTTTGCTGTGCTTTCCTCTGAACTCCAAGCTCCTGCGTGTTGGTGTGACTGCCCTTCTAGGATAAACCAGCCTCAGCTCCTCAGTGGCATGACCTTCCCCCAGAGGACCAGCACGGTCTGAGCCACGCTGGATCCCTAAAGTTTGGAGTTTTGAAACTCACCAGCAGGTCTGATAAAACATGGGTTTACTGTGCTGCTAAGCGAGCAGACGGCCCTGACACAAATGTCTCAGATCCCTGGGACTCACGAGGGGAGACCGTCTGCTCTCCAGTGAGGACTTTTCAGACAGTGGCGGGTGTGAACGCACCGGGGACAATGGAGAGGGCTGGTGCCATTCTTCTCCCCTGCCCATCAGCATGACCGAACGATAGCGACCAGCCCAGCACCCACAGTGGAGGCCAGAGCCACTTAAACCAAGCCCTGTCCCCCTGCACTCTGCAGGTGCTTCTTTACTAGGGCAAATGAGTGTGAGACACAGAGCAGCAGGTTCCTCCCCCAGAAGACCAGCACAAACTCCTACCAAGCCTGCTCACCACAGACTGCTGTAAAGCTTCAACTCTAGTGGCAACAGATTAGGCCTCTTAACAGGCAGACCAGAACACACCTAGTTAAGATCTGGCACATTCTGGACAAGGTCCAAACACTGCCCACTGCAGGCAAGGAGACGTTCTCCAAAGGACTGACCTCAGAGAAACAGCAGCCCAACCACGGAACATAGCATACACCAGAAACATCTCCTAAAGCACCAGGCCCTAAGAAGTATATGACCTCTTCTTAATGAAGCCATTACTCCCGGGAGCAGGAAACACAGGCTCTCCCAACACAGCGAAGAAGACAAAGGCCTAGACAAAGTGCCAATATTTTTTCCACCTGTGCCAACTCACCATGTTATCGCGTCTATTCCATCAGAGAGATACTCAGGAAATATTCTCAAAATTTTCATACATAACCATGGTCAAGAACAAAAAATAACCAAGAGAAGACAAAAAAAAACCCCTAAGTCGCAAGTAATGGCCTCCCATTCTGAGTGATGCATTTCTTTTAAGTTTACTTATTTATTCTGAGAGAGAGTGCATGAGAGAAACAGAAAGAGGCGGGGGGGGGGGGGAGGGAAAGAGAGAGAGACAGAGAAAGAGAGAGAGAGAGAGAGAGAGAGAGAGAGAAAGGGAGAGAGAGAAAATGAATCCCAAGCAGGCTCTGTGCTGTCAGCACAGAGCTTGAAGTGGGGATTGATCTCACAACTGTGAGGTCATGACCTGAGCCCAAATCAAGAGTCAGACACTTAACTGACTGAGCCACTGGGTGCCCCATGATAAATTTCTCATAAAAGTTTCAACACTGGGGTGCCTGGGTGGTTCAGTTGGTTTGAGCATCTGACTTCAGTTCAGGTCATGATGTCACCGTTCATGAGTTCACGCCCTGCCACTGGACGCTGTGCTGAAAGCCTGGAGCCTGCTTCGGATTCTCTGTCTCCCTCCCTCTCTGCCCTTTCCCTGCTAGCTTACGTATGCTCTCCCTCAAAAACAAACACTAAAAAAAAAAAAAAAAACATTTAAAACAAAAAACCTTCAACCTCACTATCAGAAGAACTAGAATGACTGAGGGATACTAAAGCTCAATTATTTTTTATTGTGGGCTCCTAACTGTCTCCAGGGAAACTGGCATATGAAGGGACCTGACAGAGGTCTATGGTGCTTTCTTACTGCCGTGTCCTCAGGGAAGCACACCAGAATCCCTTGTGCCCGGGGCTACATGCATGAGCTTCCAAGACCCAGGAGACATCTATACCTGAATAGGGTGACTATCTTGTAGTTTGACTAGTTAAGTAATTGCCAGACAGCAAAAGGAAGCACCTAGGGGACAATCAGAAGAACTGTATATCCTGCTAAGGAAATCTCACGATAAGGATGACAATTGAGACTGGATTTGGACTGGATTTACTTTAAGTTAGAACAGACTTACACCATTTGTTTTAATTCAGAATGATAGCAACAGGAGTTTTATACATTTACTGCCACCTAGAGAAGGCAAAGATAGTTAAAACTAAATGTCTAAAACTGTATGAATTAGAAGTCTAGCTCTGATGGGGAAAACGCTCTTCCTGTCTGGCTGGCTCCTGGGTGTTGGCTGGGTTCATCTTTCCTTGCACTGGTTCTGCAACTCTACAAGAATGACCGGAACCCCAGGAGCACAGGACCATTTTTATTGAAGGATATGTAAGTATGCTGAAGCCTGTAGGATGCCTCATTCATCCAAACTTACAAACCCATTCAGCTACTTATAAATAATCCACTCAAACCTTATCCAGCACCTGCTAAACCAGAGGCATATAATGGGTGTGTGAGGACCTCAAAGACAGACATGAAGGTCCCTATTCCCAAGGAATTAACAACTTAGCGGCAAAGAGGGAAGAGCAAAATGCAAATAAATATGCCTGAAGAACTATTCAATACCATCCTGATTCTGAAATGCTTCACAGCGTGGAGAATCTTTTACTCTGTAAGATTCCTAAAGTCACAGAACATCAAAAATATTTTTTAAAGTTTTTATTTATTTTGAGGGAGAGCCAGCATGCATGAGAGCTGGGAAGGGGCAGAGAGAGAGGGAGAGGAAGAGTCCCAAGCAGGCTCCATGGTGTCAGGGCAGAGCCCGATGCCGGGCTTGAACTCATGAACTGTGAGATCATGACCTGAGCCAAAGCCAGACACTTAATCGACAACTGACTGAGCCACCTAGGCGCCCCCAAAACATTACTTTCTTAAAAAGACGTGGGTCATTGTCTAGAAATGGTTACATTAAGGCTCTTTCTTTTATTTCATTTACATTTTTTCACTGTTTATTTTACAGGAGGCTTCATAGCACTGCTGACTTCACTTGCACAGGATAAGCTATTTCACCCTGTTTGCTGGTTAGGCATCAGTCACCTTTCTTTCCCTGTAATCAGCTTATTTTTGACAGTTTTTTACCTTAATTGACTTAATTTTAAGTGCTATCTTCTTCCTCCATCTGCTTGATTTTACAGGATCAGCCAGGATGTCTTAAGAGTGGCTAGCTTTCGCTTCATGTGTAACTAGTGTAGCTGCATTTGAACACTGACAGCAGACTCATCCTGTCACAGAGTGTCCTGCTGCTCCTCAGTGGGGCCTACAGGTCCAGGGCATGGGCTAGATGATTTGACATAGATAGCCAACACAATGGTCAAGTCCAGAGTACGGGCTAGATGATTTGATATTCAGATACCCAACATAATGGTCAAGTCCAGGGCACGGGCTAGATGATTTGACATAGATAGCCAACATAATGGTCAAGTCCAGAGTATGGGCTAGATGATTTGACATTCAGATACCCAACATAATGGTCAAGTCCAGGGCACGGGCTAGATGATTTGACATAGATAGCCAACATAATGGTCAAGTCCAGAGTACGGGCTAGATGATTTGACATTCAGATACCCAACATAACGGTTTAGACTCTGGAGTTAGCTATGTCTTGGCTTTTATCTTAGCCATGTCATTTACGAGAAGCCTCCTTAACCCTTGGGGCCTCAGCTTCTTCAGCTGAAAAATGAACATAATTCCACTGTACATAACTGAAGGCAGTATTGAATGAGATAACTTCTGTCAAAATACCTAGACCATGGCATTAAATATGGGCAGTGAATATTATTTCACTTCTACATTCTTTCAATGATGTAGCTTCATTATTCTACTATTTTGCAGTCTTAAAAAAAAGGTTAAAAAGAACTCGGTGGTCTTCTTTATCACCTTTGTAATTTGCTAACAAGCCAGCTGAAATATTCTGACAACACAATTTTTAACATGTAAGATGTTTACTGCCATGTAGGGCTTCTAGGTAACAATAGCCGGAATACAAGAGATCCTGACTAAAGACCTGAACACCTGACAGGATCCTGATCACCTAATACACACTCCACTTGACTTCCAGTACTGAAGTTAGCTAAGTAATTAAATAGGGTGGCCCCTGTGCCTTGAATTTTCTTAAACTCATGATATGGCATTGGCTTTACTGAGGTTGGTAGCAGGCCATTTTTAACTAAAGGTCACTGACTTTTAAATTACTTACGATACAATAACATGACTTTTTTTTTTTAGTACATTCTTTACATGTCACTCTCCCAGTATAGTTTTCTATTTTAGAAACTACTTCTATTAAATTACAAACTTTACAATACCCAAAAGACTAGAAAACAAACAAACAAACAAACAAAAACCCATCAGTATATACGTAACTGAGGTTATACACAAACACATATTCATGCATTGGGGCTACACAAAAATTATAAAATTATTTAGCCTTGGAAATAATGCAAAAGAGGTAATTATACTACACGCCAAGAATGTAAAACAAAAATAAATTCTGCTTCCCCAAAGAGATCTTATCTGAAGATATATAAATCCTATTCAAAGACTTTTTATTGAAAGCAACAGGGTGCCAGGCTGGCTCAGTTGTTTAGAGCATGAGACTCTTGATCTTGGGGTCATGAGTTTGAGCCCCATGTTGGGCGGAGAGATTACTTTAAAAAGTTAAAAAGAAAGAAAGAAAGAAAGAAAGAAAGAGAGAGAGAGAGAGAAAGCAAGCTCGCTCCCAGGACTTAGCAAAATTCCTGGTATATATGATTGATAGGCAATCAATAAACCCAGATCAATAAACCTTTCCTACAAAGTTACTAACCTGAACTTTATTCTATATGTAAATATAGAATCAAGTTATAAAGTTAAACACTTGCTTGAATTCTATAAACACATGAACTGCAAATAAGAATTACCCTAAGTTGCCAAGAAAGTAAGTGGCAGAACCAATAAAAAAGTTCGGGTCAGTAACTTTGTAGTTTCTACCAACCATTTTACAAAACATTACAAAGATCCAGGTCATTATCGTTACCCTTGCTCAGAGGTGAAATAACTGAAAGAAAGAAGCCATTAGGTCCAGACATCCAACAAGGCAGATTCGGTAGAGAATTACAATGTTCAGCCCCAGATGTGTTTTCTTTTTCATCTTTTTCATTCTCATATTACGTCTTCCCTGAATGCTGCTGTTGAATTCCTGGTGAAAGTTATCAGGAAGGAAATCTGCAGAGGAAAACCTGGTGCTGAGTCTCAGGACCCAGGGACTGTGTCTCCCACACTTGTCGGCAGTTTTACGCTGTTTTTCCGACAGGCACTGCTGAATATTTCAAGCAGCACAGATGACAAGCGAGGCAGAGCAGTTTTACTGCAGCAGGACCCCACTGACAATGTCCTCTATGGTTCAATGAACTCTTTACAGAAAGTTGTCTTTTTCCCCCAATACAGTATATCCCAATAAACTGAAACCCGGCTGCAGGAACAAAACATGGCATAGGAGATAAAATCATGACTTGGCAGATAATTTCTTGAATACACAGATCGTTTTAAATCTCCAACCTTTAGCCTCTGCTTCACCCAATAATATCGTGTACAGATTCAGCAATACACTTAAGACCAATCTGTTGGAACTGTATTTTCTTATTTAGTATCTTTTTTGGTTTAAATAAACTAGAAAGAATTTTAAGTTTCCTTGTTTATCCATTAAAAAAATGTCCTAAGAATTTTCTGTAATTTCACTGAAAAAGATACAAATCTCTAAAACGTGAAATGTCATAGGCTATTGAACACTCACCCAAACCAGACTTTTTTAATCGTTTTAAGTGCTGACTTGTTTGTTTTCCAGTGGGAGATTTTTGCCCATGTTTCATTTCTTTATCTGAACTGTCTGCTTCACCATTTTTAGATTCGGAGCCTAAAAAAGGAAATAGTTATTATGTCATTATCTTCCTCTTGCTGTCCTTGAAAAGAAAAATCTAAAATTGTTTCAAAAACCATAGATATAATCTCCTTTTCTATAAGTTAATTCACTACCTTTGGCCACAATCTGATTCCTCTACTGGATATAAAGAGAAAAGCCCAATAAATCAATCAAACAGAACAAAAAGCAGGAACAGATGGCCTAATAGTGGAGTCAAAAACACGTTCTCTGATCTGATAGCTTTTAAAAGAAACACTCAGATCTTTTGTAAAAACACACGAATAAGCTTCAACAATACTATACCATTTAGAGACCATGCAAGACAGAGACAGAAACATGAAGGCAGAAGAGAGGCTTGAAGAGAAGGAGAGAGCAAACCTCTAGAAATAACTTTATGCTGAAACAGGAACAGAAAATACACACATCAACCTATAATAAATAGAATGGTACATAGCTGATAAAGTGACAGAAGGTAAATTAGAAGAAAAGGTCAGGGCTGCGCTGAGGTGAGAAGAATGTTCCCAGAACACAGAAACTAATAAAGGATGCCCGATTTTGCCGAAGACTGAAAAACAAATTCACACTCACGGAAGAACTGCTTTTGATGGCATTACACACCAGCATGGGGTCCACCATTAAAGTTCAACATTCAAACAAAAGCCAAAGCCACAACAAAAAAATCCACCTAGCAGTCCCACACATTTTCTTGCACCTATTGACATCAGCAAATGAAGTCCTTTGATGATGAACGAGCTGGTGCCTTTTATTTTCTTAAGAACAAAATGCCCTGTTAGGTTTGAATCACTGAAAGAGTCAAAAGTATAAAAAAATTAAAATGAAACCTCAAGTAGGAATATTATTCAGTTGCAGAGCAAATCTGTGCCATCTCTCACAGTGAGGAAGTCTCCTTCGGGCAGAAACTGGCCAAGCATACAATATTTGAGCTCTTTACCTGAAGGCGAATCCGACTGCTCATCAGACACCTTTAATGGTGTCAAAACAACACGAGGAACAGTCTTGTTTACCATCATTGAGACTCCATTTCTTCTTTTCTGCTGCTGCCTCAAAGCCTACAAAACATGATAATAAAATATAACATAAAACTATAGCCAAAATGATTTCTCATGATCGAATTCAACGGTCCATTTGCCCACCACTAGATACCACCTCTTAAGAGACTTAAATTCCACAGAGTCACTAATTTATCCTGATTCTTAATGTCATTTTCATGTCATTTTCCCTCAAAAGCATAAAATCAGGCTTTGGCAAAGGGTATCAACCTGAGAGCGTTTTGGGGTATAATTCTGAAAACAAAGCAGCACTTAAAGGTTTGTTCTACCTCGGCAGCATGGCTTGGGAGCCCATGGAACTTGAAGCCATGGCTCCCAAGTAAAATAAATGCAAAATAAATGTTTCAAGACCAGGATAAAAATATATGTGTCTGCACTTCTCTTGCAGGTGCGTCCTCTCCAGTGCACTGCTCAGTCAATCAAGTTAACACCGAGTGTCATCAGTATGTACAGCAGGTAAGGACTACAGTATTGATGCACTCACTCAGCCGTGGGGAGCGCTGCACAAAATCACTGAACATGGCAGGAATCATTTATTTCTGTGAAGGGAATCAGTCCTAATCTTGGAAACCTTGCAGCACTCGGCTTCTGTCTGCTTGACTTTGGGCATTAACCTTCAGAACACGAACATGACGGCGTTCTGGCAAATCCAGGAAAAAAAAAATTGATACGAGAATAAATCTCTCCAAATGGGAGTGCTTTGTGTTTCATAAATGAATCAACCACAGCGATGATAATGTAATAAAAGACATTTAAAAGTTCTGAAATACAGCTTATCCAGTGGATCGCTTTACACAGAAAATTACCTGTAATAAAAAGGGTATTCAGCACACGAAACTGAAGAGACATTAAATTCCCAGTTACAGGGAGGCTAAAATTCCTCAAAAGGTTAAAAGGCTGACCACAGACAGTCTCAAACATTTTTATTCCTGGCTTCTGTGTCATTTCTACCAATTTTATAACAACTCAGTTACTTGATTAATGTTCTTCGACCAGAAGTTGTCACAACCTCCTAAAATACTGCACTGACTATATATCCCCTGCTGTCAGAAACAATGTCACTGTATTTGCAAAGGGTATTAGTTGAATGTCCAACTTGTAGACCATAAGATTTAGCAATCAAATAATTACAGAAGTGAAAAATTAAACACCACTTAAATGAGAGAAAGCAGATTCAGATGAGATTTAGAACCAGATGGCAAAGCGAGCGGCTGGGGGAGTCTATTACAAACGATACTGTTGGCTATTAGTAACACAAGCAACTTCCCTTCAATTCCTACATCTCCTGGGCTTTTGTCAAATACGAGGCACCATGTGGGGACAAGAGATCAAACCCAAATAAAATGCCCTCCTCCTCACCTTTTGCTTGCTGTCAATAATATATTTAATGAGAACATGTGTGCCATAAAATATTTAGGACATTTACTACTTTTTTTCATCAAGGTGTACATAACTGCATAAATGTCTATAGCCTGGTGTAAAAGCTCAAAGCCCTTTATAGACATTAACCTATCAATCCAATAACAAAACAGAATGAGGCAACACAGTGCCTCAAATTACAATCAACACCATTTTTGCCTACTACGTAAGACTTCACAAAACAATAACCTGTGTACAAAGAATGATTAATTTTTAGGAGTCTATACATCATAGATTTCGACTATTTCCCTTCGCAATCCAAGTGAGTATTTTAAAAAATATTCATTTTATGTTAGGGTGGATAGGTATATATTTGAAAATACCGCTTAAGAAAAAGAGATTAAACACAGGTGCTACCTAGAACTGGAATCATAAAGTTAAAGATGCCATGTCTTTTCATAGCATTTTTGGTAGATAATAACTAAAGTAATAAACATTTTGTCCTGAGAGGACTCTACTATAGAAAAATTAGCAGCGGGACAGACAGCACACATGACAGAGATGGAGGAGGAGGGGGAGGAGGAGGGGGAGGAGGAGGACGACCACGACGGGGAGGGGGAGGGGGAGGCAAGAGGAAGAGAACCACCACCACCGGCCATGCCAGCACCACCCAGAGCGTCAAGGTGCAGCCAAGGTAGGGAAAAAGGAATACTAATCAGTATTGAGACCATTTCAATGATTTTTTAAAATAAATACGTACACAGAAATTTGAATGAATATTTCTTAACACAGTATTTTTAAATACTGAAATGAAACAATGTCTCTCGGTGACCAAAACTAAATGTCCCCAATTAAAAAAATTATTTTAAGTGTATTTAAAATATGCACACTTTCCTGTTTTACTTCTGAAAAACATGCATTATATTTGACCCCAAGTAACATTTCTACGGGCAGATAAACAAAAATTGGGAAGTCTTTGTTTACTGCAAGGCCAGTGACAGCAGTGAAGCAGCAGGCTATGAGGCAAACTCAAGGAGTACCACAGTTCAGTTATTAGAAGGAGCATCTTGATCACATTTACTAGATTCATGGTCACTTTAGGCTAACTTGCAGATTCCAATTCACTTCCCAGAAAGCAGGATTTATTTGACTCTGGACACTAAGGACACCTTCCAAGCAGATCAAAATGTGGATGGAGGTAGAGGCAAACCGTGCTAAGTGAGGGACTTGGGATCGTGTGGGCTCCAAACAAGAAAACTCTGGCACTTGTCATGTCCATGAGGCTGGCTGTAGTACAATGGTTCCTGTATTAATAGCGATCCCTGTTTTCTTGTTGTAGGGTGTTCGTCCTGCAAGTAACGAAGCTAGTCGTTCATGGGTTGTTTGGTTACATAACTCTATTTCCGCAACGGCGGGCACATCCACCACTCACACATATGCTGCATGTCTCCTCACAATCCCTTGAAAAATGTGCAGTACTTTTTTGGAGCACATCGGCTGGGGTGAGACAATGACAGTGGGACGCGGAAGTGAGTGGGAAAGCACATATCCCGTTGGAAGAGGCAGTAAGTACTCAACAGATGCGACACAACTAGATTTTTAGGTGAGTCTTCCTGTTTTTAAACAATGTACCAGACAAAACAAAGATGACTGAGCTAAACTCGGGCTGAGGGCACTAACCTTCGAGACCTACTACGCACCTATCCCAATGGTCCTCACCTCACCAGATAAATGAGTCTAACCACTGCCCAGCAGAGGGCTTATAATGTGAGGATCTGTAGAGGAACAGGGACTGGCGCGGAGCCATCTTACTGACTGTGTGGTGCACTGGGTAAGGGCAAGGTTGCAGAGGCAGAGAAAGAATTAACTAACCAGCTGAGTAAGGCTGGGTAAATTACTTGGGCAAAATGTCCCTATAAAACAGAGACGACAGTGTTGGTAAGATGTTTTAAATACGAAATCACAGAACAATATTTAACACTATTTGTAGCACATAGTAAATATTCAATAAATGTTAATTATATCTATCTAATTTACTCATTCTGTAACGAATGCATTTTTTGAGGACTTACTGTTGTAGTCCGGTATACGCACTGCTGATCCATAGCAATGAATAAGACAAAAACATTTTTGTCTTCATTATTTCACATTTTAGCAAAAGACTGACAAGGAATCACAGAAAATAAACATCATAGTTTTACACACACACACAAGTACTAAGAAAATTATGCCAGGATGATGAGGGAGAATAACTGGGGTGGGAAGGAAAACCTCTTGGGGGGTGACAGTTGAGAGGAAATCCAAATGACAAGAAGAACCAGCCACGTGAAGATGGCAGAATCTCCAATCAGTTTAAAAAACAGTATTGAGACCCCTATCAGGAAAATTCTTTGGCGGTTCAAGGAATAAATAGCCAGGGTAGCTGGAAAAAAAGACTAGGAAGATTACAGAAATGGAAAAGAATTCCCCGAAATGATTGCCAAGGGTTTATTAGGAACAGGGGATTTATGGCCAAAGCAAAAGGCAGCTGTACAACCCCAGTCTCTTCCCACAGCCTACAGTGACCACACTGGTACTTGTGCACTGGAGATGTGAAAGAGGCCTCGCAAAGAGAAAGCGCCGGGTGTCTTCCAAGAAATAAGTGTACTCTGTCTTTACACACTTCTTCGGCATACATCTATAAGGCTCCACTGCATGCAGTACATTGCACCCCACACCTTGGACAAGCTTCCCAGCAGTTCTGAGCATTTTGAGCCCTTTAGGGAAGGTTCCTTTAACACTCCAGTAACACTTCTGCCTCAGAGCCTCTGCATGAATTCTTTTCTGTGCATGTACGCTCTTCCCTCAGGCATCTGAATGGTTCATTTCCTCATATACTTGAGTCTACTCATTGCCTTTGCCCATCTGGGCTGCTAGAACAAGGTAACACAGACTGGGTAACCTGTAAACAACAGAAATTCATTCTACACAGTCTGGAGGCTGGAGGCCTGAGATCACAGTGCCAGTGTGAACCTGTGAGGGCCCCTCCTTTAGACCATGGGCTTCTCTTTGTATCCTCTCGAGGCAGACAGGGGCTAGGGAACTGTGGTAGGGTCTCTTTTGTAAGAACACTAACCGCGTTTAGGAGGGCACGGCCCTATTGGCCTAACACTTCCAAAGACCTCATCTTCAAATACCATCAAATCGAAGATTTCAATTTATGAAATGTGGGGGACACAAACATTCAGGTCACAAACTCTTACACTGCATTTCCCACCATATTCTCCATCCCTAACACCCACTATGCCTTATTCTCCTCCCATGGAAAGTATATTATACTGTGTAATGTCATTTTCTCTTCTCTTCCCCAACCTAGAATACAGACTCTATGAAAGACAAGGATTTTCATCTTTTTTTTGTTCACTAACATATTCCCAGTGACTAGAAGATGATATGGGCTATACTAGGTGCTCAGTAAATATTTACTAAGTGTAAATAAAAAACTCATAAAAATAATTTTAATAAAAATAGAAAAGCTCTCATCTATTTCTCTGTAAATTATATTACTGGTTTATTCAAAAGGCAGAGATTGGCATGGAACAATCAAGAAATAACTTTATTCTCCTAATGTTGCCTTCATATGTGTTCTGACCAATTTCCCTTTTCCATTTCTGGACAATACTTTACATACAACATACAGCTTTTCGGGTCATCTTCAAGTATTTACACAGTCTCATTTTTCAGGCTTAAAAACATGAGTTTGACTATAAAGCCTTCTTTCTGCTCTCCCAGATCACACCAATGCTTCGGGTCAAAAACTACATTAGTTAACAGATTCCTGATTTTACTCTTCCTCCATTTTCTTCCTCCATATCTGGGCTCCCCAGGATTGGGAGTTGAAAAGGAGGTGAATAATAGGTCAAAGTTGTCTCATCCAGTATTACCACAGTCACAGAATTACAATCTTTGGGGAGGCAGGAGGCCAACTGCTAGATTTCGATGGCATACATTATCTAGTTATATAGATAACGTTACCTATGTACTTATCATCTAGTTATAACTATATATGTATATATATATATACACACACACACACACACATATATATACACACACATGTAAAAGTGTGTATGTACATATGTATATATGTAGGTGTGTGAATACAAATAAAAATAAACATATAAAATATAAATGAGAAATATATATATGTATACATATATACATATATATGTATATACACATACATACATACATATACATACATATATACATACATACATATAAAATCCCATCCTTCATGAATGTTTCTGTCCGAGTCTTTCTCTCACTTAGACTGTGCCTCCTTTCACCAAGAGAGAGGATGTAGCAGAGCTCTATACACTTTAATAAAATCTCCTTGGTTAATACTCCTCCAAATAAATCTTGAGCTATTTTTTTATATCAACTATTGATCCATGATCAAGGGCTGTCTAGGCTTCTTTCACTAAGTCCTTTGAGGTTGTGTCTGGCACCTCTCTTTACAACAGGTATACGTGTATCCCATTGTCCTCAGTTTTGAGCTTTAGCTAAAATTCCAGAAGAACAAGAAAATTCCTGTTTTATACCCTGCTACAAATATCACAGAAGTTAAATGTAACTTAGTTTATCATTATATAAATTTGGATATCCCAAGGCCTGGACAATAGAAAGCCACATAATAGATTAAGAAAATGAGACTAGGAGAGTCACTTTAGATGGTGGTGGGAGGTTTGTTCTTCACAAGGGTACCCTAAAAGGGAGATTTTATTTCGTTGTGATAAATTACAAAAGGTGGCTTTTTCTACTTCACACCAAAGGTCTCAATTAGCTAGAGGCAGCCCTGTTGATCAATCTATAACATTGCATTATTTTGACACTGACATTATGTAATGTCTTAACGTATTAGTCTTGATTCATTTTAGGGGGATGATATCATTGAGGTACTTCCAACTAACCAAGTCTTAGCTATACTTTGAAATGCTAATGGAATATCTCATTGAACAAGTTTAAACCCTGTAATTTCCAAGCCAGGAACACACGTTATCAAAACATAAGAAGATGGCAAGTGTAAATGAGTCTACTATGAAGGAATATACCTTTCAGCTGTCCACGTATATAATGTCCAACACACCCAAGCTACACAGAGTACATGGCACCAACCAAGTTTAATACTTCCAGGTACTATTCAGTATGGAAAAAAAAAACAAAAAACAGGCTTCAACTTGGAAATGAACTCACTTTCTAAGTAAGTTCTAAAGGAAAACATAACAGGAAACAAACAGAGCTAAACCAGTCAGGGAAAAGTAAAGATCCTATCATACATCAATTACAATTCTGGCTTTAAGCAAAAGGATAGAAATCAAAAGATGCTGACTGAGCATCCTTTTCTCTAGAGATGTATTGTGATATTCTCTTGTAAAAAGGGACCCAAAAAAAGCCTTTAAATAAACATTTCATTTTGTAAACAGAAAGGCTTGTCAGATAACTCTAAAAAAAATTGAATGGTTCTCGTTTTACTCTAATGAAAAATAAAATAAAACCTAAAATCACAGGCTCTGCACTCACTTGGAATTTGCATAAACCAGTAATGCCTGCTTTATTTTAATAGAGAAACAACACTAACAATGTAACTTAAGAATGCACTGAATGCAATAAGTCCTTTACTGAAAAATGTGAAAATACCACACGCTGTGAATGCTAAAATAATTAGAAATACACACATACAAAACAGCTGGCTGTGTCAGGCACCACCAACTTGCATTGTTGCTAGTATGATAAATGTCAACGCCCATGTTCAGAAACTGCCATCGCACAACATAACCTTTGGAATTTCACAGTAGTGGTCAAACATATAAAGCTAAAGCAAAATACCAAGACCATATCTGCTTTGTGATATGAAGAGGGAAAAACTGCCTAAAACTGCCACTTTATGAAAAAATTCTACCACCCTAAATAAATAATGAAGGAACTCAAATAAAATAACAGCAACAGCATAGAAAGGTTCTACTCTGCACCATGTTTCATCCCATAACAGACTCATCCTTCCTTAATGTTACATTTGATTCTGCTGTTTAAAAACTTCCAAAATTTAATCTCTCTTAATTATCCTTCTTTAAAATTCAAAATCTAATCATTTCATACTTTTTAAGATCATTACAACTAAAAAAAAACAAGGTGGAAAGAAGACAGGGAACAAGGTAATAATCAGCAATCTGCTACTCTCCAGAGGCTTCTGAATATGTTTTATTTGGAATATGCTTATTCAGAAAAAAATAATCTACTGAGATGACAATATATTATTCAGGTAATTGTATCTAACATATGATGCTAACTAACATTTTGATGATTAGAAAGTAAAAGGGACCCAAATATTTAGGAGCAATGACAATATTCTGTATCAACAGGCAAGGGACATTCTAGCCTCCCTATCGTCCAGCCTATAATTACACTGCAATCCGGAGTGCTGCGAAGTACAAGAGCCACTCTCTATGGCAACATGCTTCAGGTGGGGGTGGTGGTGGGGGCGGAGACAGGGCCTCAGATCTGAGAAATCATGTCTGGCTTAGTTTGCATGAAGGCTTATTTTAAATTATTATTATTTTTTTTGCTACATTTAGTCTTACAAAGCTACTGGGTTTTGTTTATTTTCTTTTTTTCCACCTACTTCTTTCTAAGATTCTACATGGGCCAATATACACTTATATTACTAGAGTCCTATTGACTCAGAATATACTTCTAGTAAAAAAAAAGCTATATATTTGATATAGTTGAGTGTCTACCATTATAAGTGTTGACGCTGAGCATAAGCAGTCTGTGTTCGAAAATAATATTAATGACTTTGCTGTCTTGCTTTCCTTACATTATACAAATACTGAAGAATGTAAATGTCCTTGGATATCATACTACATACTACATACCATATGCTAAAAGGCAGTATTCGTTAAGAGGGAAGAATCTAAAACTATGATTCCGGGTTCAAATATCATCTCCCAAACTCACTAGCTGGACAATTGTGGGCAAGTTAGCTAAAGTCTCTGGGCCTTATTTTCCTCATTTGAAAAATGGGAATACTAGTACACACATTAAAGGATTTCTATAAGGATTCAATGACATAGTATATATAAAATGCAGAGCATAATGTCTAGAATTCAGAGCAGTAAATATCAGCTAATGTAATTATTATTAGGGTCATTCAGCTGGCCCTGCATTCATGAGATTATGACTTATACATGCATTTATACACACAAGAACATATTCACAAGTAGAGAAAACACACACACACACACACACACACACATATATGTATGTATATATATATATGTGTATGCACACATACATACACTTAGAGCGAATTCTATTTGGTCATAGCCATCCAACTATCCAAAAGAAAAGAAAGCTGCAAATTTGCTGAGGCTGCTACAATTTAAAATGCTTCATGTTCAGTCAATTTTTGAAATGCTGTCTTAAGAAATTCAGCAATTACAGGGAATCTGGGCAAAATTCTGCAAGAACAGCTTTTTTCTAAATGTATTTCCAATATGAATTTGATTATTAATCTAACATTAGCATATCTTTTACATATTGTGCCATATTCTCACTGTAGCTAATTTGCTATTTGGTTATATAATATGAAATCTTAAGAAATTAATACTCTTCTAGGACATGAAGAAGCTTACAGGACAGGTTTCTTAAAACAAGGCTTAAATCCTAAGCAAGCAAGTGGCAGTTCCCATGAGCACATGCTCTACAGCAAAACAAAAACACTAACTCAAAGTTAAAAAATGTTTTAGTAATGGCAAAACATGTTCCAGTAATACGAAACATGTTCCAGTAATATGAAACCTAAATGAAGAAAGTAAAAAATAATGGGACATAACAATACATGGATTTGAATCTCTATCTTTACATTCATACACAGGGATGTTTCATAATGTACATAGTTTTTAAATCACTGCCCTTCAAAAGTATGACTTTCATTTATGATTGTATCTATGTTTCTTAAGTGCTACAAGTACCAGTATCCAGCTTTACATCCTTTGTTCTATCCCGGTTAGTATTTTATTATCTGCATCCTATTTGCCGCCTGAATGAGCCTTTTCCCAGACTTCCCTGTCATCTGTCCTTTATTTCATCAATTAAAAAGGGATCT
The DNA here is from genome assembly GCF_018350195.1 of Panthera tigris. Lineage (NCBI taxonomy): Eukaryota > Metazoa > Chordata > Mammalia > Carnivora > Felidae > Panthera > Panthera tigris. The sequence goes on along the minus strand of NC_056671.1, from coordinate 54,865,911 downwards.
CAACACTGAATTCAATTTTGTTCTTTGATTTAAAACATTTCACAAGACAGAAATGGCAAGCTCACCAAAGATTATTTGATGCAACACTAATTACCTTAAATACAATACCAATGAAAGGAAATACTGCAATTTCGATAATTAGTAGAGAATAGAAAAGTAATTTTAATTCAGTACAAAAATGTTGAGTTTCTTTCCTAAGTGTCCTTGTTTGAAGTAGAGGAGAAGGTACATGGAGACATTCTAAGTCTAGGAGATTGGATATGACTATTAAGAACTTTACTGGTTAGTGAGACTTAAAAAAAATTAACTTTATTTAAAAAACATGATTTCTCGGGGCGCCTGGGTGGCTCAGTCAGTTGGGCGTCCGACTTCAGCTCAGGTCATGATCTCACGGTCCGTGAGTTTTAGCCCCGCGTCGGGATCTGTGCTGACAGCTCAGAGCCTGGAGCCTGCTTCGGATTCTGTGTCTCCCTCTCTCTTTGACCCTCCCCCATTCATGCTCTGTCTCTCTCTGTCTCAAAAATAAATAAACATTAAAAAAATAAAAAACAAACACGATTTCTCTTTCCTTGTTATAAATTTATCTCTAGAATGATACTTCTCTTCCTAGACTTGGTAAGGGCCTGAAGGAGGTAAGATTGAGGGGGCTGTCACAGAAGGATCAAAACAGGAGTGCCTGGGTGACTCAGTCAGTTAAGTGTCCAACTCTTGATTTCAGCTAAGGTCATGATCCAAGGGTCATGGGATCGAACCTCATGTAGGGATCCACAATGAACATGGAGTCTGCTTAAGATTCTCTCTCTCCCCTCTCTCCCTCTCCCTCCCTCCCTCTCTCTCTCTCTCTCTCTGTCTCTCCCTCCCTCCCTCCCTCCCTCCCTCTGCCCTGCTCAGGCTCTCTCTCCTTCTCAAAAAAAAAAAAAAAAAAAAAAAAAAAAGGATCAAAATAAAATATGTAAGAGATGTAAGAGAAAAGCAGTTAAACAAGGGAAAGCCATGAATTTTCACATGAACAGCCACATACATAAGCTTTCCACTTACTGACAGTATTACCATCCTGCAATGTCCCCATCTAACCACGGCATCTCCTTTCCTCTTGCACACACAATTCAGAATCTGCCAGTGTGGCAGCAATAGCTAACATTTACTGAGTGACTATAACGGGTCACTCATTGTACCATGTGCTTTCAACTTCTCACCTCACTTAATCCTCAGGTCATTCCCATGTGAAAGGTACTATTATTTTCCACATTTTCTAGAGAAGAAAGTCGAGATTCAGGGAAGAAAAGTGTCTTGCCAAGAGTTGCAAGAATTCAAGCCAGGGTATCTCAAAGCCTGGAGGCCAATCTTACAACCATTCCCTCCCATCACCATCTCAGGGCAAGGATGCAGAATTCAAGACTGCTTATGTAATATCAAGATGATACTGCAAAATTAACCAAACACTCGCTGATGGACATTCTTGCTCAAAGTAAGCCACAATTACTGTTTTTCTTATTTGTAACTTAATGCATCTCAGTAACAAGAAAGAAATTATCTATTTATTTTTTTACATCAGCTATCAGTTAGACATGAGACCACAGAGGCATTATTCTCAACATATGCAATGCATTTATGAACCCAGTATGTTTACTATAAACCTTACTCAAGAAAATCTTAGTATAAGTTTTTATGATTCCAAGGACATTTTCCCTCTTCTTTTTTACATCAAAGTTCTCAGCCAAGCCTCTCCTAGTTTTCAGCATAGAGTAAAATTAGTGTGAGAATATTATGGAAGTGGTTGAACGTAGGACACGTCTGTTGCTTTCTGATTGCTGTGTTCTTATCTATTTTTCTTTCTCCACATAACACCTTAAGAAGGTAGAACAAAGAACAAATGCCAGCTCTCTTACCTGTTTAAGAGCCTTTTTGGTGTGTTGTTGAAAGGAAGACACTAACTTGCTCTGCACTGCTGTGTTAGCAAGGCTTGAATCTCGAGTGGAAGATGCTTCATCAGTTACCTGCTTTGCACAAACTAGAGACACAGAGAGATAATGATATTACTAATTTGAATTCCTTTTTTTATACCCACTGTAATTAACTCACTTGGAGCTTCTCTCCAATTGAGAATGGATACCTAAAATAAAGCCAAATAGCACAGTAAAAAGAAGAGTATCTAGATTTGAGAGAAGAAATCGGTTAACAACTGTGTGGCCACAGTTTCATGTAACCTCTCTACACCTCCGTTTCCTTACCCACTAATTGATGATAATTTCTATGTCATGGGGCTGTTGTGTGGACATAAAAAAGAAAAACATAACATGTGCCTCAAGACTTGGGCAATGCATAGTATTTTTGAAGAAACAATGTAAACTAACGAAACTGTTTCAAATCTACCAACCTCCATGTTGTTCTTCAATTTACCAGCCCTCCTTCTACAGACTCTACGGCCTACTGTGACACGTTTATCTTCTCCTATGGGCCAAGACATCTACCATGGAGAAGGAAAAATAAAATCCGAGATTCTGGATGTCAATTTAAGACAACTGTGTTCAAGGAAACCATGCCCTCTTTAGATTACCACGTACTCTGCCCACTTGTACCACAGTCAAGCTTTCCTGTCACCTATTCTACAGAGGACATTTTCTTCAAAAAGGCTGCAGAAGAGCCAGTGTCTTGCTGTCATGGGTGACAAAGGCCCACATTCACTTTCTTCTCTATGATGCCTGGATTATAGCTAGAACTCCTCTTCAGTCCTCAAACCTTCCACCCGAGAGAGAAGGTCAACCACTGAGTAACTTCGGCAGCAGCACGGACGCTGGCCCTTTTCTATGCACAACAGAGGGGAAAGAGCTATTTGGAAAATCAAAGTAAGGAAGCACTGTAATTAGTGGCAGAATGGAGGCATATGTCAAAGGCAGGAGGCAAGAGGAAGTTAGATGGAAAAAAATAACTTGAGAACATATTGGAAAAGCTCAAAATATGACTTTTTAAGGGCACCAGGGTTAACATTAATCCAAGAAAATTTCCAAGGAACAGTAACTTGAGAGGATTCTGACCTGAGCTCTAGAGGCAGGTGGAGGAGTAAAAATTGTTCTAGTCAAAAATGGAAGCATATGCACGTGCATAGTGTTGAGAACACTAAAGCTGCTTTAGATAGACTCAAGCACATGCTGCCTAGAAATTAAAAATGTGGCTCATGAAAGAGAATGTTAGGAAAAAAAAGAATTAGTCAAGTTTTTTTTTAATACAGAAATTAATCAAGGTACTGATTACTAAACAAAATGAACAAGTTTTGGACCATGAAATAATTGTTAGTTATTAATGCCAAGCACTTTACATATGTGATCTCATTTCACCCTTGCCACTTCCTTGCTGCTTCCTTGCAAGATGGAAAGGCATTGTCTCTGTTTTTGAGAGAGAAAACTAGAGCTTAGAGAGGCTCAACTACTTGTCAATAGTATCACAGCCAACAAAATAGCAGAGATGGGAGCCTGGGCCAGACCCATAGTTTCCCACTTAAAATATTCGGCCTCAAAGCCCCACAACTGATGCAAAAACTTAGTGTCTAAAGAAGTTTAATTTAGTTGCATCCTGTTGAAAGTGCTGTAACAGGAAGTTAATAAGGGCAGGGAGATCAAGTCATTTAGTCACCGACATGAAAAAACATGAGAGCGAACGGCCCAGAGAGTACTAGGGTTGAAGACGCAAAAGTATTTGCCCATGGATGGAGTCAGAGAAGCCCCTGAATTAAAGATCAGGTGATACCATACGACATTTTTCCTTAAAACACTCTAAACGTTGTAGTTAAGAAACATTTTATAACACTGCTTGCATGAACTATGGCTCCTAGGTTTTTCTCCCTGAAATGATCACTTAAATCTTAACACACTGCCAAATCTTACTCAAGAAAGATTAGAAATCAATCATCGGTTTACATTCCAAAGATAAATTGACTTTTATGGTGATTATACACATGGTCTTTTCGATGTTCTGAGGTCTCTATGAAGTGTAACAAGCCGGGAACTGAGAGGAATGTGGCCAACAGGTCAAATGATGCCAACTACACGGGCCTCAAAGCCGAGCCACAAGCAAAGTGGGCATTAACAAATGCGTTTCATTACTTCACGTTCTTAGAGTAGTATTTCCACCTAGACAAATGGAAACTTACTGATTAGTTAAAAAGGAGAACAAAACGCAGATTTTGGATTTTAGGGAATTGGATTTTAGGGAATTTATGGAAAACAGGAGAATGCTTCTGCATATTGAACATCTACACAAATTTACCAATTTGCTTATTAGGAAGTACTTTTATTCCTAAGTCTTTCAAAGGTAAACTCCAGTGAGGCAGGATCAAAAAATGACAAATGCTGGGGCACCTGGGTGGCTCAGTTGATTAAGTGTCCAACTCTTGATTTCAGCTCAGGTCCTGATCTCTCGGTCATAGGATCGAGCCCCACATGCAGCTCTACACTGAGCATGCAGCCTGCTTGGAATTCTCTCTCTCCCTCTCTCTCTGTCCCTCCCAATAAAAATTTTTAATTTTTTTTAAATGACAAATACCGAATTAGTACGTATGTAATTGAAGCCTGCTATTCCCCTCATATTCTTCTGACTGCAGCAATAAGCAGTACACAGCTCTCCTTCCTGAGGATGACAGGTACCTTACAACTCACTCTATTTCTCTCTGACCTAGAAAGTCACTGAATATCATGATACCTATTTCAGTATCAGAAAATATATTGCATTGTTGGATTTAAATTCACTACTGCACTATGTCAATAGTGATTCACATGTATTTTGTGCTTCCAAAAGGAAGATTCTGTTCAACTTAAAGCCCAGAATTTCAGATGGAGGGCAGGGCGATAAAACGAAACAGCATCAAGGAATCCTATGAAGTTTTTTTCTCAAAATGACTCATTTTCCTTCCACTAAATTCTATTTTGCTCTATCTTCCAGTCCATCCTACACTCGAGAGAAGCATCATGAGGACTCCTTCCTATATAGTTTATTTCCTCCCTGATCCCCTCTTCTGGAACTTACTCCTATCTCCTGGGACAAAACCATTTTTTCCCCTAATTATTTATTTCTAGTAACATAATTATAGAATCTTTAAAAAAGTAAATACAATAGTGGGGGCACCTGGGTGGCTCAGTCGGTTAAGCATCAGCTCAGGTCATGATCTCACGGTCCGTGAGTTTGAGCTCCACTTTGGGCTCTATGCTGACAGCTCAGAGCCTGGAGCCTGCTCTAGACTCTGTGTCTCCCTCTCTCTTTCTGACCCTCCCCTGCTCACGCTGTCTCTGTCTCTGAAAAAATGAATAAACATTTAAAAAAAATTTTTTTTAAGTAAATAAAATAGAAAATAAAATCTCTAAGTGAGTGTTCCTTTGGGTTAAAAAAACCAAATACCTTATTTTTAAGGAAAAACATCAAGAATAAAATGAACAAAGACAGGAAAGACTAAAATGCCCAATGCAGTGCATCCATAAGCTCCAAACAATGCACCTCCATGTGTGGTGTGTACGTGCCTGTGTGTGCTGTGTGTGTATATGTGTGCACTGACAAAAATAGACCCTTAGCACGCGCATATGAGGATTTTATTCATTCTTCTGCCATGTATCTGGTGAGGGTGGCTGAATCGAAAAACACTCACTAAGTAGCTGGATTGTGGAGGTTCACGCAGATTCATATTCTGACAAAACACACGGTTTTCACTTTTATTTAATTCTTGCAGCTTTCTTAATAACAGATGTGATAAATAAATAATACAGGGCTCATTTTAAACAGTTGCCTGAATATTTATATAAGGGACTGAGCCTGGCCTATGAAATACAAGCCAAAGAAAAACTAATGTTAAAGGAAGGACCAGGGGAAATCCCTTGTATGTGAAATTATAACAGAAACCAGGAAACTGAAGAATTAGGGCAGATGTTTTATCCAATAAATATCAAACACTGACAAGCAGCTTAGAAAGTGGTATGTTCTTGGTATTCAAAAACGAATGCAGATTTTTTTCCCCCTAACTTCACTGGCATGATCACAAAATGATGTCAGGATTTATACCTCAAAACCCTCCAAGACTGCCTGCCCTTCCCATAGGTGGAAAAACCAAAGACAAGAAGACATTTTTTAAAAAGGTACAGAAGTATTATTTCTGTCTACGATTTGCTTGGCTGCCAAAACTAGGCAAAGCCAAAGACATACTTAAATGCTCATCTGCTAGCTTTAAATTCAAACAGGTAATGAGATTATCAGTATTTGTTTGTCAACCACTTCCAATCTCACTAACACTCACATTCCCAAAGCCCTCATTCAAAATATTCTACTTAGAAGGCTCAGGAGCAAAGAGAAAGGGAGGATTACAGGTCATCATGAAACAGTCCTGAAGGCTGGAGCAACTGGTGACTGGCCAGCAAGACTGGATTTCTGACTCTAGAGTCTCCATGCTGTCCTCCTCTCTCCCCTTTGTCATTCACCATTCAACTTGAAGATGAAATTGAATAGAAAATACGGGTTAGGGCTCCTATTTTTAAAGCTGCGTGACAGAGAGAAGGTATAGGACATTCTCCCCACAATGTAATTACTAATCCACTGAAAAGGGTACAGGAGGGCTTCGACCTTTAAACCGAGACCTAAAGAAGGGAGAAAACAGAATGCAACCTTGACTTTGTCTCTCTTTCTAGTTTCACATCTTGTCTGCCTCCCCAACTCCCATCGTCTCGGATCCAGCCAACTGAGACCCTGTGGTATTTCCTGAACACAGTGACTTGCTGTATTTACTGTGCTTGCTCTAATCATTCGTCATTCGAATCCCCTTCTCCATCTCTTCGCCTAGCAAATTCACCTTGGCAGACCAAACTCAAACAGCTTCCCCCAAAGCCTTCCTGACTGTGCCAGTCTCCGAGGTAGGCTTACTCCTCCTTCCTCCATGTTTCCTTGGAACTTAGTGTATGAATTCATGGCATTCACCGCAACTGGTGCTTCTGCCTGCCTCACCAGCCACAGCTTCAGCAACTCAGGACTTACTTATGTGCAAAGACAGGCACAGAGCAGTTGATCTATAAAAGTTTATTACACTAAACTGTGAAATGTGATTTTCATTATATTTATCTAAAGTATCTATTTTTAATGTTAACTTTCGATTACGGCTTTTTAAATTTTTAATGTTTGTTTATTTTTGACAGAGAGACAGACAGAGCATGAGCGGGGGAGGGGCAGAGAGAGAGAGAGGGAGACACAGAATGTGAAGCAGGCTCCAGGCTCCGAGCTGTCAGCACAGAGCCCAACGTGGGGCTCGAACTCACAGACCGTGAGATCATGACCTGAGCCGAAGTCGGACGCTCAACCGACTGAGCCACCCAGGCACCCCCAATTATGGCTTTTAATAAGAATTCGTGAATGGGGATGTCAGCAAAGTACAGTTTATTGTTATGGAAAAGCATATACAAGAAGTGAATTTTTTTTTTTTTTTATCTTAGGAAATTGTTTGTAATTATCCTAAAGTCAATTAGGGAAAATATGAAAACCAAACCACAAAACATCCTATGAAGGTCAGTGGAAAGTCATATGACCTGCCATTCAATGCAGATAAATTCCCTTCTGCCATCCTTACTTGTTGCCTTATTTTAAAAGGAAAGTCACAGTTTGGAGGTTTTGCATAGTGGAATAAAAATAAAGATAATTTAAAAGTCAAAATTAGAAATCACAATGCTTACTTAAAATGGCAGGAGCTATAGGAGGGCAGAACTACAACCCAGACCAGGATCTGTGCACAATACAGTCACTGCAACAAAGATATTAATTGCTGTATCCCACTAAACCACACAGTAAGTAATAGGCTATCAGAGGTAACTGGTGTTTGAAGGTCTAACTCAGGCAGGAAGAAGAGCAGCCTTTGATCCATTCCATTTCTATCAGTTCTCCCTCCAATTACTCCCTTTCAATTTTCTGATCAAACTAGATGCTCTCAAATCAAAACAGTTTTCTGTAGAAATAATCCTGCTATACACTATAAGCTTAATACAGGTTTTATAAATAAACAATTTAAATTGAAGAGCACAGAGTATGTTAGGGATAACACAGTGACACATGGTTAGAATTCAATCACATTTCAAAAGAGAACGAAGTCTTAGAGGAAGCTTATTTATGAATCATTCATTTGGTCGCAAAACTTTTACTGAACACCTTCACGCCAAGCGCTGTTTAAAATGCAGGGGGAAAGCAGTGAATAAAACCCAACACCTGACTTTGAGATGATAAAGCTTTTTAAAAATGTATTTTTTCTAAGAACAAGGATATAAAAATATTAATTCTATGTGAGGAAAACCAAGTGTACGAAAACCTACCAGTGATAACTAAAATTTGTTCTGAAAGATCGGTAAGTAAATAATTCAAAAGTATCCCCACATGACAAATAATAAAAAAAGCTTATGTTTGGATTATGTGTGTTTTATGTATCGTACTTACATTTGAAATTGTTCATATCAGACGTTCCAGATATACATGGCAACAAAATACATGCCAAAAACTTTTAAATGACTTAATGAGGACCAGGCAAATCCATTTGACCCCCAAATCACATCCATTTGACTCCATTTCTTTCAGAGAAGAGGTAATTCCTTAATTATTTTTGGATCCAGACTAAGGAGAACTCCCCTCTCTAAAAGCATTCCTTATTGCAAGATGGGTATAGATATCTGGATTTAAACAACTTCCCTCATTGCAATAAAAGACAAAACTCAAAGTGTATGAGTTGCCAAGAAAGGCCAGCAATTAGATAGAGAAACACTAGCAATAAAATAAAGGAAACAGCAATTTTTCCCTAAGAAAATTTCAAGGGAGAAATTGTCTACTAAACACTGTAGGTATTGATACTTGATAATATTTGCACTATCATCTATGAGTAAGATATAGCTAATATAACTGAAATTTTTACTGTATCATTAGCTCAAAAATGCCCTCTCTTTAGTCAGAAGAGGTCTGCCGAAAAGGGAGCAAAATAAAACAAAGGGAATGGTGAATCATATGATAATAACGCTAGCAATGTCTATCAGTGACAACACGCTCCAACAAGATGTAATCAGGCTGATATCATAGGCTGTAAGTGATGCTCCTCTGATATTATGGAACTGGACAGACGGCAATTTCACTGCAATGTCTGTAAATGGTTCACAGATATTTCGGTTTGCCCTGGACACGACACTGAAGCTCCACAGGTAACTAGGAGGAACATTTGCGCACGAAGGTACAACTATGGGAATCCCTTCTATGGGCACTCAATTTATCACCAGAGCCTTTCAGTTACACTAATATCTCTGGATATCCATAAAAAAATATCCCTTTATAGTCAAAAGAGAAACTCAAACCAGAAATAAGGATTTAATAGGAAAAGCACTTCTATAGGTACTAGCCTTTCACCACCTAATCCATTCCTACCACAGAACCAATATAAATTCCTTTCTCAGAATTAGGGAGAATAATAACACAATGAGCTGCCTGAATGGGGGGGAAACAGTAGAAGCTATTTCTTTTACACTACACAACACCTGTGATCTTCTACACTGTATAAGGTTCTTGAAACATCTACACAGAAATACAGCAAAATCCACTTAGGAAATGAGAAATATCAAGAAGCAGGCAGGGAGAATATCATTAAAATGTTGGTACAGGTCAAGGGTAAATGTTTCCTTCACTCGTGGGCATCACGACTAAGTACTTTATACTTTGACACATAAAAGATAACTCCAGTACACAATAAAAAGGGAGCTAGATAAGGCACCGAGGTGGTTTGCTGAGAAATGGTTATACACTGTCGCTTTAAAAAGGAGAGAACGGATAATCTGGCATCAATGAAAAAAAGTGCTTTACTCTTTAAAGAATAGGTGCTTTGTTCCTATATACTAATTATAAACTAATAAATCAGATAGAAGCTTCACTAGTTAATATGAGTAACTGAGGGAATACCTTTAATTCTGGTTTTATTTGAGAGGGAGTTTGCTTTTATTATGAGATCATACTCTCTTTCCAATCTTTATATTATGAAATACTTTTCTCATAGCATGAGAAAAGAAGGGAAAAGTACACTTAAATGGGTCATTTTATCTGCACTTAGAAAACTTCCTTTTCTTCCATGACTCTAGGCTATTAAAAGTGACCAAAATCCATTTATACAGGAACAAAGTCCACAGTTCAAGGGGAAGTATGTAACAAAAAGAAGTCCCTAATGGGTAAAAGAAATGAAAAATAGTATCCATAAGTAATGTTTAAAAGAGCTGGGATAAGTTATTTGGAGGAGATGAAGGGGGTGGGGTCTAGATGATGCTCAGCTGTTCTCCATCACCAGAGAGTTAAAAAAACAACAGGGAATGAGTTTAATTAAAAGCAAAAAAAAAAAAAATCAGCATAAGGAAAAAATTCTTGACTCTAAAGCTTATCAACAAAGAGACAAATATAAAGGAGACTGAGAGATTCCTATCCCTCTGGACACTTACTATTAGAATAATGTCTAATTGAATTGACTGGTTTAAGTCAAATGCTGGCTTGAGAGCCAGGCTGCATGAACTCGAAGTCATGAATGCTGTGGGTTGGGATGAGAGAAGGAAGAATAAGAAAGAGGAGGCAGAGGAGCCTTGATATCCTGCCAATGGTCATTTCTGACTGTGAAGAGTATTCTCTTTCCCCCGTATTTCCTTCCATACGTAACTAAAACAATATAATTTTCATATACTTAAGTTTCTCTAGGCCACCAATGTAGAACAGGTGTCTCCAAGAGCTAACAAAGCTGTTGAGGAAAAAGAAATGTGAAAGAGAAGACCAATTAGCTTACCCTAAGAAAAGCAGGAGACCTGGTCCAGTCATTGAAAGCGTCATCTGCAAGATTCCCTCATCTGCCAGATTCATTCTAGGAATGGCTGTCAGGTAGAAATTAATCATGAACACAGAGGCTATCCTATGTAAAACCACACAGGAGCAATCACAGACTAGCTACTGAAAAATCTCCAGCAAGACCAGACCAATACCACCACGAGGAAAAAGACACCACCTACATTAGCAAAATCTTCCAAAGTTGCTCAAGACACTGCCTTCACAGCTCCACCGTCCCCTCATTTTCTTCTCCCCAACCCCTTATATAAAATTGCCACTGATAAACTGTCAGTGTGACTGCTCCCTGAGGGCACCTACAGCTTCATTAGTACACTTCTCACTTCCTCCAGGAAGCTCCTCATCTGTATGTAATTGATGTCTCAACAGAGATCCTATCCACACACTTCAGGCCATCTTAAAGCACTTTTCACTTCTGAAAAAAGACCCCTTAAACTGTGGCCTCTGAGCCAACGAAAACAAAGAGTGAGCTGAATAATGTTTCATTAAGTTAACACAACTCTGCCAAGAATCATACAATCAGAAACCCACTTATAAAGCTGGCCATAAAGAATAATGAAAAAAGACCATATAAAATTCTTCAAATGTTGGAATCATTATTTACCCTGGGATCTAAGGGCTAAAACATAGGATATATGTTCTCTATAATTTTTCCCCTAAATAGAGACTTTTAAAATACTAATTCCCCTGCTAGAGTGCTGCTTCCTCCCTGAAAGCCATTAGGGTTAATAACAAGCAGAACCTTTTTTGATCTCTGTGGATGAAAATTGTACATTCTCCAGTTTTTTCCTTTTAAATAGTAGGATGGTTGCTTTTGATTTTAAACATGCAATATAAATTAGGGCCACGAAAAGAGAAATTCATTTTTTTCTTGTTAATAACAAGTTATAAATAGAAGGTGAAGAGAGTGAAGGCTCTGTAGTGATACGATCATTTCATATAAAATATGTATGGGTTCTGCAGCCAGCAATGCACTGTAAGTCAACTTAATATGTGTGAGCAAACTCATGATATACCAATGTATTATCCTCAGAAAACAACTCAGACACAAATATACCCATAAATCTCTGACTAAAATAGCCCATAAAATTCAAAATATTTTCTTTGGGTGACATAGATCTATACTTATATTGGCATAAATGGTCATGGGTTGTCAACAAAGATATATCAAGTGATTCACCTAAATCACTCTTCAATCTCTATAGCTAAAGCCTGTAAAATCTGAAGAGTTTACCTTCTTGAGTCTGCATGTCTAATTCTTATTAACTTGACAAACTGTTTAGTAGGAGTCAAAGAAACGTAACTATAGTTCTGTGTCTTGTAAATTCTATAATCGATAATATACCACTTTTGCCACTCTGTAAAATTTTCAACAGAACTTTAAAACAAAATACCTTGGCAAAAGATCACCCATTTAATAAGAATGTTTCTCTGGCCAACTGACTGCAAGAGGAGGACTAAAGCATTACTGTTATTATCTCAAATCTAAAGATTCAAATATTACTGACTGGAATCAAGCTGCTAAGATTTCTTATTACCACTTTTTGTAAGGGCTTTTTAAAACAAATACAAATTTAAAATATATTAAAAATACTTAAAAAATATTTATCTGCTTACCCCCTTTAATGGTGCAGTGGATGTCAGTTGATCTTTATTCATTTGAAATAACTCTATAATAGCTTATTCTCTGGATTGCCACAAGGCGATGTTACCGATTGATAGTTATTATTCACATCAACACTTCCGGCTCTTTCATCCCAAAGGAGGAATGAGAGAGGAGAAGAAAAAAACCAGATGGTGGGACCCTCCCCTTTCCCTCCCCCTCTCCCCTCTGCCCTGGCTCCCAGGTCCACACATCCCCACCTTCACTCTCTGATTATATTTTCAAAGTATATTTGTACAGCTGTAAGAAGTGCAGAACTTGCATCCATTCTAACTTCTGGTTCAAATATGTATTAGAAACAGATTCAGCAAGGAAACCACCTGAGCTGGCTCAGGACTTTACTATCAATTTGTAAGAAATCATGTGATACCCTACTCCTTAATTTGGATAAGCCAGGGGTTCCTCTTTGTCAAATTCTCAAGTCTATAATCAGAATAGATTTAAACAAATGTTGGAAAAGCAAACTGTAGCAATGACTCCTGGCCATTAGTGTTCCTTGTGATTCCAAGAGAGTTCACAGTGGTTACAGCCTGGCTTTTGGTGTCACATACATCTACCTGGCTTACCACTTGGATGAGATATTTAACATACCTAAGTTTGTCTTCTCACAGGTGAAAGAAAGAGAGAGAGAGAGAGAGAGAGAGAGAGAAAGAAAGAAAGAAAGATTCCTTTCCTTCCAAGAAAGAAAGAAAGAAAGAAAGAAAGAAAGAAAGAAAGAAAGATTCCTTTCCTTCCAAGCAAGGAAGGAAGGAAGAGAAAAATAAAAGTAACAGAGCCTAGAAAGACTAATTATCTCCTAAGAATGTTGTGAGGGTTAAACCATATACATGTAAACAACTTACAGAGGCTGGGTCTTAGAGGCATTCATATTTTCAATATCTAAGTCTGGCAAGGTTCGTGGGCTATAAACAGAAGAATATGGTATTTACGTGGATAGGAAATATAGTTATCCTAAAAGAAGCATTTGTGGTTTGCCATAAGATGCAAAAGTGTAAAAGTCAAGGAATATTCAAGGAAATAAGCTGTTTACTGTCCGTTCAGTGAATCCCCAAAGCAATTTCTCTAATGCAACTTCAAAGGAGAAACCAGAAAATCTAGTCTCGGTCACATTAGCTGGAGATGTGTGGGTATGTGTTATTGTGTGAAGTACCTATCCACATTTCAAATTAGGGGAATTTACTCATCCTGCTTTGTTTTGGTTATTGGCTGAGTGCTCTCACCCTGTCTCCACCCCTTTCCAGCCGCTAAAACCCTCCCACTGTTTCTTCTGAAATTCCGAATTAGTCATTTAGCAAAATCTCCCATTAACCTCCATCTCTTCTCAGAATATTCCACTCACATCTTGGATCTACAACAAAACCCGACTCTCTCCAGTGAACACTGCCACTTTCCCTGGAAGCCTCTCAGGCAGAAGTCCCTCACTTTTCCATACATCTTGTACTACTGGGACTGGAGATGGGATAGGTGGTCTCTGTTTCCCCTTGCTGCTTATTAGACGCCTCCAGCATGCTATCTCACTCCATGAGACCATAGTAACAACTACCGCTCCTTCCTGCACTCATCTACCAACTCCTGGGTTACCCCTCTTCATGTTTTGAAGATTTTAACTCCTAAATGTCACACCCTTTCAGTGCTAGTTCTAACATAATTGCCTGTTTCAATATCCACACAGATGATTCTCTAATACTTTACACCTGGGCTACCACCAGCCTCTACGTCTTTGTGCAAATAAGAAAAAGCAACATTTCCTCCAAGAAGACCCAGCTCCATCCCATAGCACTAGGCTGAGCAAACAGAGGGCTGCTGAATTTCAGCCACTGATAATGGTCCCTTCAGTCAGGCCACTCTGAAGAGGGCGCACACTGCCTAACCATTCATGACAGCCTTAAACCTAGCCCCCTTCTTTCTTTCCTCTCATCTCAGACATAAATTCCATAATATCGTCCTAACCTCAATTTTGTGCATTCCACTCACATCACCTATCCTTCTAACTCATTTTCTCTAGAACACCAAATCAAACAATCTCATAAGGCCAATCTCTTCATCCATTTAATAGATCCCATTTCCTCTCATCTAATCAAGCACACGGCCACAGGTCACCTTCCTCATTATCAAATTCTCCTCAACTGGATTCTCCTCATCCTCATCCAGTTGAGGATATCAACTCAATATCCTCATTATCTAGAATAATTAGAATTATTCTAGTATTTATCTCTCATTTTTAAAAAAACTTTATTTTTTAAAAAAAATGTATTTATTTATTTTGAGAGAAGGGGGAAAGGGCAGAGAGAAAGGGAGAGAAAATCCCAGCAGGCTCTGCACTGCGGGGCTCAAACTCACAAACTGTGGGATCATGACCCGAGCCAAAACCAAGAGCTGGACACTCAACTGGCTGAGTCACCCAGGTGCCCCAAAACAACTTTCTTTTGATTCCACGTTCCCTTCTAGCCATTTTCCCATTTCACACCTTCCCTTTATCTCAAAAATCCTTGAAAGAATCATCTTTTGGGGACTCCAATTTCTGTCCTCCTATTCTCTTGAAACCACTCCACTCAGGCTTGCGGTCTCAGCAGTGGACAGAAATTGTCATTGCCAAGTTCATCACCAACCTCACAAAGCTAAATCCAATGGTTATTCTCAGTCTTCACTATAAGCTGATCCATCAAAAGCATTTGGCACATTTAAGGTGCTTCCTCCCCAGAAACACTTTCTTCTCTTGGTTTCCAGGACAGACATGTTCTTCTATCCATTTATCTTTAGTCGCATTTGTTGTAATTATTTCCTATAATTTCTCCAAGTTCTTAAAATTCAAGTGCCCGTGAGCTCAGTCTTTGGGCTTCTTCTCTCTTCTATCTGCCTTCAGTTCTTTGGTGATCTCATCTGATTATGATCTTTGAATATCATCTATAAACTGACCACTTTTACACGTGTATCTCCAGCAAGATCTTCCCCATGAATCCACGACTGATAAATCCAATTATTTAACACATCCACCTGGGTGTTGAAAATGAAGGTCATACTTAATATGTCCCAAACTGAGTTCCCTATCAACAATTCTGTCTCCTAAACTAATTCTCTTGCAGATTTTCCATCTAAGTTGAAGATAATGCTAATTCTTCTACCTGCTCACACTCAAATTTGGGGGTTATCTCCAGCTCCTTTCTTTATGTCACAGCCATACTAATTTTAGCAGCTGCTGTTAGATCTAGCTTCGTATATATCCAGAATCCAATCACTTTCCAGCATATCCACTGCTACTCTTTTTATTCAAACTCTTATCTGATTATGGCAAAAGCTTTCTAACTGGTCTCTGGTTTTTGTCCTTGTTCCCCTATATATATATATATATATATATATATATATATATTTGTAATTAGTGCTCCTGCTATACTTTAGCTTCTGCTAAAATCTATGTGAGCTCCTTGTCTCTCTAGCTCAAAACCCTACAAGAGTTGAACATCTAATTCAAAGCAAAAGGCAAGATCAAGGCACCATAATATCTGGCCCCATAACTTCTCTAACTTTGTATCTTACCATCCTCTCCTTTGCTCACCCTGGCCTCCAACCACACTAGGCTCTTGATGTTTTTGGAATATTCCAGGAACTCTCCTGCTTCAAGGCCTCTATAATTGCTGCTTCTTCACCTAGAACTCTTCATCCTTAGATACCTGCTGCCTTCCTTATTCCCCTCAGATCTTTCTCAAATGTGCCCCTTTCTTTGACTCTTATCTCATTTATTTTGCCCCATATCACTTTTTTGGAACTGAAGAAGCTATACATTTTACATACTTATTTTGCTTAATGTCTGTATCTCTACCCATCTAAGACCCAGGGGAGGTCTCTTTTTGTTCTTGTTTTTACTGCTGTAACTGCAGTGTTGAAAATAGTACAGGACACACAGAAGCTCAATAGTTTGAGAGAGAGGGAGAGAAGGAAACACAAGTGCCCATTGAAGCCAGTAGTGCAACAAGAGGGATAATCCAGTAAGATTCCCCTTCATCTTTCTGAAGGAGAACAGTTTGCTCCATCTAGCAGCCCCTCCAGAAGGCCAAAAGTTGCTGTGCATCTCTGCCTTGTTCTCTCTGTAACCACAAGGCCCCGTCAAAATTCACAGTACTACCACAACGATAGCATGGGGGTGAGGTGAGTTTTCAAAAGGTGTAAGAATAGGGACCTCAAATTCAGTGAGAGTTGGTTTTCAAAAAAAAAAAAAAAGTCCACAAAGCTAACTTCAGCCCTTTTATTAAGAATCTGTGTTTCCTACTTTAATTCACAACCTCTATTGCAGATCAGATAGGCACTGAAGCAAAATCAGTCTCCTGGGGACTATCAGAAATCATACCAACTTACAGGGCAGGAGTGTCCAGTCAGAATACAAAGGGACTATGTGTGGCCGTTAATAAAATGAATGGCTTTGGGCTATTACTGAAATACGATATTTCTGCAAGGATCCTTTAAGATTTGTTTGTGTAAAGATAATTTACTGATTTCTATGAGTCCACCAACAGAGGCTTTAATGACACAGTCTTCCTCCTGAATCATGATCTGGGTCCACTTTGTGAGACTAGTGGGTAGGGTAGGAAAAAGTACAGCAGCATTTGTGGAACAAAGATTCGCTAAAACTGCAGTACAGGAATTATATACACTAATGCAATCATAATGCACATGTCTTGAGAAAGATAAAAATGAATTAACATGGGCAGAATTCAGAGGCAGAAAATGCCCCCTTAGAATTCTGGAAGGGTTGCTCACTTTTCAAAGGGGTTTCACGAGAACATAACTTATTTGGTCCTTGTTTCATTGTTAGGAATACTAAGATCATCAAACTACTTGCGATCACAGGAAAAAAGAAACACAATCAGAGACAAAACAGCATTCTCTGTCTCACATAAGAATAAAACCACCGGATACCCCCAGTAACACCCTCATCTTACAGGAGAAATATACTGAGAGCACTTGAGAATATTACCCAGAAAAGTCCATACTTTAAAAAATAACTAAAACAAAAAGCAAATAAATGCATATTTTTCTTAGGTGATAATCTTTTGAATAAAAATTACTTGATGCTGAATCTAAGCAAGTGGTAAAAACGTAGAGAAGAAATTATATCTATAACGGTCAGGAATTCAATCTGGGAATTATTGGACTTCTATGTAATTTCTAAGAGTAAGGTTTATATCCTAAAGTTCATCACACTTACCTCCATTTCCTTCTCCACTGGCATTGGCCTCTGCCATTTCTGCGCCATCCAGTTCAGACTCACAGCCTAAATCCAATGTTCCATCAGCTGGGCATGACGACTCCTCTTTCTATATTATTTTTAAAAAATGATGATTTATGGAGATGTACTGGCAACTGAAAACATTTAAAATACTTTCAGAGTCCTAAAGTATTACTACTGTTACTTATAACTTGGAATTTCAACAGATTTACTTAATGTAAAATCAGTCCTTCAAAAAAAAAAAAACTAGGAAAAGTACGCTGCCACAGATGATTTTTTGTAGATAACCTTTTAAAATCTATACAAAAGTGACATATGCTGCTTCCATTTTTTTTTCAATTCTACATTCCTCCTTATATTAGGAAATGGTTTAACAACTCAGAATTTTACCAGTACATTAAATACCCAGGTACCTACAAAAAGCAACTGAAATAATACAAGTCTTTTTGATTAACCTGGGTTATTTTGTGAAACGCACACAGTGATGAGGGCCTAATGCTTAATGGCTGAGAAAGAACCTTTGCTTCTTTGCCAGGTATAACGTTTAGCATTAAAAACAGCCTTCTCAAAGGAAATTAATGACCTTTAAAGGTAATCCATCATTTATTAAAAACAGTGACTTATTTTTAAAATATAAGAAAAATACGTTGACTTATTATTGTTCCAAGTTACACAACCATTTGGAGACCATCGGCTTTTATCCTCTGGAACTTTGCATCTTAGATAACACTTCTCATTCTAGTTGGGAAGGGGATTACACTAAAATAATTAAGACTCAATCATCTGAGTCTTTTTATGTCATTTCTCTATTCTTCTCACACAACAAGAATGCATTATTTAAAATTCCCTTGCTGTTTTAAAACTGAACGATTAATTTAAATCAGCAACTTTTCAAGAAGGATGGATAAACTTATTTTTATAAAAGACAGAAAGGCACACAGGTGTGAAGTCTGTATATCAACTGATGGTCATTAAGTCAAATAGTTTACGGCAACTGTGATCATCTTAAGCTCTTGGCTGATGCCTCATGGCACTCCTCCATGTAAATTTTTAAGAATCAAGAATTTTAAGGAAGCCACAACTATTTTCCGTTACCATATGTTAGACTGAAACCACAGATATGCTTTCCTTGAAGAAAAATGCCATTGTTTATTCTTAATATGAAGTCACTTTTAAGACATCTGAAAACATTTAAAAGGCATAGGGGTCACTTTTCTACCCTTCACCCAAATCTAATTTTGTTTACCTTCACATGTCTGAGAAAACGCATGATACGCAGTAATAACAGACATAATACGCAGAACAATCCAACTTACTTTGAGAGCATAGAGGCCTGACTTTCCAGGGATTTTGAAGAATGTTCCATCCCCTATTCGAGTGTTAGTGTGAAGCATTGCATTCAGACAGGCTAATGGAGAAGTTCCACTAGAAAATAAAAGTGTGCAAAAATGAAGCAGTCTGAGATGCAGTTTCTGTGGCAAAACTGTTCTCAGTCTCTCAAAAAAAGACCTTCTCACATGCCTTTTTAAAATATCCTTCCAACCCTGAAAACATCTACATTACAATAACAGGCCAGTCCAGTTTTGCCAAAGTTAATCAGATGCATCTGTCTTATAGGCTTCAGGCAAAAAGTCTCCTGAATTGAAATTATGCTTTTATTCATAAAGCAACCAACACTCTATTTCCAAGAAACCAAAGCCCAAACGTTAATGTGCTGTTATTTTACAAATAATACCACGAAGCCTCAGTTTTTAAATATTACAGGCAACTTGATGGTTGCACTTGAATGATCAAATAAACCAAGTTCAAGGACAGCTCCATCCTATAGGTTGAAAAGCAACAAAAGAATAATAAGAAACCAGGGAAGAACTGATTTGAAATTACAAGTATTTAAGTTACTCACAGGACTGCATTTCTCACACGGCCAAATAAAAATGTCTATCTGTGTTTATACCTCTGATACAGCTTCTACAATGACATCAGTTGCTCAGATTCGTCAATAAAAAAGTATGTGTTTGGGAATTCTACCCAGTTAATAATTATGTTCTGTAGTAAAACTGCAAGTGACTGAATTATGAAAACAGATTTTTTAAAGAAATCAAACAGAATTAAACTAATAATTAAAAATATCAATGCACATATGTACAAACATTGAAATGCATTCATTATACTTAGAAAGATGTTTATGAAATGTATATGTATGTATTTTCTGGAGTAGACTTTAGAACTTTTTTTTTTGTTTGCAAACTAGTATTTTTGCAAACCAGAAGTTAGAGCTAGTATTATTACTTTCATTTGCTAATGTTGCCATTTACATTTTACTTCCTAATATGCTAAAAGATTGATATTTGATTGAACCAATATTGATTAGAAGCCCTACTCCACCCCATTTGTGTCATATGGGTTCTGGGTATTTAATCCAAAATATTCTCAGAGAAGAGAACCTCTAGGATATTAAGGTTTTGAAATTTGAATTTCTATGACAGAAACATAGTTTTGCTTACTAAAAGTTTCTAAAAACGAAGACTATTAAATCTCTTACCTACTATGAAAACTCACAATAAAATTAAAAGGCTAAATTTGCCAAGTTGCAACAGCATGTGTGTGTATTGCATATATTGTATATATTGCATATATATACATCATAGTCATAAAGGTTTATGAGAATTACAATAAGAAGAACACTCTCATTTTAGGAAGAGGCTTCTCTTTGCCAACATGTCAGTATGATCCCATTGGATCTGACAGGAAGCAAGAGCCCTAACATAAATTTGGTCATAGAACAATGCAGTGATAACACTAAAGTATACGTGGTAATTCTACTGTGTGCATTTATGTAATATCTTTCCTTGGGAGGCTTCTCCAAGTTTACAGACCTCATTTCATTATTTTTCCTCACAAAAGATTTTTTGCTCATATTTCAAGTGGGCTAGGCATACCTTATACAGTAAAATATATTCATCTCTCCCAGAAATATCTCTGTTCATGAACAAATTCCAGATAAATAATGCTGTACATGTTATACTGAACACTCCAAAATACCTATTTTTGTCATTTTCTCTTTAGATAAAAGCACAGACAAATTGAAGCTGGGAAATTATTATGCCAGATTTGTGGAGTTTTAATTTAGTGAAACTGTCAGAAACACAGACTTTCTGTAGGGACTTGGCAAGAAAATGTTAACACTATAAGTAAAATAGAATCCAATACATAGAAATGAAAAAAAATGCAGACTTTTAAAAATGTAACAATAAAATTGCCCACCTAACAGCAAACCTCACACACATTCTTCTTGCTTTTTCCTAAAGTCCTAACACAGATTTAGAATATGAAAGAATACTACAAATTTAAAGACAAAAAGTGCTAAACAAATGCAATTTAACATCACTACAATTTACATTTTCTTTCTAAGGTGCAGTAAATGAAGATAATTGTAGAAGATAAATTGACTACTAAGTAGCAGTTTAATGCTATGCTTGCTGCAAATGTAAGTGATAAGCACCCAGTTTCATATAAATAATAAGCTCTGTGGAGCATGAATATATTATTAAATTATACTGTTTATTAATTCCATAAAGTAAAGATTTACTATGGAAATATTTAAAAATATGTACTTCACAATCACATGACAGTGTATCCCCAAGTCTCAATGACTACCGTCATTCTCCCAAATCATTCCCAAAATAAACATACGAAATCTGTTTTATTTCAAAACTAAACAACATTTGCATTTTAGAAGAATTAGAAAATATTTTGCAATGAAATGCAAATTTTACAACTCAAATCACTGGCTGATTAGTCACTTAGTTTTAAGCTTACAACCTGCATTTCTTTACAGAAAAAAAAAACCCTATATTAGGTCTATTTTTTTAAAAAACAATAAAACATTAGCATCAACTGTTTCATCCAATGCAGAACAGACATAGGAAAATGCATTTTTAAAAAATCCTTCATACTATTTATTTATTGCTATTAGCCTCAACAACCCCATACAGTCTAGAAATTTGGATTGCTTTTCCTGAAGAAATGAATGTCTTCACGAACTATTACTGAACAGTAGTAAATAAAAGTCTTATTTATATGTTTTTATTAATTTCGTATTAAAAAAATAAATCTAGCAGGCATGCCTTGGCCTGCTTTGAAGAAAATATATTTATATATGTTTATGTATTAATATATATTACAATGACTTACTGTGGGCATGAAAGAAGATAAGACAAATATATGTTAGAAATGTATTCTTAGCATGAACAACTTTTACATAGCATTTCATATTTGTAATTAACAAAAAAACACATTTCGTTCACAGTTAAGGCAAGCGTTAATTACCTCAGTTGGAACTTTAAAAGTTAAAAACTCTATAATAAAATATGCATGTGTGTATATGATCTGAAATAACAAAACAACATTTTAACAACAAAAAAAACTCTGAACTTTCAAAAGTTACTTACTTTCTAAAAAGATGAGTTGGAAGAATCGTGATATCCCGAATTATAAAAGGAAAACCAAGAAAAAAGGAAGAAAAGAAAGTTAGTTTTCCAACTTTAAATACAATTCTGCATCTTACCATTTCAATAAACAGGGCAATAAACAAGACACACACTGAACTTGTAGTTTTGGCTGCCAAGGGGGAGGAAAACCTGGGGAGCTGGGGTAGAAGGTGACTCATACTTCCTTCCCTAATGCCTCCACAACGTTTTCATTCTGTCCACAATGCACATGTATTTCTG
Source organism: Panthera tigris (assembly GCF_018350195.1). NCBI lineage: Eukaryota > Metazoa > Chordata > Mammalia > Carnivora > Felidae > Panthera > Panthera tigris. The sequence goes on along the minus strand of NC_056671.1, from coordinate 54,843,437 downwards.
TATCATAAATATAATTAGAAATAAATAAGAAGGACAGTATTTGTCCCCCGTTCTTTTCTTTCTGCCATTCCCTTTAATTGGGCCCTTTCCTATACACCTGCCAGGGTAGATATACAGCTTATTCTACTTGTTTGTTTTTCTCCCTAGACTGTAGGGTTGTGGAACCCTTCTGGTTTGTTTTCATTTCCCACAACCCCTGAAGCAGAACAGGGGTGGAATTTGGAGGCAGGGGAGCAGGCATAATTTAAACTGTCTAGACATCAAAGAACCCCCAGAGATGCTTTGCAGAGCCCTGGTGCTGTGTGAACTACAGAAAACCCATTGCTTTATCACATCAAATTGCTGACAGAACACATAAAATTTTACTAATAGTGCACACTTAGTGAAGGGAATGGATAGCCTATCTATTTTAATAATTTTAAAAACCACACACACACACACACACACACACACACACACACACACACACCCAGGGAATACAACTGGAAGAAACATATACCCAGGGAACACAATTGGAAGAATATTTATAGACATGACAAAGAAAATATCATAATTGTGGTACTCCATTCCTTTATGTATAAAATAATAATGCTATACAATATTTAAGTAACACAACTTTTAGACTATTTTACTAAGTATCTCTTAAAAATGTCAGATAAAAGCTATTCCCAAAAAACATTTTCAATCTAATTTTTCAAATATGGGAGCATCAAAAAATTAACCCTGAACAACATAAGTCTAAAAACTCAACAAGTTCAAGAAGCAGCTGTTAACAGCATTTATTGTGTTATTAACAGTTATGTGCTAAGTGCTATTAATATAAATTAATAGAAACAATTATACGTTCACTCTCCTTTCAAAAAAATTCTTAATATCTCCTTTCAAGTACTTCCAGTATTGACGGCTTAAAGACAATATCTTAACTGTAAAGGCTATATTTTTAAGAGGAAATTATGTGGGCCTCTGGGGTGCAAGCAATATTTTAGCTCTTGATACAGGATCTTTGTGTTCACTATGTGAAAATTAAATTGTTTACTTAGGATTTGTGCATCTAACTATAGTTATACTTCACCAAAATGTTTTTAAAATCATAAAAATGAACAGTTCATTTTTGGATTTGTCTATTCATTTACATATTCAATGGGCAAGTCATTACTAGTGGAGAAGAATAAACAGTGAGTGTTGATGACTCCTTAACACATACAGGCACACTGTACACCTGATAAATCAGTAACCTACATGATTAAAAAAATTCTAGAAAGTCAAGGCCAAACTAACTTCTTACTCTTGAGAAAAATTACCACCAGCCTGGAACTCTTGAAAATGACTGAAAATAAAAACTTAAAAGCTATATACATTACCTAAATAATCCCAGCACATAAAATTTAGCCAAAGAATGACCTAATGCAACCTTGAAATTTGATTTTGAAGACAAAAACAGTGTTCCAAACTCTTATAGTGCCTCTAAGAAAATCACTAATGAACAGTTTTAACCAGCACAGACATGAGATATAAGTCTTAAAAATATAAAAATAAATAGGAATAACCAATTAACTCGAGAGATGTGTCATAAAAGGAAGATATTTTGCATATTTCCATGTGAAGAATATCCACATGATTTTCAAAATTCAACATGTCTCTATGGTAAAATTAGAAATGCAGCACTGGTACTCTCAGGAGGTAGATATATCGAGGAATGAAATAATTACCAAGTGACACATGTCATGCAATTCTCAAATCTAGAGAAACAATTTCCAAACCTAAGCATGTCTCTGATTGGCCTGAACAATTTTACAAAGAGATACTCTTCTTAGGATAAACAGGAATTTGAACTTAGATCTTTTATTCACTTTGGAGACCTTACCCAGCTACCACCAGGTAGACTACAGTGGTTCATACAACCACGTTCATTAAAGTGACCTTTTGTTTTAGGAGGCAGGGTTCCCAAAACATTAATACAGGACAAAAGTATGCCCAGTATTATTTTAAAATAGTACCTATAAGGAGAAAAAAATAGGCCTCTACAAGTGTCAATTAAAGCCTATAATCCAAATTATAATTTTTAAAGGCCCCCAACTAAAATCTGAGGTGAGGCATCTATAAATCCAGACACTGAATAACAACACAGCACACTATAGCTGGACGTTGACAACTGTCTCTCCCCATGCCATGTTACCACTGCTATACCAGGAGAGACAACAGAGCACAAGGAGTAAGGCTGGGGCTTCTGGAGCCTGTCAGCTTGAATTCAATGGAGGCTAGACCATTTACTAGCTGTGTGACTTCAGAATTGACCCCTCTGGGTCTCAGGTTCCTCAACTACAGAATGTGGTAACAGGAGTCACTATTTCATAGGGGATTATTCTGAAGGAGCAATGACTTAAAACATGTAAAACACTTAGAAATGTGTCTGGCATACTGTAAGTGTTCAAAAGATTGTGAACTATCATTTTTATGAATACTCCTCCTCCTCAAAGAGACCAACATCGAGAGGTACACAAGATGGCTAATGGAAAGAATTTAACTATTTTGTAACTTGTCTGAAGAACTGGTTCAGGTTAAGATTTGGTCTAATTTCATTTTCATTTCATCAGCAAAAATAAGTGAAGACGTGGAATGCATAAACTCCAACCCCATCGCCTTTCACATGTGAATAACAGTGAAAATAAGATATTCAATAAAGGTAGTAGGGAAAGAACAATAATAATAAATATCTGTTATTACAGTTCCCATTTACCGAGCATTTCGAATGTGACCGGGCTTTCACAACTATTATTTATATTCCGTGTAGCCACCATGAGAGGTAAGCATGATTTCCAGTTTCGCAGATATAACTGAGGCTGAGATGTGAAAAATCTTACTGCAGTCAAATAACAACTAAGTGATACAGCTGAAATCCAAATTCTATTCTGATTCCAAAGCCCATGCTTTTTCCACTCTCCCACATTCTTCTCCCCACAGTTGCCTCCTCCACTTAATTAACCCTGGATACTAAAAAAGAAAATGTAGCACTTGAAGGAAACACACAAAGAGAAGCCAGATGCTGGCAAATGATAAACGTGGTTGGTTCCATCCTCACTCAATGCCACCTATAGCAATGACGCCCTCTGGGTAGATTCCATTATTCCAAGAACTAGGCTGCAGAAGATGACATCGCCGTTCATCTTCCTTAGGTAATGCTACCTCTGCAAATTAAAGAAGAAAGAACTTTGAGAGAATATGGTAGAGAATTCAGGCCCATGACTGAGAGGACTCTGTAGAATTGGATCATTAAAGAATAACACGATCCGTTAATTGAATAAACATTTATTGAGCACGTTATATATGTCAAGTTAATCTTGAAATAAATTTGCACTCTGACAGCGCTTTGCACATAAAAGAAATGCAGACTGAGCTCAGCTGAATTCTCTGAATACATACAAAATGACAAGGGATTTAGGAGAAAGGAGCCTTGAGGCATGTGGCACGACAGGAGGAAAATCATTTCAAATTTAAATGTTATCCTTAGTTTATTCCAAGAAGATGACTGAGATGGGTTCATGTGCCAATTTCTTATGTCACCAACTCTAATGCAGGGGCAACCAACCCATGGGCACTGGTGGCTCTTCAAGACTTTATACTATTTCTCCGTTACCACAATCTCAAAGAGAATATTTTCAATTAGGCCAAAAAATATATCTTTCAAAACAAAATGGTGAACTTCATACATTAAAAAACAGACATTACTTCTATTTGGTATGATAAATTAGTTTAAATAATGATTTAAATTTCTATATTCTACGTGTACTCTTCCTCCTCTCCCAACTCGTTAGCAATGGCTAATACTACAGCATTTCTGAATGTGTTCTATAGGATATTAGTCCCAAGTGCCGCGCCCAAAGACTGTCATATGAATTTTGGAAAAGCAGCATACTGTATGCTTTGCAAACTCACCAAATACATTATTATATAATAAAGTCTGTGAAAAAAAATCCTCCTTAACTCAAGAAACCTCCTTAACTCAGTGTTGCCTAAGCATAAACAATTAAAAAAAAAAAAATCTTCCCCACCATAGTATTTAGCAACATACCCTATTTTAGTATGCCAAGAAATATACTTGGGAAAATGCTATACTATATTTATGACTAGGATCATTAGAAAAATCTACCTAGCAGTTGTAACTCCCAGGAATGTTTAATTTTATTAGCTGAATGCTTAAAATCTTATTTTAAAGGTATACAAAGCATGCGTTACTCTGTGGAAAAAACAATGCACTGTGATGAGTATTTTTCACTGTGTATATTTGTAAAATTGAAAAACATATCCAGGGACTTGAAATAGCATTGAATAATATAACGGAAAGTACTATATATTTGCAGTATTACCCAACATAAATATCATCTTACTCATCCTCCCACTGGAGATCTTCCTCCTGATCCTCTATCTCTCTCACTATCCTCCTTCTCATCACACAGGACTGAAGCATTTCTCAGACCCCTCAAATTATTGTGCCTCAACAAAGTTCATCTCTCAATTTCCCTTTTCACTTCCTCGCATCCTAATTCATGCAGTGTTTGTGTCACCGGTGGACAGTGCTACAGCTCCCCTAACTGTGCCTTCAACATCTCCCTGCTCCAACGCAGCCTACCCACTGGTGCCAAAGCAATGCTTCTATTCAGTTAACAAACAAAAACACTGCTTAGACTCCTCAGGCAAGGCCACACACTGGATTTTATTTATTTAATTTGAAAAACGGTGGTTTCAGAAGCACAAACTCCCAGGCTGAAATCACAGTCCTACCTACAGTGTGCTTGGCACCAACCTCATCTTCTCCGCCTCTCGGATTACTCTCAGACCACTCTTCTATAATCTGATCCAACCCGGTAAATCATGTGCCTCCACAGTCTCCCATCTCTCGTTTGCTTCGAATGAAACCCTCTGTCTGCATCCCACTCCTTGCTCCATTTATCACTCAAAATAAAATGTTTAGGGGTGCCTGGGTGGCTCAGTCAGTTGAGCGTCTAACTCTTGATTTCGGCTCAGGTCATGATCCCAGGGACATGGATACAGCCCTGCGTTGGGCTCTGCACTGACCATGAAACCTGCTTGGGATTCTCTCCCTCTCTCTCTCCCTGCCTCCCTCTCTCTCTCACTTTCTCTCTCTCCCCCTTTGCCCCTCTTTCCAGCTCACGTTTTCTCTCCCCCCATCTCTGAAATAAAAAAAATAATAATATTAAAAAATAAATAAAAATAAAACCTTTAACTACCACCTGTATGGTGACACCATTTGTGATCCCAGGACATCTGTGTATTACAATCTCAACACTTTGAATATCTCATAGTTTCTTGTGCATCAACACTTTTAAGCTTATAACTTTCCTTCCCCTACTACTTACAAGTTTGGGAACTCCATAGGGGATAGGCATATATTTATCTTTGTACTATCTGACAAGCAATACCAATGCACTCAGAACATGTTTGTTGAGACGATCACTGCTATAAAGGTTGCTACAATCATGCATTTGTGGACCAGCAATGAATATCATCCACAGTCTATTTTAATTTATGACTATAATCATGGGTGCCAAATACCCTACACTCCACTCAGCCACACTGGCCATCTTATACATGCATACCATGCATTCCTTTCTCTTAGTGACTCTCCCGCCTCAGTAATGTGATTCCAGGTTTCTTATTAGTGAAATGGTCCTAATTTCCCCACTAGGAAAGGCTAGCCAGACTGAACTAAATGGTCAAATGGTGGGAGTTTGGGGAACTGATAGAGAAAGAAAGAGGAAAAAGCATACATTATTTTCCATAGAAATACAAAAGGTACAAAAAAAAGATTAGCTGGTGTCTACCTCTGCCTCCAGAAGTAGAGCCTGCCGAGAATAAAGCTAACCAAAGAAAAGCAGAACAAAACATGCAAAGAAAAGAGTGAGGAAAGGTGGTACCACTTCGACTCCTGCATTATTCCTTAGGGTTTTCTGTGTTCCCCTCACAGGCCCCTACCAGGCTGGGACACTCACGAAACGTTCAGGGGCTGCTGATAAAGTAACATTTCACAATTTACAGAGTAGAACAAAATTTAAACCTTGGCAATACCAAGTACTGCTTGAAAATGTCCAGAAATAGAAACTATGAAATACCCTGGTGAGAATATAAATTGACACAACCAATTTGGAAAGACATCTGGCAATATCTAGTGAAAAACAAACCAAAACATAAGTATGCATGCTCTACAGACCAGCAATTCTACTTTTTGGTATAGGTCCTAGAAAAACTCATGCACGTTCACAAAGAGACATGATTTTTTTAAGAGGAAAAAAATGTCAATAAACTGAATATTCAGCGATGGATTACAGCTATAGACACAGATATACTTTTACCTATATATTCATAGTAAAGCTATAAATTTCTGAGCTACAATAGTATACAGAAAATCTCTGACACAGATTGCCTCTGAGAAAAAGAAGGAAATCAAAGAAGCTCCAGTTCTTTCTGCTAGACTTAATTTAAAAGAAATCCAAAGCAACTACGACAACATGTCCACAACAGTGAACTCCAGCCACTGGTTGTTGGTCTGTGGCATTTTATTGCATTTTCAACATTTTTCAAAACAGAAAATCACTGATGATTTTGTTCTTCTATCTGAAATTTGGCTTCTCTCTAAATCTATCAGATTCTTCCCTTGTGTCCACTTATGTTATTGTTTACAGATTTTTATGCAAGCAAATAAACACATGGAAATTATATGGGAAGTGTAAAGGTACATTATCACACAGAATTCAAAGTAACGAGTTCCTCTTAGGGCTCCTGTCACTAGAGCATGCAACCTTTGATCTCAGGGTCTAGGTTCGCACCCCATGTTGGGTGTAGAGATTACTTTAAAAACATAAAATCTTTAAAAGTAATGAGTCCTTCCCAACTTCCTCCAACTGTACCTCCTACTTAAAATAATGACTATTAAGGATCTATCATGTTTTCTTCCAGAGCTTTTCCTATTTGCATTCATATACGCCTGTATTAATATATTTTAAATTTATTTTTGAAATTTTTAATTTTATTTTCAATACAAATGAGAGCAGTCAGTGCATACTGATAGGTACATGCTTTTTACTTATTAACACAACCAGGAGATTTTCTCACAGAATATCTTCTCCTCTTAACATTGTACAGATTACTGAATATTCTTAATATTCATATAGTACTTTTAATACCCCATAGAGTGGGCATATCATAAATTTTTAAAGTATTCCCTTATTTAATATTTGGTTTGTATCTAATTTTACCCATTAAAATAGTTCTGCACTAAATAATCTGGTATATACTTCTTTATATATGAAGTATAGATTGAATGTTTGTGTCCCCAACCTCCAAAATTTGTATGTTGAAACCTAGTATCCAAAGTAATGGCATGGGGAGGTGGAGGCCTTTAGGAGGTCATTGGTCATGAGAATAGAGCCCTCGTGAATGGGACTTGTGTCCTTATAGAAGAGACTCTAGACAGTTTTCTGCCCCTTTCCCACATAAGGACTCAATGTGAAGTAGGATGTCCAGTGGGCCAGAAAGCAGGCCCTCCCAAGACTCCAAATCTGCAGGCACCTTGATCTTAGACTCTGCTGCAGCCTCCATAACTGAGAGAATCAAATTTCTGTTGTTTATAAGCCACCCAGTCTATGGTATTCTGTTAAAGCAGCCCAAACAGACTGAGAAAATATGTATAGCTATTTCCTAGAATAGATTCCCAAAAGAATTTTTAGATTAAAAGGATGATTTTAAAATTTTGATAGTTACTTCCAAACTACCTTCCACTGAGAATAACTATTTTCCTCACCCTGGTAAATGGTGGACAGTATTAATCCTTAAATTTTTGTTAATCTATCCAAAATGGAGGTGAAGAGGTGATTCCAGGTAGAAGGAGCAGCATGAAGGTGGCACAGGTAGACAAAACTGAATGTGGTGCACAGAAACATGGTTAGTTCTTTGATATTTCCAGAGAGTGAATGGAAGGGAGAGTAGGGTTGGGATCAGCTTCCGGAGGGAAGATGTACACACCATGCCATGCACATGACATTTATACCACACTTTAAATCCCATGGCCAAGAGCTTAGACTTCATGCGAGACATGATAAAGAGCCTCAGAGGACTCTAAGGAGGGAAATGGCCTTGTCCCTTTGTTACCATGAGGATAGATCTAGAATGAGACATGCCTAGAGACAGATCAAGTAGGAGCCTCAATACTAGACTGCAGGGAGGATGACAAGAACGTCACCAGAGCAAGGATGGTAGGGCAGAGATGGGGATAAAGAGTGAAGAAATGCATGAGAAGAAATACAGTGTGAGGAGGGATAAGTGAGACATAAACACTAACTAGATGTGTGAGATAAGGCAGGAGAAGGAACTTGGGATTGCTTTAGCTGCTGCGGCGGGGGTGGGGGAGGACAGTGGTACAATTAGTTAAGACAGATAACAGAGAAGAGATTGGTTTGGGAAAGAAACTATGGTGAATTTAGTGCTGGACTTGCTAATTTAAAGGTATGCATCCAAATTCAGATACATACATGCATCACAGAGTTAATGCTGGGGTTAGAGATAAACACTGGGGAACCATCAGCATATAGGTGATATTTAGAAAGGTGAAAACTGATAGGCACAGATGTAGAGTAATAAAAAAAGAGAAAAATGACTGACTTGAGATTATTATATTCCAACAGTCAGAAAACTACATGAGAAGATATTTCTGAGATGACAAAAAGGAAAAAAAAAAGAATCTTATGAAGGATTTCATTATAATAATGAAGTGTAACTCTAACCTCAGGACATGATGATTTTAGAAGTCAGAATAAATCTCTGTATTCATAGGTAGAAATAACTTATAAATAGGAAATTACCTAGAAGATCTCACCAGCAGGAATTTTTCTTTTAAATACAGTTTTTCTTTAAAAGGTAATATAAGAACATTACAAAATTATCTGTCAATGGATAAAAAGATGAAAAACAATCACTCAAAATCTCCTTAAAACAACTCTGAGCATTTTATAAATTTTCTTCTAGCCTATTTTACTGGTGTGCTTCTATTTTCAAGTTATAATTTGACTAAGCATTGAATTACAGTATTTCATTTTACATGATACCCTCTCCATACTATAAAACCATTGTAAATACATCAAATGTTAAACATATTCTATCAACTTGTTTCAAACCATGGTTTTCAATCTGGCTATATCTTAGAATTTTTAGGGCAATTCTTTTAATGCAAATCTTTAGGCAACTCCAAACTAATTATTAAGTAAAAATCTCTGGGTGGCACCCAGGTATCAGCATTTTCTTATATCTTTCCAAATGATTCTAATTTATGGCCGAGTTTGAGAACCACTGATATCACTGGTAGGCATTTAAATTATGTCCTTTGTAACTGAGACAGCATTAATATGAATCTCTTAGCACATGTTTTTTTCTTATTTTCAAAAATATTTTAAGATAGGCTTGCAGAAGTGGCATTATTAATTCGGGATGTTTAAGTTATGTAATGACCTTTTGCAAAGCCAACTGGCTTTTCAAATGAGTTATTTTGGTTTACACTCTCACCAGTAACATAGAGCGGGAAACATCATTCAGAGTCAAGGTGAAGTGTGTGGACTGATTAATTCATTAGGCAAACGAAGAAACAATCTCCAGTGGTTACTTTACCTTGCATTTCTATGATTATTGGTAAGATCAAATGCTTATCCACATACTTGTTTATTCCTTAGTTTTCTACATTGGAGCTCTTTTGTTCATGTCCTTTTACCATGATGCTCTGAGGTCATTTTTTTTTCTTAACTGTTTTAATAGTCTCTTTGTATCATACCTTCAGCATATTAATTGAAAATGTTTTCCCCACTGTCACTTAATATTTTTGATATGAGCACATAAAAATTTATGTAGTCACTTATGCCCATCTTCTTTTCCTTTGCACTTTGTTCTATAGCTTTTAACTGTGAAAGTCACTTCTTCATCAAAGGTGGATTCACACATGAGATTTGAATTTTTCTAACCTTCTCCCAATTGTATGACTTTTCGTTGGTAGGTTTTCAACCACGTATGTATCTTCCTCAACATAAAATACAACTACCGCCATTACATGTTCAATAAACATTTCTCACTTTTCATGGCTTTCTATGGTTCAGAAAGAAGAGCAGAGTTTTCCTGCCCATATCTGATTCATGTTCCTATTCTTTCTCGGCGGAAGAATCTGGTACTAGTCATGGGAAATTCCTTGGTCAGCAGAATGTCAAAAGAATTCAGCTCAGAGTTTTGCTGGCTCTGGGGAAATTTTTACCTTTAAATGTTTGATAAAGGAAATGTCTAAAATTAACTACACCCACCACTACTGTTAAGATTGCCATTCACACCACAGAACAAATGTCAACTTAACTTAGTTGTGTTCTCTCCTCCTTCCTCCTTTTCCTCTTTCTTTGTCCACTTATATTCTCAAGACAATTTGTTCAGTGGTAGTTATCTGCTTTAATTAGAACTATTACCATAGAAAGATATTAAATAAGCACAGCTTTCTGCTATAAAATAGAAGATTTGTAAAATTCAGCTATCATAGTTACTTGGAAGGGCACGAAACACATCCATAGAATTCATATCGAATTATAAAGTAAAAACAAACTTTACAAAGGGCCTAACTTCTAGGCAAGATCTCTTATGGAAACAATATGCTTTGAGAAAGGAAGAGTAAATACAAAGACCAGTGAAGTTAAGCATCCTTCCCTTCCCCAGACTTAGTTTTGACACTTAAAAATACATCTAAGAATCTGGCAGTAAGCCTAAAAGAAATTTAATACACCTAGTTCTTTAATTTCACCCTCAGGAAAATATAATTCATGAGAGGCAGAAGTTGGGAGCAGGGATGGCAGAAAGGCTTATGTTCCCTACAAGCCATATTGATACTCATCCATATAGGAAAAAAAAAAAAACAGTAAGATAAAGTTAAGAATACCCAAGATCAATGCAAATGTAAAAAGAGAATAAACAATGCTGTTTCAGGCTAATGGTTTTGGAAAACTATAAAATTATACACACATACATATTAATAAATTCCAAAAGTACTGGTACTAATACGTTATATATGCGTTACCTCTGTTTTACAGAAATAAACATCTTCCTTAGGAAAAAATGCGCATTTTGATGACCCATGGGGAGAAATGTATCTTTAGACAAAAGAAGACTTCCTGTACATTATTTTACCGCAATATCAATGTTCTAGCCAGACACACAGAGACCCTCCAGACAACAATTCCAGTGACAAAAAGGGAGAAAAATATGTAAATGTAATAGGAGTAGAAAGGAAGAGAATTGGCGAGCCGCAGTAATTCAAGAAAAATTATTTTCAACCTGGAGCCCTATTTAATCAACTAACTAAATGGTAACTGATTAAGCGGTTGTTAGAATTATAGAGAACTATCTATGTTTATGCAACAATAAAGGAAATAGTCATCTGCCTTCCTTCATTTTTCAATGTTTCAAAAAACAAAACTTGAGATATCATGGCTTCTGGCCATTTGGCAAACATCTTAAGTAAGCACAACTCCAACCCACTCATTTAACCTGAATTAATATTCTTGAGGTTTTATATAGCCATTTAAAGCTTTCAGGAAATAGTTCCTCGATGCACCTGCCACCTAATTCCATGAAATCAATATTTCACTAAAGCTAAGTCAGGAAATCTTAAGGTGCTGAATTCAATTATGACTGTTACTTCATGAGCCACTAGTAGATAAAACATATCATTGAAATTGAAAATCATTACAGTTAAAGAGTTTTACCTCCTTTGGGGGGGGGTGTTTTATTAGGTACCATTAACATAATTAATAACAGTATATCACGTTAGGATAACAATAACAACTTTAATATATGATACAGTACTTTCCTATTGCCAAATGCCAGATAATAAGCACAGAGACAACATTCTCTCTGGCTATGCCTGAAATAAATCTATTGTGATGTGGGAAGAAGCTGCCTGTCAATATGAAAAGGAAAACTGATAGCATTGATTCAAACTTCATTCAAAGATGAAAACAAGTATTTACCGAAACCCAGATATATTACTATTTAAGCAGAAAACAAATATTCACATCTTTAGTCATAAGCACATTACACATGAAAGGCAATGGTAAGCTGGGGTTCCACATAGAAAAGTTTTGTAGACACATTAAAAAAAAAAAAAACTTTTGTAAACAGTAAACACCTGGAATTGTTCTTCAAATGCTGTCTCTTTTCAGATAATTACTAACTACCTGACTGGCCTCCTTGCATTGATCTTTATAATATTCTGGGATCCAATGTGGGGTATCCCAACTTCATTTTCAAAACAAAAGAGAGAATGAACAAATGTCCAAACAGATAAAAATCTAATGTTCTAAACCTATTTATCCCGTAAGTGGCAAACCTTTGGTAATTCTAAAATTGTTCATTTGTCACCTAGCTTGTTAAACTGAGTTTCAAGAAAACTCTAGAAATTTTCAAAACAATCCTGATGCTAGTACATTCCTGTCTTTCATTTCCTCCTTGGTTTGCTCAGGCCGTGTGATAGGCATTCTTTTTCTTCTTTTTTTCCCCCTTTGGGACCCCCACTTCAAGTCTAACATTTGCCTGTGGCTTAACATTTCACTGTGATGGAAAGAATGAGCTTTGGAATCAGCAAGACCCAGACTGAAATACCAGATCTTCCACCTATAACTGTGTGAAGTTAGGCAAAAATACCTAACTTCTCTAGCATCAGTTTCCTCATCTGTAAAATGAACAAACATCACCTACTTCTCAATGTTACTGTGTGGATTAAGTGAACTAAAAAATAGAAACTGCTTGGCTTAGTGCCTGACACTGATCAGTTACTGCATAAATGTTAGTTTCCTGCCCTTTTGCCAAAATGACATTCAACAGACAGTTCTAATGATATTTACAGACACACACATCTGTGTTTCTTCTTTTCAGTTTTTTACCTGTATTCTACTATTAGGCTTAATAAACTTCCTCCAAGCTTTTCATTGCCCTGAAGGAAAATAACTGAAGTAATATTTCATAAATAAGCAATAGCCAAGAAAAGGCACCAAGTTTCTAAAGCACGTGCTCAAAAATTGAAGAAACTCTAGCATATTCTCTGTAAAAACTTTAAATGCCTAGGCAATTTAAAGAGAAACAGAGACAGTATTTGTGCTGCAAAACTCCTTAAAAGTACAACCCAATTTGATTCTTAGGAAAACAGGGTTAGAATAACGAAGTGCTCTCAGTGAAGATAAAGCAAAACATTTACTGGGAAAACCCAGCCATCACCCTCCAGAATATTTATTAATGTAGTCAGGCGACTTCGCTTAGAAGAACCCCAAGGACAAGGGTGAACAATCAGACTACAACTTCAGCAAGAAAGATCACGGAGATGCAGTCAACGTTCACAGGGAAGAAGGGTCAGATATATAACGAAAAGCAAAATAAAACATTTCTATCTAACGTTGCGGTAGGATTTGCATGTACAGATAAATTGGTAGTCAAAATATGGCCACAGTTTACACAAACTGTAACTCAGACAGAGGAATTAGAAAGCACACCAGGGCCTCCCGAATTTTCCCTTTCCAACAAGTCACACTTCTCAGTTTCAATTCTAGTCTGCACTAGCACACTGACAAAACAGAAAAAACGTATGTGAGCGACATCCATCTGGGAATCACCCTCATAACCTTCTACACAGTCATTCGAATCACACTGCCTGGCCTTCAGGCGTCCAGTTGTCTTCTCAAACCCACTCAATGTGAACAGGGGAATGAGTGACAACTACGCGGTTCCATACAGGAAGACCCTCAATGTCCATTTTCACCCGTCACTAGCTGGTACCTACCCGGAAGGAATGAACGGAACCACTCCAATGCAATCCCAGCCACTCCTGCTAGTTCAAGCATTCGGTTCAGCATCACCTCATGACCAACACGAAAGCAGCTGAGGCTCTAATATAATCATCATGGAAAGTTGTCCCAAATCCTTCATTCGAGGAAGATCCTTCATACACACCAACGCTGTCTCCAAGCCATGCCGGGGTCTGAAACCAGACTGGAAAATATTATATATGTGTATATATAGTAAAACTCCCACAAACCACTCTTCTACTATGTCATATTTATTTATAGCTGCTTAATCCATCCTATATATATATAAATATATGTATGTATATGTATATATGTGTATATATATACATACATACACACACATATTGCCTTCTCAAGGTGAAATATGAACATTCAAGGAAAGATCCTTTTCATAGTAGAAGGTAAACTGAAAGCATATGAAGAGCTGGTGCTGCCTGGCAAGGTAGTTGAGGTGGTCCCAAATGGAATATACTCTGTCCTGAAGGGGAGAGAGAAAACACAGTATTGGTTTCTGAGGCTAATCTTCCAGGCTTGGTATATAGGATCACACTATTCTGAGGCTTAAAAAAACAACAAAACAAAACAAAAAACCTTGGCTTTTTTGAGAGATGAGAGAGTAATGCCAGATTAACTCTTGACACTGTTTCATATTACCAAACATGTGCCTTCTTACTCCTGAATCCCAAAGTGGACACCACTTTCATAATCCTGGCTACCACTGCCTTGACTGCATTATCAGAATCTCTACTGATCAAGGAACCCTCTACTTGCTCATCATGCAGACAGAACCAGAAAACTTTCAATGACTATCAACTTCAAATGGTAGGAATAATAATAATAATAATAATAATAATAATAATAATAATAATAAAATCAGTGGAGCCCCAAGAGCTATTATATGTTAAAGAGCAAGAAAAAACCAACTTATTTAAAATATCAATTTCCCCTCTCACTTCTCAATGAATAGGCTCTTAAGAAACAAAGAGATAGATATTATATAGAGTTTTCAAAATTAAACCACAGAATTCACTATTTTTATCTTCTTGAGACCTTTATTACAATATTAAAGACTATATATTTCCTTTTGGTAGCCCTCTCTCAAACTAATGCTGAAAACTAAAACTTTCAATTGCAGCACAAAATCTTACTAAGTTTCTCTATTTCCAGAATGTGTCTGGAATACAATTAAATGGGTTAAATCACTGCAGCATTATTTTCTATGTACTTACCCTCAATTATTATTTGCATTAAGCAAATGGCTATCTGTTTGTCATATATAATTCCATTTAAAATTAATAGAATTCTGTCTTCTAATCTCCATTTCACTTGCTCTACGGGCCAGACTAATCCCATCCTTGTCAGCTACATACAGTAGACACTAAAATGAAAAATCTTGGTAATGTCCATCCAGCGCACTGCCTCCTCTACCCACTCAATATTTACTTTGGTTCCAAAGCCAACTATTCCATTGACATCAAATATCCAGAAACCTGTTAGATAGGTTTGGATCTGAGGTTCCTATCAAACATAATACTCACTATGTTTTTTCCTGGACACTCTCCCACTGATTTCACTGCATCTCATAAAAAGTGACATAGCTCTCAGAAGGAAAATGCAAAACCTAAATGGATCACCTAGGCAAAGGACTTACAAAATACCATACCGAAAAGGAGACCAGCTGGTTGATAGCTCAAACTTACAGTCCACTCGGTGCTCAGCAATATACTATGCTTCTCCTCCTAAAATTTTAAGTCCTCTTGTTTGACACATCGACCCTCTGTTGTATAACTTGAGAGGCTGACCAAATGCAGTAAGTATAATAGTCTTCTCAAACCATCCCTTATACAGATGTCAGCTGAAGATGTGTATAATTAAATATGTTCTATAGAATAAACATGTGCTGAGGTATGCACTATGATGATGTAGGAACTACACAGGATATACAAACATGAGTGAGACAGGTCACTAGCTATCTTGCAATTCATAGTTTAGATGGGAGAGAGACATATAAACAAAAACAACTGTGGTAAAGATACATTTAAAACCCCCCTTTAAATACAGAAGAAGGAACCATATTTCTGCCTGGGAATCATGGGGAAAGTTTCCCAGGGGAGATGACAATTTGCATCTTAAATGATAAGCAGGTAGCAGGGCAGCAGTAATGGTTAATAATCAACAGAAGCTAAGGCATCAGCATACATGTAATTTAGTAGAATCCTGGAAATCAGATCACTACTCAAAAGTAAAATATATTCTGTCCTATATTTAGTGTAACAGACAGTCAAACTATTTCAGTGTAATGGAAAACTCCTAGTATACTATGAACATTCAATAAATATTAAACGAAACTGTGAGAACCTTAATGACAGAAGCACACGAATAATCACACAGATTTTTTTCATAAAATTAATCATTTCCTACATGTTCAAATGGAGACCTCCTCAGAGATAGCAAAGTGGATTTTTCAGTAAAGTCTATTCTCCAAAATTTCATTTGGTGTATTTGAGGCTTCACAGTCACATTTCAAACCAAATTTGGATGACAGTGCAAAAACACAGGACTGTGAGACACCTTTCCCCTCCAAACATACCAATTAGATACTCAGGAGGAGGTACTGTCAGGACACCACATGTTAAAACAGGGAAGCTTAGAACGTGGGAAAGCAGAAGAAATATCACATTGATATCATTTGCTCAAAGGGCTAAAGTGTTCCAAGTATGAAAGCTAACTAAAGAAATACAGTTTCTCAGTTACAAACAGGACCTCCCCAAAGCACCTCATTTGACTAAAAATTATTTACTTGCTGGTATATTGTAAAATGGGAAAACCCTTGCCTAAAGTTCCAGCATTGGTCACTGGCAGACATGTTAAAAACGACTCAGGATCTGCTTAATCAAGTAACAATGGCTTTCAATCTTATCACTGAGTCTGAGTTAAGAACATAAACTAAAATCCCATTTCTAACTTCTCATGAAATTTTAGATAAAAACTTGGGTATTAAATAACATTACATACTTCTTATTGAAAACAACACTTTGGCACCAGTGTGCCAAAACATTACTGTGAAGTATCTTAGAATACAAATTTGACTTGAAACCCATCTAATCTTGATTAATTTCTCCAAATTCTTAATAAGGCAGCAAACAGTAAAATCTCATTAATCAAATATCTTACAATTGACAGCACATTTTCCAAATTACATTATTTTCATAACAATCTTAAGATGCAGATAAAGAGTTACAATTTTCCCCCCATTTACTGGAAAGATTAAAAAATGACTGAATGACTTATCCAGGAGAACGCATTATGTTAGAAGCAGAAATGGAGAATTAAAATTTCCATTCACTCAATCAGAAAATATCATGAGCCTATTATATGAAGGGCACCATGGGGAAGAGACAAATCAATGAGACATGAACCCTACCATTAAGGAAATTGCAGTCCTATTATAACAAGAGAAAATCTGAGCGAGTTTATTAGATGCTACAACAAAGGAACACACACATTATGTTATGATGGAATAGGGTGGATAAAATAATGAATTAGAGCCAGAATTAAACAATCCTTTACTGAGGAAGTGGTATAGGAAACTGGAATTGGGCTTTGGAGGTGGGGGATGGAGGACAAGCAATTGGAGGTCATTGCAGGCTGAGCAGAGACTTGAAAATATATGGAATGTTTGCATAAAGTCAAGTGTAGGTAATTACTTTTTCAAATGTCAAAAATGATACTACATATTTAACCTAAATCAAGCCCAAGAATGAGATTTAATTTAAAAATAGATATAACAGAAGTTGGTCGATTTTCCTCAAAAACTACCTTTCCCTATAGTTAAGGCTCTTAGATTTTAGCTGGGAACATGCCTCCTTGCAACAGACTATTCTCCAGCTTCCCATTCAGCTAAGTGCAACTCTGGATCTGGCCAAGGGACAAGAGGAAAACTGATGCACTCAACTTTCCAAAGATATCAGTAAAGGGACTGCATGTGCCCCTTCTCCCAGCTGCTTCTTGGAACATAGATTTGGTGGCAAGCCATGTTAAGACCATCAGGATGAGGACAAAATCCTAATGATAAGGGAGCAATAAGACAGAAGGACCTGACTTCCTGGATATCCTGATGTACCTCAACTCAGCATTCCTGGACTACCTACCTTTAGAATGTCATGTGAGAAATTAACTTTTATTTTTCTTAATCCCTTATTTCGACATTCCATGATACCCAGGCAAACTTATACACTAGCTTATATAAACAGGCTGTGCTGTAAACACAAATTAAAAATAGTTTCTTGGATCTCAATTCTCAAAACCTAAGAAAAATAATCTGAACATATTTAAATTAATTGCAAAGGGTTTAATATAATTAGCAACATACAATTTTAATAGGCTTTCAAATCTATTTTTACATTTTAATCTATATAACAACCCTAGGCAGAGTAAAAGTCAGAAATCAATATTATCATATTGTAAGTGAAGAATATCATGAATTCATTACAAAAAGAATTTGATAGCTCCAAATTGTATTGAGTTTAACCTCACTTAATCCATAAAATAATCATTACATATATTCCATACTGCACCGATATACTAAAAATCCATTTATAAAGAATGTCAAATGATCTGTCAATGCCAGAAAAAAGAATCAATAAGTGAAAACCAGATTTTTACTTTAAGTTCACATTAGTTTACAATTTACCCATTGGACTTCTCAGTCCACTCAATTTTATTGTGATTACATCTAAATATTTAATTGCTGTCCATTTTTAAAATAGAGAACAGAGGAAAATTTAATACGTAAACAAAAATATATTATCACAGTGTGAATGAAAAAGCAGAGCAAGCTGTAAGAGCCCAGAGGGAAAATAGCAACAGAGAACAATGGGTGCTGGATGACCTGTTCGCATCAACTTGTCCACACGCAAATCCATTCACCCTTGTTTCACATATTACCACCTCTGACAGCCATTCCAAAGAAGAACTAGAATAAGACTATTCAATAAAATGATCTAAGGCATTTGCTGAGCTCACTGGCTGCCTACATCAGCCCACAGAGGAAGGAACGTAAGGTGATTGCAACCTCTTCCCCTGTTCTTCCCGTAGTCCTTTGGGCAAGGTCTTGATGGCAACAAGGAGCCACTGAGGCCAGATTCAAGAATCTTAGATCACTAGCAGAAGTATAAATGACAGTACAATCTCCCTTGCGCCCCTAACTCCTGCCAACAGTGTTACAAATATGTACTATAGGAGGCAAATAAAATCAGGTAATAGAGGGTGACTGGATCAATGAAAACCCATTGCTTCAGGAAAATCAATTGAAAGACATGTCCCTTCTAATAGTACCTTAGAATGGAAGATTTATCTTTTCTGTACACAGACTTACCTTCACTTACTACTAGGCTTTTGCACCTTCTTCTCAAATTCAAAACTGACTGGTCTCTTCTAAGTTTTAAGATGAGTCAAATATCTATTAGTTTTATTATAATGGACCACTCATTTTCTCTAAGCCTTAGTTTATTGATCTGCGAAATAAAAGTTTAAGACCATACGATCTGCAAAGTCCTTACCAGAAAGAAAATGTTATAGTACTGAGTTAAGCTTCATCTCATCTTACATTGCATCTTAATGCAGTAGAGACTGCTCTGAATGCACTATTTTTAAGGAAGCTTGCTTCCAAATAAATTCTCAAAAGAAATGCTTAAAGTTGGGATGGTAAAGACAACAGCAAATGACCCCTTGTGTAAAATAGCCCTGATGTTACCAAAGGCTATAATTCTTCAACTGTTAGGAATTATTCAGCCCCCTATTCTTCTATCACAAGAAACTCTTCTAGGTAAGACTAGAAAATTGCTAGAGTGACCGGGTGGTTCAAAACTGGGCTAAGGGAAAGACTAGATTTAAAATTTAGTTAATTATCTGCTCCTACTCAAACTTCTATAGACACTATTTCACAATTTTTCATCACACTTTTATGAGAAAAGAAGAATATACCATTGTATCCAACATAAATACTAATTTATAAAACTTTGAGGGGCGCCTGGGTGGCTCAGTCGGTTAAGCGTCCGACTTCAGCTCAGGTCACGATCTCGCAGTCTGTGAGTTCGAGCCCCGCGTCAGGCTCTGTGCTAACAGCTCGGAGCCTGGAGCCTGCTTCCGATTCTGTGTCTCCCTCTCTCTCTGACCCTCCCCCGTTCATGCTCTGTCTCTCTCTGTTTCAAAAATAAATAAACTTAAAAAAAATTTTTTTAAATAAAAAAAAATTTAAAAAAAACTTTGAAAATTAAGTTATAGGTGGCTGACTCAAAAGGGTGGTATCTAAAAATAGCAAACTAAATAAATTCTAATTTAAAAAAAGTTAGCACTTCTAACATTAAGGCAGGATAAAATAAGTGAGCAGTAAAATCTGTTCTAAGTAATTCCAAATAGTACTTTCTGCATTCCTGATTCAGCACTTTCCTTCTTAGGGTGGAGGTGTAGGGGGATTCCAAAGTAATCTTTGCTAATCCTAATGCTTCAGAATTTAAGATGTGAGCCATTTAGATTTTCCCACTAGCAACAACCTGTTCCAATACATCGTCATGAATGTTATTTTTTTTCTGTATCTAGAACCAGCAGGTCACCTTCAATAAACACTAATTAAGCAACAAATTGAATAATAATCATTGTACAAATTGTATTTCATGCAGACGTGCTAGAAAAGCACTAAGTAATGAATTCAGGTTAGCTGTAGTGGCCTGACGGAGAACGTGCTCTGCTTGGAAATCTTACATCTGCCTTTTGAAAAATGAAAAATAAAAACAAAAAGGAACGAGTAGCATTTTTACCCCTCCCAGTGGAAATACAACGGATGGATGAGATGAAGAAGGACAGAGAAATGGTTATGATACAGATTACCTATGACAGTAAAGGATATCTGATCATTCTTTGCTTAAGATAATTTCCCGCTGCTTCTGAAACCATACTCACTTATCCATTTGAGCCTCCTTTTCTTCCCCTAGATCCATCTCTTAGAAGGAGAATGATGATGTTCCTAACTTAGCCTACCCCCATGGAAGCATAGTTTACTCAATCCCATCTATTTCCATTCAGTTGTTTTACAAATGGAGTAGGCGGCACCCTCTAAGATTGCCTTTCGGGTTATCTACATTTTGTTAGCAATTATGCTTTGACTGGTCACAGTTAGGAAGCTCCCCAGAAACAAGTTTCAATCTGTAAGTCCAATATCAACAACAGAGTGAGAATCCTATGAAGCCTTTGATCCACCCCTGCCCTGAGGCAGGTTTCCCATTCACAGCATTACCTTGGAAAACAAACAGGAAGAGGGCGCATCCAAATATGCCCCGGTCCTGTCTGTGAGCCCAAATCTTCACTCATAGTCATCCTCCTCACACTGGACAAGCATAAGAGGTAAAAATTCATCTGCCGCTTTGCATTCTCCAAATGTAAATGGGTTATGGAAATGTCTTTTTCACCCTTCAATCCTATTTATAATTAGGTTATAAGCTAGAAGAGTCTCAATACACCTATCTATAGGCTAGACTTTAACCTCTGCAAGTAACATATAAGACACTCAATAATTAGCCCAAAAAGCTTCTAATGGGGATCTGTATGCCATGAGGGGGGAGGGTATTTACTTAATAGAATCACACAACCAGTACTTTCCTGCATCAAAATTGTTTTAGGCTCAGGCTGCAAGTATTGTAAAAGGTTAAATGCAAGTGGTTCTGAATCAGGCATCAAATCCCAGATCTGCCACTTGCTAGCTGGATGAATTGTCTCAAGTTACTTAACTTCACCTGCCTCAATTTTCCTATCAGTGAAATGGGAAATACAGTGCACCGCAATTATCTTTTAAAAAGATAATTCATGTAAAGTCCTTAGCATTGGGCTTAATATAAACAAATGATTTTTTTCATTAGGAATTTTTTTAATCATCAAGCCCCTACTCATTAATTTGCCTGGCATACTCCACAAAGCATGGTGTCTCAATTCTATGCCAAACAAATTAATGAACACATAGATGTGTATTCCTTACCATAATGGCCTTATATTTGTGATGGAAAGACAACACTTCTTGATATGTTGGAATATCATATGTTTTATGAAGAATCCAAGAGAAAATTAGAAATCCCTAAATTTAAAAAATATATGTGTGTGCATCTATACATATACATATATAAGTATGCGTGTGTATATATACATATGTGTGTGTGTATATATATATATATATATATATACATATATATATACATGCATTTGATCATCATGCACTAGGATGAAGACATGCGTCACAGAGAAGAGATTAAAAGACCTAACTGAAAAATGACACAGAAAAATGGTCTGGAACCAGCTTGTTAAATCCTCAAAAACAGAGACTACATTTTATTCATCGATTAATCCAGCAACTTCTACAGTCCCAAGAACATTGCATGAGCTTAATAAATGTTGATAGCATGAATACATGCCTTAAAGCTTCCACAAAACCTCAGGACCTAACACTGTCTGCTGAGTAGGCACTTAGTAGGTGCTGAGTTGATTAACATCATGTTATGATATCTACATCTCCACAACTTTATTTTTATTTCTCTGATGTCCTAATTTGACCACCAATTTCCAGACAAAGCTCTCACCTACACACCTGAGTACTGTGAACCTGGTCAGACTGAAGAGTGCGTACAAGCCTCGCGCAGCACCTACAACAGATCTTAACTTCTTTAAACACACGCACACGCACACGCACACACACATGCACACACACACAAACACATTGATAGAAATCACCCGAATTGCTGGCAGAATCCCAGTCCACAATTGTCAATTTGATTCTGCACAGGCATCTCAGGAGTTGTAGGATAAACAGTCTCTAATTGTCCTGAAAGAACTAAGGCTTGTTCTTAGGAATTACACACTGTAGCTTTTAGAAAACCTGGCTTAACAAAATGTCATAATTTTTATTCTTCTGAAAACAAATGAACTATAAAAAGAAGTCCCCATGTCAGCATATCAACTGTTTTGCATTTGAATTATGTTGTCAACTTCAAAACAACAAAGCAAAACTAAAATCATTTAGGCATGTGGCAATTAAGAGCACAAGCAATGAAATTAAGAGATAAAGAGAAAAATACCACTTAGAAAAAAATCAAATAAAATCACCCCAGTTTAATGTCTATTCCTTTCCAAAGGTTTTCATCTGCATAGGATACTTAGACTCACATACAATGTAATTTTACATCCATTTCTGCTTCTATTTCTGTACTGAAATATTTATAGAGAGCTCAGTATTTCTGGAGTAAATTATACCTAGATCTTGATAAGGCTGAAATCACCTAAATTACCTTTTTTTGTTCAATTATTTGGAAGAATGGAGAAAGAAAGCTTGACAGAATAAAAAGATGTATTAAGAAATGGCTATTTCAAAGCTATAATTGCATTCCTTAGTGAATATTGATGCCTTGAGGGTTATATGTAGTCACCAGAGCTATTTTTACCAAAGGTTGCAAATAAAATCCAAATCAATTTATGTTATATGAATGTACACATTATATTTGAACACAAAATTTAAGCCAGGTATTCTATTGGTTTATACATTAAGACTAATATATGAAAACACATTATTAGGAGTATATAAAAACAGAAGCACGGTACAGTGTTAAGCATATTGTTATGAATACCCTCCAAGATTAATCAGATACTCAAAGTTCTAGAACATAATTCTTATGTTATGCCATAAATTCTAGCAATCTAAAGTTCCAAATTCTGAATCACTATTATGAACTGAAATTTTGTGTCCCCCAAATTCATATGGTGAAGCCCCAGCCCCCAGTGTAGTTGTATTTGGAGATGGAGCCTCTAAGGAAGTGATTAATGTTGAATGAGGTCTAAGAAGGATGGAACCTTGATCTGATAGGAGTAGTGTCCTTACAAGAAGAGACAGCAAAGAGCTCACCCTCTCTCTCTGCACACACACACACACACACACACACACCCAGGAGAGGACATGTGAGGACCTTGAAAAGGGGACCATCTGCAAGCCAGGAAAAAAGCCAACACCAGAAACCTACACCACTGGACCCTGACCTGGGACCTTGAGCCTACAGAACTTCGAAAAATAAATTTCTATTGTTTAAGCCACCCAGTCTAAGATATTTTGTGACGACAGCCTGAGCAGATTAAGCCAATCACTATTAATATGACTTCAGTCAGGGAACTAGGAAGAGGCCTGTTCCGAATTTATTACATTAGCGTGAGGCATTCGATCTGAAAAGTGCAACCTCTCCATTCAGCGACCTGATCTTACAGCCTCTTACGAAACAACGTGACAACCAGTAGAAATGCACACAAATGTGCATGCACACACCCATGACACAGCTCATGAACGCCTCATGGGGCTCTGCTTCTAACTTCCAAAATCACGAGAAGCTAACGGGGGAAATGTGAGAGCCAAAGGCACGTAGTCACCTGTGGCTGCAACATCAGATGCTTGGCTGTTAAGGCTTTAAAGCTGCCGAAGCCCAGTTTGATTAGGTAGTGCCAGGAGCTGGAACCTTGTAGGGTAATGTTTCACACAATTATTTTTTAACCTGGGAAATGCTTCCAAAGTAATATACAATCTTATTCCCCTGAATCACGTTTTCACAATAAGAAAAAAAAAAGTAGGATGGAATAGAAGAATAGGATCAAGAGTTATAAATTTCCTGTCTTAAAAAAATTACGTCATGGAGGTTACAAGTACAGCATAGGGAATAGAGTCAATAATACTGTCATAACGTATGGTGACAGATGGTGACTGCACTTATGATGAACACTGAGTAATGTAGAGAACTATCATATCACTATGTTGTGCACCTGAGACTAAAAAAAAAAGTTAAAGAAAGCTTAATTTATGACAGATTGCAAAGCTATTTTTAAACAATTAGTGATATCCATGTATAAATGTTAAATTCTTTTTTTATTCAGTTTTATACCATTTAATTTGAAACAAGTTAATTATGCACAATGCCAATGACTGACATTTTAAGTGACATATTTTGGGAAAAACCAAACATACATATAAATGACTGGATTGGAAATTCAAAATCCCAGCTATAAAATGTAATGTATGTTTTCATCATTCGCATCATAAAGCCTACGTTATTGGAATATCATGCATTTATTCAGATAACATGTAACTAGAAAAAAGTACCATACCCAATTTCATCTAATTATCACCAAACATACAACTGACAATATCTTTTGATTCACAGTTTACTAGGTGCAATATATTCTCTGGAGTATTATGGATTGTCAGTTAAGAAATCTACCATAAATGGCAGTGTTTGTTTCAGGGGAAAAAAAAGTATTTAAAAAGGGGGAGACTGGATTTGAAGAGACCAGATAAGAAGATACTACACTAAAACTAGTTAAGAAATTATAAGTGCAAATTTCTTAAAAGAAGTTAAGAAACTCTAACTGCAGAATGAATGGCAAAAAGTAGGGATACAAAGAAGGAAAGATGTAGTTAGGCAGTAAAACTAACACTACCTAAGAACCAACTGGCAATGGGGGCATGACGAAGGGAGTTGGGACTGACTGATTGAGACTTCTAATCTGAGTAATGATGAAGAGTAAAATTTTATGTCAGCTAAGAGGTAAATTATTCTCAAGGCTTGCTTACACACTCACATTCACACACCTATACACATACGTAAATAAATGCAGA
Organism: Panthera tigris; assembly: GCF_018350195.1. NCBI lineage: Eukaryota > Metazoa > Chordata > Mammalia > Carnivora > Felidae > Panthera > Panthera tigris. The sequence continues at coordinate 54,817,859 of NC_056671.1, read as the reverse complement.
TTGCCCTATGTTTCTGTTTAATAACACCATTGTCTCATTTGCCCCCGCTAAGTAGCTGACTGTGCACACCATTTACACAATGAGAGGATTAGATGTTAGCAAATGGCAGGGGTAACACTGTGAGTTCACACTGTAATTCTAAAATGCCTCAGCACAAACTAGACCACCATTTCAGTGTGAAAGGAGGGATGCCAACATGGAGTCTGGAGATAAGAATTGATTTTGCAGTAGAAATTATTTGTGTTTCTTTCTTATCTCTAGACAAAACATTTCAGCAGCAACAAAGAATCATCTCCTATAGTACTAATTAGAAACGTAAATCTCACCAAGAGAAATGCCAAGAAATTTTATTGTTTGTCACTATACATGGTAATAGAATTTTCTGACATTTATCCCCCTAGAAAAATGCAACATCTTTAATAAACAACAGTATGAAGTGGAGATTCTAATTTCAGCATATCATAACAGAGATTGCAAAACAGAAAACATGCAAAACCTTAAGGCTACTAGCTCAAAACAAATTTATTCTAAGAATTATCAGTAGGAATAAAAAGTTCTCATTGATACCAGAATAATTACAAAATCTTGGGTTGTCAATTGCATGTTCCACATTGCAAAATCAAAACTATGTCCATATTCTGAGTAACACTAAACACAACAGAGACTGTTTGTAAAGCTTTTCAAATGTCCCTACTGTGGTATGTGATTATAGACTGTTGCTCTGCAAATGGCTGATGAAATCTAACAGATTTAAGTAAGACATCTATAATCTTGCAAAATGTACCTCATAAATATCACCCTGCCCCCACCCAACAGAGGGTTTTTTTGTATTGTGTGTGTGTGTGTGTGTGTGTGTGTGTGTGTGTTTTATGACTGCCATACCTCCACCTCCATTAGAAAACTATTTGCCTATTAGCAAATAATATGAAAACCAAATCAAAGTTCATGTTATATTAATAACAGCTATCTTGTAATGATAACACCCAGCACCTAAGAAATTATCCCTCACTGATGAGTGACTGTTCTGCTCTCATGACGTAAAGGCTGCAAGCCTTACTCCCTGACTTTGTGGCCCCTGGATATGTCGCTACTTGAAAGCACATACTTCTTGGGAAACATCACTTTAAAAATTACATGTGCAGAGAAAAATATATCCTGAGGCATTAAAAATCCCTCAGTCCTCTTTGTAAAGGAATTATAACTTCTGAAAAAGCAAACCATAAACAGAAAAGCAGAATTAGGACAACCCCAAATGTCATCCAAACCAACATGGTAACTAAAGTTACTCCTCTATTTCTACAAACATACTTCTAATTACTGGAGACAGGTGCTCGCTTTGGCAGTACATACTAAAATCACTGCAGACAAGACCGTATTCTACAGAAGCACCCTAACTCCGTGAGGAGGTGGGAATGTTTAGCCAAGCAGTCCAAACAGGCGTATCAAATATCCATCCACAAAAGCAGATTGGAATATGCACATTTTAATCCCCTTTATACAAGCAACATGGCTATTTGATTGACTCTGAGATTCTGATCATCTAAAAAGCATTCCAAACAGCTATGCCTTATCAATTGTTCACAACTCAGAAACACAAAGTGATAAAAGCCTGGAAATACTCAGAATCAGCAAAGCAAACATAGATGGACCAGAGGAAAACTGTATTGATAAAAATCTTCTAGGTTATTATACAGAAGGGAATTAAAACCTATCAAATACATTTTAATTAAAAATTCTAGGCAACCATGCCATGATGTTATTTTTTTCAACAAAAACCATATGTCCTTCTGACCTTTTTTAGCCACATGGAAAGAACTTATTTCAGTCTGGCTTTTCCAAATAGAATTTAATCACACACTACACAGTTCATCAATAACATGAAAAAGATACACAGAGCATGATATAGAAAAGCTGTCGTCTTTTTATCATGTCTACTTGAAAAGTATGCAATTTAAAGTGTCACTTGAAAAGAGGAAAAGATAGCATAAAACGTCAAGAATTTCATCACAGTCAAATAAATTAACAATATCACATATACTGAACACATTCAAATACTCGTATCAGCTTTGCCAAAATTATTGGTGTATTTTTTGTAAATTACAAGTTTAAGCCAGAGGCACTTAACAGCGTTTGAAAACAGGCAACCATACAATAACCTTACTTGCTCACATATAATCTGCCAAAGACTATTAGCGTGCATATATTTAATGGGGTTCCCACAAAACTGTTAAGTTTGTTTTGATTAAAACACACAAACTATTAAATAAGATGAAAAAATACAACACATAATGTTAAAAAGAAGCTTCTGACTCTAAATGGAAGCCAAGTCATCACCAAGCACCAGAAAACTAACATTTTTTAATTGTTTTAATGCCTATTTTAGTTTTGAGAGAGAGACAGACAGAGCACGAGCAGGGGTGGGGGTGGGGGGGGGCGGAGAGAGAGAGAGAGAGGGAGGCACAGGATCCAAAGCAGGCTCCAGGCTGCGAGCTGTCAGTCCAGAGCCCGACGCGAGGCTTGAACTCGTGAACCATGAGATCATGACCTGAGCCGAAGTCGGCGTTTAACCGAATGAGCCACCCAGGTGGCCCCAGAAAATTAACATCTTGAGAAAGATTGTTTACTCAACAAATATTTATTGACTATCTGCTGAGTGTTGGGAGTGTTATATACCCTGCCCCTGGAGAGCCCACAGGTGGGCGCAAGTAGACAAACAAGGACAAAATTACAGGACGGTGAGGTCAGCCCTACAGGAGAGCTGTCTGGCACATAGAATGAAGCCCCACCCCCCATGGTACTTGAAACAAATGGCATTACTTTAAATCCAGGTTCACAATGATGATGGATAAAGACCCAATCTCTCTTTTCTGGAAATGCTAGGTACAAGGGTGAACTGTTTGGGGGAGGACCACTACCATCACCTCCCACCCACAGAGACCACCAGAAGGTCATGGCCACCTTGGTACCGTTCACAATAACTCCCCTCCATGTTATCAGGTATATCACAAATCTGCATTTCTTGGAAAACACATTAATAAATACCTAGAAATTAAGCAGCTATGTATGACCTTATGATGAGGGAATTTCTAAATGTAACTTAAGAAAAATAAATACAGTTATACTTTGTTTACTCAGCTACCATAAATATTTGGAAAACATTTAAGAACTTGGGAGGTAGCAAAACAGTACATTAAGTAGGGAAAATAAATGTCAGAATCTGCTCCCTAAAACAACACACATAACAGGCAGGAAAGCCCAAAACTCACTGAAATCATGTACTTTTATTTTTGAGATGATTCCAATAAGCAAACTAGAAAACGACGTAAGAGTGGTCACAGACACACTGGCCGTAAGTAACCGGTCACAATTGGCAGGAGAGAGGAGAGTCAAAGAAAGTAGAAAGAAATGAGAACATAAAATGTATGGTTGGAGGCCCTTCAATGCAGAACTGATTTTACAGAACAGAACTTTAATAGAACTCTGGTCTCTTTCTTTGCCTGTGCCCTTGCCTATTTAACTTGTGAATTCGTTGCAGGTACTTTCACTACTACCATACTGGTTTATCAGTATTTGTAACAACAATTTTTTTTTTTTTCTTTACGGAAGGACACAATAACCGGGTGGAGGGGGCAGAGGGAGGGCTATGTATTCTGAGAAATAGCAGGTTACGTCTTCCATTTCAGTGTTCTTCACTCTTTAAAGACGCTGCTTTGCGTTTTGTTAACTACATATGCTTACAGCCCTTTAATATACCATTCTGGGAAGACCAGCATTTTGAAAAATAGGAAATAATGCTGTTACAATAGTCAGTGTAATTAAAATGCTGTTCAGAGGCATGGTACAGGAATTTTATATCTCAAGGTGCATAACAACTGATCACAGAGTAGTCACTCCTGTTGAGAAGGATACCATAATGAACAAATTTCAAAAGCCTACTTCTAGGAGATGCTTTTTATGTCTACGTTGGCAGATTCCACTGGCATAGAGCCCACATTCAAGAGGAGTTGATATCCTTAGATTTTTACCTCCTCTTTTCTTTTGGCTGCTGCACAAACACTTTCAGTGCCTTCTAAATGGCATAAATATTTTCAGGGTTTTTGACAGCAACAAGGAGAAAATTAATTTCCAGGTGTTCCCATTTTGTTCCCTAACTCCTCACACTGACGTCCGGCTCTGAAGAACAGGATTACCCTTACCAGAGCTGTTCGGCTCGGTCAGCAACTTCTCTCCCCACCGTTGCCTCCAGTTTGTTGGGGGAACAATGATCGAAAATGGTGTCATTACATTATCTCAGCTTCTGTCTTCAGAACGGGCAGGAAAGGCCTCCAACATAGAGATGAAAGTTTGAGCCTAGATGTCCTACACCCCTCTAAATTGTGATGTTCATGGATCGAACTTGCAAAGGATCCATTTTAAACACCTAAAAGCTACTCACCCTTTCCAGTAGTAAGAGTTACAGGTAATACCGATTTGTTTTTAGGAAAACTTGGCCTCAGGAGGATACTCATTTCTCTCAGTTCTATCTCGGTCTCAGTAAAAAACATCCGAAAGGTAGCTCAGCAGCTTTATTTTCACCAAGCTGCAAATACTGTCTGCCAATGGCTTGTAGGTAGACAAGTTCATACAAAAAAACATTCACTCTATGTAACATGGATGATTACACACTCAGATGACAGCTCAATGTTTATTTTACTTTGTAACCAACTTCTTTTTTCTCCTTGAGTGGTATCATCAACATGGCCCTAAACTGATGGCTAAAGCCCAAATTGTCAAATTTGGACAATCAAAGACTCTCCTAAATAGAGAACAATCACAGATAAACAAAATGCAGTATGCATCCATACAATGGAGTATTATTTGTAACAAAAAGGAATGAAGTACTGATTCATGCTACCACATGGATGGACCTTGAGGACATTTTGCTAAATGAAAGAAGCCAGACGCAGAAGGCTACACACATACTGTATAATTCCATTTCTATGAAATGTCCAGAATAGTCAAAACCAGACACAGAAAGTCAAATCGTGGTTACCAGGGGCCGGAGGGAGTAGGGAATGGGCAATGATTACTTGATGGGGATGAGGTTTCATCTAAGGTGATGAAAATGTCCTAAAATTAGATAGTGGTGCTGACTGCACAACTTTGTGAATACACTAAAAAACCACTGAATTGTACCTTTTAAAAGGGTGAATTTTATGGTATATGAGTTATATCTCAATAAAACTGTTATTTTTTTAAAGACTCGCAATAGCTGATCAATGACACTCAAAGTAGGAGAATTCTACATATAAGAGGGCTAAATTTGTAACCACATTTATTGGCACTTGAGGTTTTATCAGAGTGATCCTGGAATCTATCTCTTAAGCCTGTAAAAGCGGTCCTCTTATTCATTTTCAGAAACAAAATCTCCTCTTACAGGAGACAGAGAACAAGGAGTAACTCCAGTGAAGGGCTAATTCATGCAGCAGGGCTCTTTGCGAACAAAGTACATTCTATATTAACCTGCCGAATGTAATTTATTAAGCCAACAGGCAGTTCCAAGGAAATCTTGGGTCATCTAAATATTTGGCAATCACAAAAGAATCTGCAGGTAATTACTTAATTCACAGTCAACTACAGTATCAAAATCTAGATACATCTATTGCTTTGCAATTAATAGCAATTACTAATCAATGAAAATAGAAAATGTACATATGAATACTGACCTTGTTTCTTTTAACCCTTCTTTCTGAATGACTTCTAATATCTGCTTCGCTGTCATTGGTGAGTTGGGGTGTTTTTCTAGTGCCTGAAAAATAAAAATAAAATTCCTAGATTATCATATGGAAATGTACAAAATGAAAATGTATGTGAATCATGCAATGCTTCTTTAAAATTTTAAAGGGGAAGGGGCTGTTGTATCAAAATAAGTTCCAATTTTACAGTTCAGGTGTCCAAAGAGAGAATGTAATTCTTTTCTGGACATTTATGGCAATTTCTGCAACATGGGGGGGTCATTCCTCAAAAAATCGTCACAAAGGCATACACACCAAAAAAAGAAATGTGAAAACAGAAAAAAAGCAAGTTAATAAATGAATATAATTTCCTTTATTAAAAGTTGCTAATATTTATACTTAAAGACAGATTTTCAGGTCATTAAAATGTGTCCTAAATTTCCAGGACCTTGGAAACACGGAGCCTGGACAATACTAACAGCAGAGAACAAAGTGCTGGTTAGAAATAACCTCACTGGATTCACATTTCGATCAACCTCTTTTGTATTAGGGAAAAAAAAAAAGAGGGAAAAAATTCCTTCATGGCCAAAACGGAAAAAAGCATACAGAAACCCAATAAGTCATTACAGTGTGTGTTTTCCAGTTCAGCTCAGTTTCCTTTCTTCTGCCTTTTCCAATTAATTTCAAGTAAACCCCTTCCTCTTCCCATTCAGCCCATCTCAGTTTTATGAACTGAGTCCCATTTTTCTTCCTCTCCCCTTCTGGCCTCCTTATTTTTGAGTGAAAGGGACTTGTTTTAAACAAAGTGTGAGGGATACATGGGACATGGCTAATTATTTCCATGGTCATTAGACCATCAGACCCGGAAATCAAGTTCCTTTATTTACCCAGGGGTTTAACTACATGCTGGGAAAGCAGTAAACAACAGTGCCCACGCTGTCACTAGCACAGACTACAGGGGCCACCTCTGGGTATAAGAAACAGGTCTACACACATCTTCACAATGACTTCCTCCAAGGGTAGACAATACCCACTTAAAGATGCTGTACAGAAGCTTCTGCACATTGTAGAGTTCTAATTTATGATTATTTACTGGAATGATCCTAATTATTAAGAATTAACAGAGCCACCTTAACAACTAAAAAGGCTTCTGAATCTGTTCAAAACAGCTCTGTGGTCTCTCCTACTACCATGGCCAAATTTCAACCAGGTCACTAGCAAAGGTTCTATTCACCAAGGTTCTCTGGTGATTGACATACAGCCTGCCCCACTTCACTATTAGGGCCCCTTTCCTGTTCTCCCCTCTCTCGTTCCCAGGAAATGTCCCCATCTTTCCCAGTCCAGATCAGTCCCTTAGCCGTTGTGGTATGTCCTTGAAAGAATACAGAAATGTGAGCTACACTAGAAAGAGGGGACGGCGACAAGTATGTCAGTAGGAAAGAAGGAAACCTGTCCTCACAGAGGAGGCCGCTGGAGAGCTGAACTGAAAACTGGGAAGGGGGATAAAGAAACATAGGCATAGCTGTATAGGGAAGAGGACTAACGTGTAAAAATGTTCATTAAAAAAAGGCAAGAAGGAAACTGCATCATAGAGCTGAAAAGGGGGAAGATTAGATCACAAAGAAAGGCGGGAAAGAAATAGACGTGAAAACAAAACAGCTGACAAAATTTGTAAAATGAGAACTATAAGTAGAACAGTGCATACTTATGAATTACTGAAAGGCGATGCTGTGGTCACATGGACTATATATAGGGTGGGCATCAACCCAAATGATAGGCGATGCTGGGGACACTCACGGGCTCTCATAAAAGATACGGGCAGAAGGTCGATAGACACAGACATACACAAGTAAGCAAGCAAGGAAGAGGGAAACTGATGGGGAGAGGCACAGGATGGCAGAAAGAGGGGGAGAGGGGACAAAGGAGAGAAAGGAGGAAAATTGAGCTGAACTGGGAATGTCCAAAAGGCAAACTGATTAAATCTAGAAAGGGCCGAAGAGGAAACTCTAGTGTACTGGGCAACGTTTTAACGGAAATTTGGGTGCACTCAAAAGTGGGGTTACTCACTGTGGAGGATTCCCTGTTTCTCTTCCTGAGTACAGGCCCCTCAGCACACCTGGGCAGCTCCTCCCAGCAATTGAGAGAATTTGGATAGCCCTGTCCCCTTCTCTATGACATCACATCCTACTCTACAAAGGAAGTAAAAGTGCCAAGAATTACATCGTGAAGTGGATGAGAGGCAGGAAGGAAATGATGAAGCCACAAAACACCAGAAGCCACCCTCCGTTCCTGCAAGACAGAGAAAGGAGACAGAGAAGGAGAGTTCCTGGTTGTGAACAAGCTTCACTGAACTAGCTGTGTGAACATTAACAAAGGAGAGAGAGAAATTACCTTCACAGAACAAAACATTGATACCATCAAAATAATGTGACACATGGTGGAGACACGAATCAGACTCACAGGCAGCCATACTCAAACACTACAGTGGGAAGAAGCCACAGTCAGAGTGAACCAGCACCCTAGGCCATCAGCAGACTGAGTAACTGCCCGTTGCCCCAACACTCTCTTGGCTATGAGGTGTTACGTTCCCTACACCCTGCAAAATTCAACTTTCTGAATTATCCTTCCTGACATTTTCAAGCACAGCTAATATCTGAATATGTCTTCATGGTTATGTAACACTTGTTTTGATTTTACCACGTTCCTCCAATTTGTTTCCCATCTTGTGCCTACCTCTTTAGAAACTGGGGTCAAGGATGCATTAGAGCAGGGAAGAGAGTAAGATTACTCACAATTTTTAAGACAATCATAATAAGATTATATAGGGGCAATAAATATTTCAGATTATCATGACAGGTTGAAACTGGCTAGGGCAATAATGATGTTAATTGTGACAAAACAGAAAATATAATTCTGAAGTTTTCTATGGATAATAATCATTTAAAATGACCTTATTTGGGGCACTTGGGTGGCTCAGTGGATTAAGCATCCGACTTTGGCTCAGGTCATGATCTCACAGTTCATGAGTTCGAGCCCCACAATGGGCTCTGTGCTGACATCCTGAAGCCTATTTCAGATTCTGTGTCTTCCTCTCTCCCTGACCCTCTCCTGCTCACGCTTGTGCTCTCTCTCTCTCTCTCAAAAATAAATAGACATTAAAATGACCTTATTTTCAGATAGTAAAAATTAGAAAAATGCAAACTCATACCTATATTCTAGAAAACAAAATGTACCCATAAGCCTACAAACAAGAATACTAACCATTCCTAATATTTGTTTTCCTTCTATTTTTTTCTATCCACACATAGCAATTTAATATAATTATAAAAAATATGTGCATATATCATTACCTATCTTATCTCCATATAATATGAATTCTTCAAAATGGGCATCATAATTAACACTTCACCAAGGACAGGCATTTATGCTGTTTTCAAAATTCAATAAATAAAGAATATATTGAATGTAACATTCTTAGAGTATTATTGAGTCAAAGGATGTGAGCTCTGTCATGTCTCTTGATACACTGCCAATTGCTTCCAGAAAGATTTTAACAATTTATACTCTCACCAAGCAGAACTAAATCTGCCTCTCATAACTTTGCCAGTATTCAGCGTTATCTTTGAGTAGTGTTTGACAACTTAGTAGGTCAGAAAAGTAATGGCTTATTGTTATTCTAATTATACTTCTGTAAATACTAATGAGGACAAAGGGTTTTTTTCCCCAAATGAGTATCATATGGGATAGACACCAGATATTTCCTTATTAATGTATAAAAAGTTCTTTATATAGTTAAGTAATATTTGTTGTTTTGAATATTAACAATATTCACATATTGAATATTAACAATATTCAATATAACAATATTAACAATAGCTATTATTTTTGTTGCTTTTGGGGATATTTTAGGGACATATGTAAAGTTTTCTATTTTCACATGAACAATTCCATCAGTTGTTTCCATCGTGACTCGTGTCTTATGTTTAGAAATTCCTTTTACCCAGAGAGCATGCAAATATCTACAAATATGGTTTTCATATTTTTATGGTTTCACTTTTTTTTAATGTATGTCTATTTATTTTGGGGGGGGGAGAGAGAGAGAGCATGCACACATGTGCTCATGTGAGCAGGGGAGGGGCAGAGAGACAGGGAGAGAGAGAATCCCAAGCAGGCTCTGTGCTGTCAGTGCAGAGATCAACACGGGGCTCGATCCCACAAACTGTGAGATCAACGATCTGAGCCAAAATCAAGAGTTAGACACTTAACCAATTGAGCCACCCAGGAGCCCCTGGTTTTACTTGTTAATTTACCTGGATTTTACCATTTTGTAGCATGGTGAAACACTAACTTACGCCCCACCACCTATAAATAAGATTCTCCACCATAATTTGTTTCATAAGTCAATCTTGGTTATTGAGTCACCCTCTACTGTATATTAATATTAGGACAATGAAAACTCTTTTGGATGTGAAACCAAATAAATGTTGGCATCCAATATATAATATCCACAAAAGCAGAGCTATTCTTGCTAAGGTAGAGATGAGAATGCTCAGAGCCCCCATACGTATTCCCTCTAATGGCCAAACCATAAACCACTGTCCCTGGGGCCTGTCTGGGGGCCTGTCAGATCCCCTGATCTTTCAATCAACTGCTGTGCCAACACCACACTGTTTCAAATTGCTCTGATATTATAATACACTTTACTATCTGGATCGGCCACTGCTCTCATTATTCCTTCTTAAATTTTTAATTGTTCACTTCTTTATATTTCCAGATGAAATTTAGATTGGAATTAAATGAGACATCTAATTAAATTTTCAAGCAATTTACACAGTGTTCCATGTGTTTAAGTTTTGTTTTATAAACTGTAATAAGCATTTTATTGTTTATATTTTTAGTTGCGACTATGAATACACTTTTTCATATAATATTCTTGCATTTTATTGCTAAGACATACAAAAGCCACTGAATTGTGATAATTATTATCTATATAAAGAGCTAATTGAATTCTTACTAGTTCTCACAGTACAGAAATACAGAATCATATTTTCTACAAATAATGTGAATTGGGTCTCCTTTCTAATACTTCTATGTTTTCTCTTTCCTATATTATTTACTTTGGATAAAAACTGATCCTTTCTAGTCCCATTCAAAAAAAAATCTACTGAAAACTGAGCTGCTTTGGAATTTATCTCCTCAAAAGCAGGCCCCCAAAACCTCCGAGTTTCCCAAAGAATACCCTTAGCTGGATCTATCAGAAACCTCTGGCCAGATATCAAGGTCTCTCCTATACAAATCAGTCTGCCACAGTGTTCAATCTTTACATAAAATGCCCTTTCTTTCTTTGTAAAACAAACTGTCCTCCAGTGTTAGAGCTGTGTTTGTGAGTCCACTTCAAGCTCACGGTCTAAGAGCTGGGTCTTGCAACTCTCGTGCCCCTGCCCTAAACACTAAACTCCTTTCAATCTCCATAACCTCCTTTCTTCCACAGGGCTGGTCTGCAGTAGGTTTCAGATTCAGCACTACTCTCCAGAAAGGGGGATTTCCATGGCTCGGGACACAAGTCTGTATACAATCAGCTACCTTCAGAGCAGGGGATCCTCTTGTATTTTTCAGAGGACCTGAACATATGTGTAGGACTACACTTCTGGATTTCACCCTCTCTACTTATGTGACTATCTCAGAGCCTATCTCAAGAATATCTAGATGCATGCTACTGTCAGACAAGACAGACATCCCAGAAACCTCCTCCTCCAGACATCTACATGTCCCAGGAAGAGGGAAAAAAAAACTGCAAAGAAAGGGTGGTAATACAGTTAAGAAGAGAGAGATGGCTTGCCATTATCATTAAGGGCACAGACCAACCTAGGAATGGATTTTTCTATGTTTTAGGTTCAAATATTTTTATCTAATAAATAAAATGTTTTGAACATTTTAAGGATTACTCAAGATTTCCTGGGTGTCTCTCAAAACACAAAAGTCATCTCAAGTATCCCTTAGATAAACACATTAGACCAATGTTCATCTGATGGTTAAAATCTCGATCCTTCAGACCCTAAATAAAAATTTCTGAATTTACTTATTTTTAACTTTTTAAATGTTTCTATTTGTTTTTGAGAGTGAGAGACAGAGACAGAGACAGAGAGGGGAGGGACCAAGAGAAAGAGAAAGAGAGACACAGAATCCAAAAAGCAGGCTCCAGGCTCTGAGCTATCAACACAGAGACTGACACGGGGCTTGAACCCATGGACCACAAGATCATGACCTGAGCCAAAGTCAGACGCTCAACCAGCGAAGCCACTGAGATGTCCTCTGAGCTTACTTATTTAATTGCAAAATAAAAAGATTTCTACAATTTAAAATCACGTCATTGATACATGGTGAGATTTGTAGAATCCTAAGTGAGTATCCAGCACCAAGCTCTCTCCCTTTTTCTAACATTATTGCATCTTCCCTTAATCCATGCAGGCAGTTCATTTAAATGTTTAGCTGCCTATGGTCTCATGTCTTAGGTAAATGGTTTAGGGGTTATAACAATAACCATTATATAGTTCTCTATATGATTAAAGAGTGCTTTCACAGAACGTATTTTACTTGATGTCATTCAACGTATATTATTTTATTTGACCCTTACATCAACTCGGTGAGATACATAAAGGAGGCAGGATTAACTTTCTCGGAGATGCACAAAGTGGAAGGGAGTGGAAGTAAGTGGAAGGACAGGACTTGTACACATTGTAACCCTGATGATGACAATGTTTAAATGGAATAAGAACAGTTAACACTTATTAGATAATTCTGTGCTAAGTCTGTAGGAGCTTTACATATATTGCAATAGACTCTGGGATTCATATATTTAACATTCCCTACTTCCACTCTTCTTGAGAAGCCTCAAAGGTCCGTGTCATTCTGATGAAACATGAATCTGGATCACTGGTAGGATTCAGATGAGGAAATCACTCACATAAAAAGTGACAGCACCTTTCCCAACTGCCCAGTATCTGCAGCTCAGTCAGCTTGTTCTCTAACCGTAACGTATGTGGCTACCAGTTAAGGGTTTAAAGATGATCCAGTTTTTCTATTCTACTTGCATGCATTTTATGGGGGAAAGTACATGCTTCAATAGCATTTATGAATGTGTGACTTAAAAGATACAGAAATTTGGTGTTAATACCCTTGAGAATCGGGATCACTTCACTCAGAAGAAAGCAGCCTCCATGAAGATCAAGTGCCCCCAGGTTCAGCAGCCAGTAAATGATGGGTCTGGCCCATCTGACACTGAAGTCTGCTTCTTCTACTAAGTTAAACTGTTTCTCTTCATGAGCACAGGGGTTTTACAGAAACTGAGGACCTCCAGTCAAGATATTACACACAGTACCTACCTCATAATACCCACTTCTGCAATCTATCACTTTAGAAACATTGAGTATTTCTTTAAACTCTCAGATAATGGTTTAAATTGTACCTTCCCTTGGAGCACTTGTCAAGCAGTCATTAATTAGAACTGCCTGTTTAATGATATTCTTCCTGCTACACTGCAAGCATTGGTTCTCATTCAGGTCCACCCTCCGCCCCCCGACCCCGGCTGATTGCAGCACTACTAAGTAAGCTTATACAGAGACCAAGGTAATTTGGGGAGATGTTTTCAGTCGACCTATATTTGGAATGATTATAGAATAATAAAGAAGGTTATGGGCTTTGATGTCAGATGAACCAAGAACCCCTACTCACTAGCTATCTGATCTTAGATATCTAACCTCCCTGAATCCCAGTTTCTTCACTTGCTCATTTATAAAAATGCTCTGAGGACAAAACGAGATAATGAATATAAAGCGCTTATGATTCCAATACGCCAAATGACTGCCTGTGGCAATATGTGCTAATAAACATTAGTTAATACTATTGGTTTGGCAGGGAGAGCTCTGAGAACGTCCTAACATGAGGAGAGCTATTAAAAAAATGATGGACGTTAGATATTGTCTCTCTTTGAGATTTCCTGCATCAACTGCACTTGAGCTTCTGCAAATAAGGCTAGCTACACAGCGCCATTCCTCATCGTGTGACCACAGCCAAACTTGTCCCACAACAGATTCACAGGTAAACCTGCACACGCTGTGTCCGGTTTCATCATCCAACAGTCTTTCTGTGTTTAACAAGAGGGGTTATACAATATGGTACTCTTTCAGACACTGCTCTGTTACCTGGAAAGAAAAGCACGCTACAGGGACAAATTATCCTGTTATGTTTGTATTACAAATCAAGCAAAAATACTGAATACCAACAGTAACAACTTACTTCCAACCATACGCACTTAAAGACAAACTTTCAAGTAACTATAAGTAGTATGATACAATATCCATGAGGAAAAAAAATCTGTCAAATGATTTTACTTGACCAGCCTCATAAAACTGAGCACAACTGAGAGTAGAAAGATGGCTTTCTAAGGCCTAAAAGAGTTCAAAGCGTGATCACTGCCTGAATTTACAGATAAAATTCTATGCAGCGGAGAGGTGACTTCTAATTTTCTGTGGGATTTTGGTAACTTTGTTCTGCCTCATTAAGTCTCTAATCTTTTGAAACAATTACCATTACTTTTAACACAGAGAGAAAACAAAGTGAGAGATACCCAGAATTTCTACAATGTTCTCAAAAATGTAAAAGAAAAATATTAAAAACTACTTAAATGATGTGCATGAAACCTGTTTTAAAAGTAAAACATCTCTTTAATGAAAACGAAATACTTCTCCCACAGAAATCTCCAGGCAGGGTACTCTATTCAAACCCACCAATTATTAAAATGCTTTTTCCATGAATCAAGTAAAACTTCTGCTTTCCTATGACTTCTACAATAGTCCTGGCCTTTGCCTTTGAATGTCACAATTATTTAAGGTTAAATTACAAACGCTTTCCTAACATGAAAGCATAAAGTCAGGTGACTGTGTTATGTGATTTGCAAAACGGGGCCCAATCATTTACTCATGATACACTGCCACCTGTTTGAATACACTGCTAAGAGACCCGTCTTCTTTTATCTCTAGGCTAATGGACCCTCAGTTTCTTCCACCAATCCTCACATAAAATAGTTTGCAGACACTGTCTCGCACATCACTCTTCTTTGAACATTGAGTCTGCCGATGTCACTTCTAATTTACGTGCCTGAAGAATTCTACTAATTGAAATAAATCAGCTAAATACCATTAATAAATGTTCCAAATGTAGTTTGAGTGAAACATAATATACTGAAACTATGACTTCCCTTTCCCTAACTCGTTTAATTACGTTAATACAACCTAATAGGACACTCACTCTTTTTTAGCAGGCCTCATGCTGTCAACCAACTAAAACTTCCAGATCTTTCAACATTTGTTTCTGCAATCACACGTATAATTCTATGGCATGTATTTCCAAACATGCTGGACATAAATGCTTGCTTTATGCACTAGTGTTTGTTTCAATTAATTTTTACAGGCTCTGAAATCTTACTATTCCCAGATTTCTGATTATTCCAGGTTCCAGTTAAACTTTATGGTATCCACACATTTTAAAAGTATTTACCTCAAATTTCATCTCTTTAGATGAAGGTTGTTTGTTCAACCTTATAAAGTTCTTTGGGAATCATCACTCTCTTGTTCAACTGTCTGATTCCCCCTATCTATTTTGTGATATCCCACACATTTGACAAGCATCACTCTGATGTATTCCTTCAAGTCACTCATGATAGAGCTGAACCAAGCAATGGAAAACAAAGCCACAACCATGCAGCTGCTGTTGGAATCTCCTTTCAGACTCATCCCAATTAGCCAATCAACATACTTGGCTATAGATGTTAAATCTTCTAGAAATTCATTTAATTATACCCCAAATGACCAGCTGAAACTCAGCTCCAACAGGAACATCCTCTTGATATGTAAGTCTAATAATCCTATCAAAAATAAATTAATTTAGTTTGACATGAATTAACTTGGAGAATCTATAATGCCTTCCAGGGATCACTACTTCCATTTGCAAATGCTTACAGTCATCTATTTAATAATACAGTCTAGAATTTTCCTGAGATTTGAGATAAAGCTCAATAATCTGTGACTTCAAACACTTTCTTATATCTCTTTTTATAATCATCACAACAGCAAATACTTACACAGCGGTGACTCTGCATTAGGCATTATTCCAACATATATATAAACTCACTTAATCCTCATACCAACCCTCTTACTGTGGAGGGACTGTTATCACCCTCATTTTATGACAGATGAGGTAACTAAGGTGCAATGGAGGTTATTTAGCTCTCCCAAAGTCACACAGCTACAAAGTAGTAAAGCCAAGATTTGAAGGGCGGTGGTTCAGTTCTTGGACAATTCCTCCCCCATTCTTGGTGATTTTCCCCATGATCATCATCATCAGCAGTCCTGAGTATATGTGCAGATGCTTTAGGTGTCTCGTCCCCAAGCTCATATGTCATCATTTCATATCTCATCTAGATTCGATGGATATAATTTCTATGTGACTTTATCACATCTTCTTTAAAAGAAATTTGCACCACTTTATTATTTTTTTCTGCACTATTTTAAAGGGGAAAAACATAATGAAATATTTCAAAGCTGAGAAATCATGCCCAGTAGTAAAGGTGCTACCACTCTGACCGTGAACATCAGACTAATTTCATGGCAGTTAAAACGCACAGGCAGTCAGTTAACTCCTGTTAGTTGAATGAAGGAAATATTCACTTGTCAAAGGTGTTAAGGTTTTACTATTTCTAAACTAAGAGAATTGTCTCCTATGGAAATTCATATAGTCGCATCAGTTGGTAGTGAAGATCTTCAATGAGTTTCACAAAAGCAAGCATAGAACATACATAGGTTTTGTTGTAGAACCTCTCATAAAAATCTAAACATAATAATATAATTGAGCATAATTAGGTAAAGTAATCCAAGTAGTCTTCCCAAGGTTCAATATGATTAAGATTATATACTCTAATGAGTTGGGAGTTTATTTTTTTTATTACTATAGACATAATAACTCTAAAAACCTGGTTTGCAGAGAGGAGAATACAACATTATGAAAATTAAGGATATTAATGTGTATTTTTGTCCACACATGGGAAGCTAAATATTGTCTACATGGAAACCTATGGACAAAGCCAGCATTCTCCTCAAGATAACATTCTAAAGCAGCAATCGGCTGAGACCCCAAATTTCCTTATTTTCGGAATTCTTACAGGGTGTTTGTGTTAGTAACAGAGGGTAGTAATAATGTAATGCTAGAAAGCATTCTGTAATAGAAACATGCTAGGTACTTTTGCAAGAACTTGAATTATGTTAACATATTTCATTCTTACGACCACCTCTCAAGGTAGGTACTGGTGTTACAGAGAAGAGAACTGAGACACAGATGTATTAGTTCATTTACACCAAGCTATTCCCAAGTAAGAAGTCAGCCTGGGATTCCAACCCATGCCCTCAGACTCCAAGTGTTTCACCATTAAAATATACTATCTTACAGCAAATGGTGCCAACTTACTTGGAGGGTAATTCAGCAAGACTGCTAAAATGTAAAAGGTAGGTGGTCCCATTTGTTCACTTTTAGGAATTTTTCTTACAGAAATCCACAGCCCATTCTGCAGGTTCAATGAAGTATTGTTTGAATTTTTTAAAGCACAAGACATAATCTAAGAGGGAGATAAGTAAATAAATGAAGGCACATACATACCATAAAATAATATACTGCCATTGCAAAGAAAATACGCACTGACATAGAAAGATGTCCATGAGAAAGCGATGAGTAAAAACAAACAAGCCGAAGAACAGGATGTATAGACAAAGCATGTATTCAAATTATGTGGTGTCCTTACACACATACACATGCGCACACACGCATCCACACATTAAAATATTCTAGTAGTTAAATATTACTCTGGAGAGTGGTAGAAAAGTTCAAGGAGGAAATGGCATACTTTTATTTATATTTGTGTATGTAGAAGCATAAATGCCTTTTATAATCCTTAAATTGTATATTAATACAGTGTGTCATTTAGCTAATTTATGTCAATATTACATAATATAAGTTACATAACTTATATAATCTATATACCATATAAAATAACATATACCTAATCAATAATTTAAAAATCAGTTCCAAACATAATAAAAATGAATACTCAAACAGCAACAAAAACCATTATGCACCTTATACTGAAAAGCACAGTGGAGAAAATAAAATCTAGGTATATTGAATTTTTTTTAAAGCAAATATTACTCATCATTCAATAGGAGTCAGGAAAATTCTTCAGTGTTATACTCACAGACTGTTTTGAAATGACACAGCATCCAGATGTAGCTGCCAGAAGGAATTAGTTGCAAAATATATCTTGAGATAATTGTAGAAAATGACTTTGTTATATGGAATGATTTGATTCTGACCACTTAAATGTTGAAGAATGACAAAGACAATGATGCTTTCTTTGTCCCAGTTAATAGTAACCTTTTTCTCCTGACTATAGTTACAAAACAACATCACCTCTTCAATAATTCATTGATTTAACAAATATTTACCAAGCACACACATACACCAAAATGAAACACAATAAAACGTGTCACCACCACCTCTAGAGACACCCATCTTCTGGTTTACTACAGTTAGGGAGGGGAGGGTGGCAAACAGCTAATTTATTTAGAAATGGATTTAAAATAAAAGGAAGGAGACCAAGCCATATGCCTTCTTTCATATTCATTCAAAATGCTAATTTAGTCTATATAGAAAGGACCCTTGCCTACCCTATTTCCAGTGGTGGTATTACATGGAAGTAATGATAATCATCATGGTATTTTTTTTTTCTCTTTGGTCACTGTTTTATTTCTAGTACCTGGCACACAGTAGGCACTCAAAAAACTTGCCTAAGGAATGAAAACAAGATGAACAAATGACAAGGAAGAATTGATGTACTGAATTTATTGTCTTGTGGACACAACTCCTTATTCTCTTCTTCTGAAAAATAACCTTTCCTACTTTGATTTAAATGCATATTCCTGTAGATACTTAATGATGGGGTGGTGGGATGGCAGGGGTCAGGCACACAAGGAGGGCCAATCATTGATCTTCCCCAGGACACATTACTTAAAAATTCGAGAAAACAAATCTCAGTTCCTTTCTGATATTAACCCTATGTGATGAGCGCCTCAGATTTGGTAGAAGCCAAGTTTCTATCTATGTGAAAGAAACCAGGCTCAGAAAAGAAGGCTTCTGTACAGAAACAGAGATGAGGGAGCCCTGGACATGTTCACGCCTTCTTTTCAGATGTTGCTAAGGACCTTTGTTCTCCTATACCAGTGTAGGTTTATACACGTCATCCAATAAATTCTTCTCACTAAATTGGTTAGAGTTGGATTTTAGTCACTGTTCATGACCAAATGTTCATGACCAATCTGTGTGTTATACTAATTACTAAGCCCTTAGTTGGTTCCTTTCACAGGATATTTTTTTAAAGTACAAAATATATGTCTGTAAGCCTGACATTAATTTTTTATTCCCTTAGAAGATAAATAAAACAGTACCTACTGCTAAAACTTACTTCTTCATCATCGGAAACCCAAATTCTTAGTGAAATGAAACTTGGGAATGCAGAATGTTTAGCGCTTTGTGAAATACGCACTTTGAACCATCTAGAGACACAGTTAAAAATTTAAAACAACTGTATAAAAGTGGGAACTCACCAGGCAAAGCTAGACATAATTCTATCAGTAAGAGATTTTTATCTAGAACACAACTTTGATGAGCAATAGCTAAAAAAACATTCCTCAATCCCAGGCTTCAGCAAAAGGGCCAACATTTTAAAAATATGAAGCAGGTATCCTAATATTTTAGCGATACAACCTAGAGGCCTTCTGAAGGCCAAAAGGCTTATGTGATATGCGCGTCCCTGTTTCTAACTGGAATCATGCAGAAAAATCCAGCATAACTGTTTATACAGAAACCAAGTCAAAGATCTCCCACCAGATTCACTGCACTCAAGTAATGAAGACATAATTTGAGTATCTGCACAAAGATTTATGTAAATACATTCGTGGGGCAATTACTTTTATATTCCACTTGATGTACTACCCACCTCAGTATTAGCCAAGTTTTCCAACCCTCTCCATCCTACCTCCCTTTCTGTCCTGTTTCTTAAACTATGTGCTGGAGGAATAAAGGCCATATTTATCAGGGCACAAAGGAAACAGAACTGGTTTCAATCAGCCGATATTTGTTGATATGAAATATGGGCTGAGTCTCTTTAAGGAGGTAATGGAGCATTAAAACTTACCTTTGCCAACAAAAGACTCTTTATGAAATCAGATAGTCCCTATTGCTTTTGAGACTTCCTCAGTCCTGATTTTACCAGTTGGGTTCTGCAAACTAGTAGGCTGGGAGCTCATTATACTATAATACCACATTTAGATGTCAGAATGAAGAAAAATGATTAGCTCTGATGTGATCAAAATATCTATTCCTTCGAAAGAAACACAAATAAGAATTACCTATTAACCAACTCTAAATTAGTGGTTACATAAAGTCGTACTTAGATTTTTCCCAGAGGTTGCCATTCAGCATTATTCAATTATGCCTGAAGATAAATTAGGCCAGATGTTTTTCTCTTAGATTCACTCAACTACAACAGGAGGCATTAGCCCCACAAAGAATCAAATCCTCCCCGCAGAAGCTATCTGTAGGAAAAGTGTTGAGAGTTCTATTAACTACTCTGACATTCAGGTTTTACGAGATAACTAAGTCTGCCATCAGGTACAAAGAACATACAAGAGAACAAACATTGGGATACTCTGTAGGTATCCTAGTGCAAAGGGGAAATAAACATAAAACACATTATCTCCATATCACTGCAATTAAAACAGGAAAATGAAAGTCTGTTTTGTGACCACAGCAATTCAGAGGTGGCCTTGCCTATGATAATTATAATTAACATGCCCCCATATAAAAGGCCAAAAAAATTTAAAGATAAGGAATACACTGTGAAAATCAATGTCTCCTGCAGATAAATTGTTTCTTAATGAACAATATAATTTAATATGTATGGGACTATGCACTAATAACTCCATCCCTATTTGAGCATAAGATTGGTAGAAAATTGGTAGGAAATCTGGTTTTGAGTTTTTGCTTCAGAGCATGGAACAGATATGGTTGTGCACTGGTGAGCCGGAAGGGCTGGACAAACATTGTTCATCTGGTTTTAAGATGCATATGGTCAACACATTCCTTGTGGTGTGAATGGCCGCAGGCTTTCAAGACAAGTTTTCTTCATTTTCCCCCCTTTTCCTACATGAAGGAGTAGGGCTCAATGGGGAGTCTGTCAGCTGTCAGGAGTTTCTGTATGCTGTATCTAGAGGAGAGTGGAAACCGGTGGGAACAGCCCGAGGGTGAATGAGCCCTCAATGGAAGGGAAATGTAGACAGGAATCTCTGAGACAGACTGGGAAATATAATCCCTTAGTGGGGGTGCTCCCTCTACCAGCATTGCCCTAGGCCAAAAGAGAGAGAGAAAGAGAGAGAGACAGAGAGAAAGAGAAAGAAAGAGGTGTTATTACAGTGTCTGCTTTCCTCTTCTCAATGGTTTGGAAATCTGGTCATACCTTTTCAATGAAGCACAATTTGTCTGCAATTGGAAACTTGAACTAACTTAAAATGTCCAGGTGCCCTTTTTCTATCTTTTCAACTATCTTGGAATTCAATTCTCTATTAACAATAATTGTTCTACTCCTTCTGGTTAGAAAGTTTTCCTCCTCAGCAGACTGATAAAATGAAAAGCAATTATTTTATAAAGCAAAAATATGAACAGAATTATCTTAAGATAGAATATAAAAGAGTTTCCCTTGTAATGAAAATTCCCTATTGTTTACTGGTTTAAAAATATCAAAGAGTACATACTAGAGAGGATGATTTTACAAAGCAATTTCATGTAATGGAGAAGAAAAAAGGGATTTAACCTTCTTTGCCTCACTTGCCTCTTAAGCATGTAATTATGCATTTAGTGTCTCATAAACAAAGGTAAAAGGTGTCCTGCAACAAAAACACCCATTTTGCTATACAGGCTGTATCTGTCAGGATAGGCAAGGATACAAAACAGGAAGAAAAAACAAAAGAAATGAAAGAAAAGAAAAAAAAAGAACCCTGAAATCTCAGTGGATTAAAACAAATGCTGATTTCTCACTCAACATTTCTATGTCCAACCAAGAACCGGGATGACTGAAATTCCATCTTGTCACCAGCTTCTGTGATCAACACAACCGAGCAAAAAATAAGGGGAATAAAACACTAGCTAGAGGGGACAAAACAACTCACATGGTTAATGCCTAACTTCAAGGGGGCAAGAAGTGCAACCCTACCATTTGTCCCCAAGGAGGGAAAATGAAAGAACTGTGTAGCAGTCTACAGACTAACAAAATAGCCAGTCAACCATTCATTAAAGACAGAGAAAGATTGTTTCAAATAACTTAGAAGACCATCTTTTTTTTTCCCTGTAGACTCTATCCAACACAATTAAAGATATACGAACAAACACACAGAAAAAACTGTAACAAAACACTAAAGTTTATTAAAGTCCTATTGTTTGTTTCTTCATCATCCATTTTTCTGGATGACACCTCTCATGGCTTGGGGTTGCTCTTTTCCCTCAAACTGCCTACCACTATCACCCAGCACCAAAGAGAATGAGATAAAATGTCACGAGAAGATAGAGCGGGAAGATGGGACGAATTAAGAAAAAACCTCATTCTTCACTGCAGCTTTTAACAATGGGAAAAAAATGTTTAACTTTCATGCATCTTACATTTCCTACTATGAAGCTGAACTCAGTAAACAGTGAAGTCTGGAAAAAAAAAAAAGGCAGAGTCACTGGAAGATTTTTAAAAATGCAGTATCTGTATTTGTTCATTCCCCCCACCTCCCGCTAGCAGTTTTTCTTATTCAGTTACTGGAAGTTGGCTTGTAAAGACAGCATTAGCCAAAAAGTGACAAGATACACGTGTAAAAATTGGAGAAAGGATAAGAACTGGAGAACACTTTTGCATTTGTTTAGTAGTGTCTTTCGTTCTTCTCATTCCCTCATCAAACATCCTGGTGGATTAAAGGTATTCTTCTCTTTATACATAGTACCATCTCTGCCTAGAGCAGACCACACAAACATTAACACTCAGGACCATCACCTTCATCCAAAATGAGAAAGTATGGCCAAATTTCCACAAGACTGAGGGGGGAATGGAGGACGTGGGAGCAAAGGAAAAGAAGATATTTCCTGAAGTACTATCTTTGTTTCACTTAAGCTCTAGAAGAAGAGAAATAACATTAGATGAATAAACAAGAAGTGACAGCAATAAGATTGTGATGCCCATATAATTCTACGTGAAATAAGGCTCATTCTGCTGATCTCATCTCAATATTCAGAGAAATAAATGAGGATTTACACTACAGAGAAGTTCGCTCTCTTTTGCTAAGCTCAGATCCTCCAAGGGTCATGGTCAACACCATAAAGAAAAGTTGGAATTTAGTTGGTGAATAAAAATATTTACTTACATCCAGAGTGTACCTGGAAGCTTCATCCAGAATTATATATTTTGTGAATTCAGATCCTAAATTGCATTAAACTATGTTATAAATGTTGTATATAGACTATTCATATCGAATGCTAAAACTGGTCTGTGAGGGAAAATAGAACAGAAACCATCTATGGTAGTTTTTAGCCTCTAAGTCAAGAAAATAAATTTCTGAGGAAACAGATGAAAGAAATCTTTAGAACCTTTGCAAAAGCTGCCTTGGCTTTAATATTTTTTAAATATGAAATGAATGTCATAAAAATAATACCAGGACAAATGAATGAGGAAGTATTTACATTAACACACTTAAGGACCAGAGCCCCAAAACTGGGCAGATGTGGATTTGAATCACTGTTCCACTACTTACTATCTCAGCAAGTTAACTCACCCTCTCTGTAGTAAAGACAAGAGCATTTATAATTTGTTTTCCCAGTATACTTTCCATCTGCTTTTTATTGGTGCTTTTGTGCAATTTTCCTCTGCTCCATGTGATCCTTGTGTGGCAATCAATCATGTTATCTGATCCTGGCCACTGCTGGGAGGGATGAGTACATCAGCCAAGTAGGGCATGGTGAAGACTTCCCTGGGATTAGCATTGAAATAATAATAATAATAATAATAATAATAATAATAATACAATTAATAATGAGAGAAAGATTGATTCCTTTTATACTGGTGTGCTAAGCTTAGAGGAGGCAGGTCTGGGGTGCCAGGTACCACCTTCTCTTGCCCAAAACTTGTCTTAAACTCTGTGTATGAAGACAAGCAAAAAGAAAAACAAAAGTGTAGAGAAAGCAAATACTTTGATGGCATTCTCTAAATGTCTCCATCCACTTAGAACTGAAGTCTACCCTTGGATTTCTCAGTTATGTGAGCCTTTTTACTTAAACTAGCTTGAGTTAAATTTATTTCACTTTCAACTGAGAGAAATTCAACTAAGAAACATTCTAAGTCTAAATTTCTTCACTTAAAAAAATGTGGTTAATATTATAATGTGTCTTTGTAGGTTTGCTCTCAAGATTAAACAATATAACACATATAACAAGTTAGGGCAGTGTCAGGCCTATCAGTACCCAATAAGCATTATTTCTTACTAGCCATTATTATTAATTAGTGTCACTTTAGTAACAGTAATATTTTATGACAATTGACATACTAAGGCTCATTCCTTTGTTATATAAGATTCTTATACTCTTAAAAGGAAGCTATGACACCAAGCTTATAAATATTTCACTTATATGTAAAAGGAGGTTATTTACTCTGCAAACATTTCCAATCTTCACTGTTAATCAATGTACTAGAAAATTCTTCTGTTGGTTTGGAAGTCATAGCAAGCCTTTATAAATCATCATTGTACCTTATTAAAATCAAATACAGAAGAAGGTTACTTTTAGGCTATTGAATTCCTACTACACTACATAACTTTAAATTTATAGCAAAGTATCTCTTGGGCCCTAAGAGGGTTTTTTTTTTTTTTAAAGTTAATTTCCCAAAGGTCAAGGTCCATATCTTATTACATTCCCAAGGCACCTAACATATTAATGGCAGGAACTGAATATTTTCCAGTGCCATTAAGCATGATGACTATCAAATTATTATCCCAAAGTAGTAAAAGGTGCTAGTGAGCTGAAAGTAGACACAGGCTTTCAAAATCCATCAGCTGTCCCGTTGATTCTTGGGAAATTTGATCCCTTCTCTAGATTGTACAGTGCCAATTTAGCATGGCACAGAAATAAATCAAAGAGACATAAGTTTTATAGTTCTACAAATCTGTTGCAAACTTTTAGACTTAACTCTAACAGCTCCCCTGAACAACCCTCTTTGACTTCTTCACTTTATTCAACTATAATCAGCAACATCTTAAAATAAGGTAGTGCATTAGGCACTCAGGAAACAATTATAAACAAGTACACAACTAATTATAATACACTGTCACAACTACAAAGTGCTTTCAGAACACATAAAAGCTTCTCAAGGGAGACTGAAATCTGAAGAAAGCACAGGAATTTACCAGATAAAAAGAAGAAGGGGTGGGTGGAGGATGTTACACAGAGAAGAAACAACGTGAACAAAGTTAAGGGAATGTATGATAAATTCGCAGTACTTTTATATGACTAGAGAAGAAAATCAAGCAGTGAAACTGGAGAAGTATGAATGAAACAAGCCTATAAGATGTTGACACAAGTGGGCTATACTCCTAAATAAAGGAAAGCTAACAAAGGTTTTTGAAAAAGTCGTACTTTGTATATATTGTATATGCCCATGTGGCAACTCCAGATTCACTCTCTGCCTTCCTCCACCCAGCTCTGTGATCCAGCAGACTGACATCTATACATTTTCTCAACAGAGATCCCTGTCCTCTGACTTCTGGATGGGTTCAGCCAACAGGAGGTCAAGTGGAGATCAGCAAATAGAAGGGAGAGAAGTCGGCATACTGATGTGATGAGTGCCCCCAGTAGGGGTGAGAGCTGGCAGTGCTGATATCCCACTACCTCTGGTCACAGTTTGTGTCAGGCACCATTCTCCTATAATCACAGCCCACATCACTGCAGTACCCACTTCCTACTCTTTTTGGTCCCTCAAGACTAAGGGGAGTGACAGCCTCTTGCTGGTGATATCCCTGATTTGCCTCACCCTGATTTGTTCTTTTCTTTAACTGTGCCCTAACTTTGCTTAATCACCCCTTTAAGATAATGCCATCTGTTTCCTACAGAAACTAAGTCAGCCTCAAGGGGTACCATAAACCAGTTTCACCTTTAAAGAAGCGGTTATGGATGCAATAAGAAGAATAATTCTGAGTGGAGGCAAGCCCGTAGTCAGTGAAATCAGTTACAAGGTTGTTACAGCCACTTAATGAGAAAAGGAAAACTACCAGGCATGAACATTAACTGGCATCTTCTAATGTCAAAACTATACTAAGTACGTTATACACATTACTGTATTTAAATATTCCAACCACTCTTTTATGTTATTCCCTTTTAATACACAATGGAAAAATTGAGAAATGTTAAATAATTTGCCCTAAGTCAAATACATAGTAAGTGGCAGAATTGAGACTGAAACATTATCTGCCTGACTTTCAGGCCTGTCATTATTCTATATTCTTTTCCTAACCTATATATGCCTGTATCAAAGTAAATTACAGTGGAAACGGATATAAGTGTAGGATGTAAGAACAAGGATTTGAAGATTTGAAGAAAAGGAGGTAGAACTGTGGAACTCAGTGATTACTGGATAAAAGGGAAAAAATACAAAAAGGAATTAATGATGACAAGAATGTTTCTGTCTTGAACAACTGTGAGGATGGCTTTCCCTGAGAGATGAGAGGAAGAGCAGACTTGCTGGGAGTAGGAGGTGGTGAAGAAATGAGGCATTTGGTTTTAATCTTGTTGACTTTATCACTGCTATGAAGACACAGATGGAGAGGTTTCCACTATGGTACTGAAGAGGCCATATACACCTTTTCATCAGTGCCTAATAACTGAGGTGTAGGTACAGGAGCCAGAGTCTGACAATTAAATGCATATGCCTGTGATTTGAATCTTGAACCTGGATGCACTGGCAGCAATGGCAGTGTCCTATGACAATGCTAAGTCACAATGGTGACCATTAATGATGCCCATAGCAATATCTCAACTAGACTATTCTTGTAGCATGACTGTGTGTGTGTCTGCTACCCAGCCTCTATTGATCCTTGCCTATTTTTCCAGCCTGGTGTTTGGATCTTTCTGAATAATTATATGAACTACTTTATGGTTTCCAAAAGACTCTTTTCTACTTAAGTTACCAAGACTTGTTTTCTGTTTCTGTTGCTTTCAACCTGTAATTCTGACTGATAAAGCTAACACATTCATTGCTGTATCCTGTTCAGTATTATGGAGGTCCTTTTTGCTTTGTTCTTAAAGCATTTCCAAACCATAAGCTGAATATACTAAACTATTAGATGTTGAGTCAACTCTCAAAGATTTCAAAGAATTCATGATCTGGTGGGGATACAATGCAAAAATTAAGTTTCTGTACTACAACATGATTAAAATTTTAAAACATAAAAAAGCACAAGTATACTCTAAAATACACACACACACACACACACAAACACACACAGTATCATGGAAAATAAATCTATCCAAAAACACTTAAGATAGAGTATTAAAACTACAGAACTTCAAAGATAAAGAGAACTTGCAAGAACTCCCAGACACAAAAGCATATCACCTCTTAAAAACTAACAAACTCACCTCAGCCACAGTATCACAACCACTGACACAAGAACATAATGAAGAAACATTTCCAAAATATTAAGGGTAAAAATTGTCAGTTAAGACTTTTGTAACTAGCTAAATTATCACTCAAAGGTGATAACATTGTACCTTTTAGTTTTTTCCTATCAAGTTCTCTACTTTTATTTTAATAAAAGATGTGCTGAGGGGCACCTGGGTGGCTGAGTCGGTTAAGTGTCTGACTCTTGATTTCTGCTCAGGTCATGATCTCAGGTCCATGGGTTCAAGCCCCCGCTTTGAGGATTCTCTGTCTCTCCCTCTCTCTTTACCCTTCCCCCTTTCTTTTTCCCTCTCTCTCTGCACCTTCCCTACTCTCTCTCTCTCAAAATAAATAAATACTTAAGTTTAAAAGAAAAAAGATGTGCTGAGCTGTGTTAGAGATCGCTTTTTGAACTGTAATCTACATATTTGGGGGATAATCTTCCTAAAGGCTGCTCTTGGCCACTTTTATACACCCAATCTGGACTGTGCTCAGATTAAATTTATGAGGATAGGAAAGATTTAGGGTAAGAGTATGAATTACAGGGAGAGAATGTAGCAATTTGCTCATGGTTCTCTTTTTTAATTCTTATAACTTCATGGGAGTCTATAATTTCTTCAAAATGTTAAAGTATAATAAAAAAAGATCTCTTAAGGGATGGGCAAAACAAAAACATTTCAGATATACAAAGACTGTTAACAAACCCAGAGCCCCTCATTAAAAAAAGGGGGGGGGGTGCCTGGGTGGCTCAGTCGGTTGAGCATCCAACTTCAGCTCAGGTCATGATCTCACAGCTTGTGAGTTCCAGCCCCACATAGGGCTCTGTGCTGACAACTCAGAGCCTGGAGCCTGCTTCAGATTCTGTGTCTCCTTCTCTCTCTGCATCTCCCCCACTCGTACTCTGTCTCACTCTCTCTCTCTCTCTCTCTCTCTCTCAAAAGTAAATAAACATTAAATTTTTTTTTTAATTTAAAAAAAGGCTGTTACAGGAGGCAATTTACCAAAAAAAAAAAAAAAAAAAAAAAAAGAGAAAGTACGATTCAAGAAATAGAGTTGAGCACAGAGGCAGATAAAATGTTGAAAATTCACTTCCTCTTGATAAATTTAATTAACTACCTCTGTTGTGTTTTAAAAGAGTACAAAATAAATCTACATAAGGCAGTAGAAGTTAGAACACTTGTTGTGATGTATAATGGACATGTGAAATTCTTCATGTTATGAGGAAAAGCAATCACAATTGTTTCCAATATTGAAAAGGGCTTCCTATGACCTGTTGTTCTTTAACATGAAGATAATCACAAGAGTTTTTAAGCAGAGGAATGATTCAGTAAGATCAGATCTACTAGAAAGAGAAATACAGCCTCTGTAAGATTTTTAAAAGTAGAGACAAAATTAGTTGGAAGGTCAGAACTATGTAAAATTTAGTGAATGAAAAGAGGAAGAGCTAAATGTGAGCTATAATTAAGACAGAATTTACAACTCCCCGCAGACACCATATGTTTAGGTACACATAGATAAGTTTCCCCCATCCCAGACAAGAATGCGGTCACATTTCTCTTTGTGTGCCCAACGTACACTTTTGTGGGGAGTATCTAATAAATGTTTGTACTAGATACATTTCATCTAAAATCTCCAGAATATGTGGAGATACACAAAGGATTTGTTAATATAAGTTCAAAATACAGGGAAAGCTCAAAGATTGAGCTCTCATCATGAGAGAATTGCCACCGAGGAAGGGTTAGATGGCCAAAGGAGAGGAGGAAAATGAAAATAAAAAGGAGAGGGAAGGCAGCATTCTGAGATACACCAACACTAAAGCGGAAACTGAGAGAAGGAGAAGCAAGCAAGCCTAAGAATAGTGATGGAAAGAGAACAAGGAGAATATCAGAGACGTTTGTTGCAAAATGACTTAATTTAATTTCTTGGATTGTTTTAAAAGAGACAAGAAATTAAACAGAAAGGATTTAGGAAAAGACTGCTTCTGGTTGCAAGAATTTGAAGATATAACATATTTTCAAGTAAAGAGATTTTCTTATAAATACTTTTTAAAATAAGATCATCTATTGTGTGTGCCTGGTGGAGGGAAGTTTAGGCTGGAAGGGGTGATTTGGTCTTTGTCCTGTTTTGGCAGAGAGCTCCCAAAACCTTGGAATTTCTTGTGTTGCGAATGATAAAAGAATCTTTCACGACGCTAATGAGGTGACTCCTGGAAAGCACCTAAGGATGGGGTCTGGTTGGCAATAGAGCCAACCGTATGATTAGAAGGTTGGAACTTTCAGTCCCATCCCCTGACCTTGGGGAAGGGAACAGGGGCTGGAAGTCGAATCAAGTGCCAATGACCAATGACTTAACCAATCGTGACTATGTACTGAAGCCTCCAGGAAAACCCAAAGGGGCAGAGTTCGGAGAGCTTCTGGGTTGGTGAGCACGTGGAGACGGAGAGTGCCTCACCTGGAGAGGCATGGAAGCCCCAAGCTCTTTCCCCATATCTTAGCCTATGCATTTCTTTCATCTGGCTGTTCCTGACTTATATCCTTTATAATAAACCAGTGATCTAGTAATTAAAATGTTTCTCTGAGTTCTGTGAACTGTTCTAGCAAATTAATCTAACCTGAGAAACAGGTCATGGGAAGCTCTGATTTACAGCTGGTTATAAGTACAGGTAGCAACCTAGACTTGCAACTGGCCTCTGACGTCCATGGAGTCATTGGAACTTCCAGTCTATAGTCGGTAGGTCAGTCAGAAGCACAAATAACAGCCACCGGGACTTGCTCTTGACTTCTGAAGGGGGTAGGGGACCACGCTTACAGGACTGAACCCTTAACCTGTTGAATCTGATGCTGTCTCTGGACAGACAATGCCAGAACTGAGTTGAAAACTCGGATACCCTGATAGTGTCTGAGAACTGCTTGTTGAATGTGTGAGGATCCCTTCCCTCACTGAAACTGAGTTTCAGAGCACTGAAAGGGCATCATACAGAGTCCTGATGGTCCAGACAACAACTCAGTTATTCAGCCTTGTCAACAAGGTCTTGACAGGAGTGCCTGGTTAACTCAGTCAGTTAAGCATCCGACTTTGGCTCAGGTCATGATCTCATGGTTTGTGAGTTTGAGCTCCATGTGGGGCTCTGTGCTGACAGCTCTAAGCCTGGAGCCTGCTTCAGATTCTGTGTCTCCCTCTCTCTCTGCTCCTCCCCCACTCATGCTCACACTCTCTCTCTCTAAAATAAATAAGCATTAATTTTGTTTTTAAAAAAAGGTCTTCATATATGTACAAATTATATATGCAGTCATTTACCTTTGACATTAAAAAGAAACTAAGAATAACCAACGGCTTCACTATATCATGCATTCTCTATGACTGATCTGGAAAATAAGCCCAAAGATCCTACCTCAATTTCTAACTCTTTGAAACTGTAAAATAGGTTCTAATGCCTTATAGTTAAGAAAATCTTTGAAATGTCATGTCTTCTGAATAAGGTGTAGAGGGTCCATCCTATTTTCCCTCCCTTAAGTCATAAATAATACATTCAGAAATCAACAACCACATAACTGAAGAATAGAACCCTTGTCAAATAGCAATTTTGGAATTCTTTTAAACATCATTACGTAGTTTTTCATGGACTAACTTATGCTAAAGACATGCAAAATAAACCCATGATAAATAAGTATTATAAAATAAATTATACATCTATATACCTAGAAAATTTTTTTGCAAGTTCTAACTGTGTCCACTAAGTATAGATTGCACTGCCTTGCAAGATTCCTGAGGTTCTAAAAGTTCCACCAAAGACTAAGGTCTTGGATGTCACTTAAGTTATACATTTTAGCTATTAAAGCCAATGTTCTGACAAGCCCTTTGGCTCTAACCCCAGGGCATGCATTTGCCTTAAACCACATAAGAATGTGTCAGAGGGCTATATGTCAATCAACCAGGAGAAGTGCCTATTCCCAATTTAATGTTGTCAGTTGCTGACATTAAAACCAGCAACAGTTAATTGTTACCCCTTCAAGTGGGAATACTGAGGGGAGAAGAGAGGTAGGTGTCTAAGTTCAGGCTGATAAAGCTGTTAATTGCTACCCTTTTATGTAGATTTGTTTAATAATGAAAACAATGTAGCTAATCATATAATGTTTCTATTTGTTCCCCAAGGGCTCTTCAGGGAAAGTTTCAATCCGGGCTAGATTTCCACAGCTACCAACTGTGCAGGGACAAAAGCAGAACAATCAAGGCACTCAGTGCTGGCAAATAGCTGAAAGTGGTTCTATACAGATGCCCCTCCTCCTTGCCCTATCAGAAAGGAGCCAGGATCTGCTATGGACAACCTTTGCAGGAGGGGTGCCGGGAGGATTTTAAATTATAAATTAATGATAATAATAATTTCGTGCAGATACTTAATGAAAAGGAAAGAGAGAGAGAGAAATGAAAAGCAGGCAATCTGAAAAGCAGGAAATAATAAGTCTGATGTAGGCTTGGATCCTCCCTATGTCTCCATGCAACAAATCAGCTAAATTCACATCATTTTAAAGTGCCTGTGTTAGTTTCTACAAATCAGAGACACGACACAGTATTTTTTTTTAATCCTGTGCCAGCCTTGCTCCTTATAGACAGGGTGATGATATTGGGCATATCATTAAACCACACATTTGGAGACTGAGTTACTGAAATAACCCTAGTTACCTACTGATCTCCAGAGACAGTGCCCTGTGTATGTTTTCTACAAACGGAATGCATATTACTCACTGATGTTTACTTTGCATCATTTGGCCAAGGCAATGGACAGAATAAAGTTGTGTTATTTGAAATAAAATATTTCTAACATCAATTTTGTTTTCAGACTCTATTACCAAGTAACGGAAGCATTCAGAGACATCCCCAGACCACTGGTGTCCCCTCTCTGTACAAGAGACAGTCATTCTATTTTGTGTTTCTGAAAAAAAAAAAAAATCCTACTTGTACTAGCACCTATCGCACCAGCCCCATGCAACAACTTACACGGTCCAACTGTCCTAAAATCACTTGCAAATCCCCTCCCCCCAATCTGGCCACAATGTAATTTTCAACTTTATTGAGGTGCCTACCCTCTCAAGTCTTCAGATATTTCTAGACTTGTCTGCGCGTTGCCTCCTGAACCCGTCCTCTGGCCTGCGGGGCTCTCTTCTTAGAATGTGCTCCTCTCATGACCTGTTCAATCTTACTCATATTTCAAGGACAAGCCCAATTTCACCTAATCCGCTAAGCCTTCTGCAGTCACCTCATACCACACGGCTTCTCCCTTCTGTGAATCTGTAAACTAGCACCTGCTTGATCATTCATGTGACACCTACAGATGGTGTCTGCTCAGTCTTCCTCCAGTGTTCCTCGTCTCCTCTACTGAACTCAACACTCCTTGAAGATGTGTATCTTCGTATCCTCCCTAGCATTTGAGCTGTCTATGGAGAAACCCTCAAAAAGGTTAGGGACCATACCGCACATTCCCAGTACATTTCAGTGAAAGTTGACATTATTACATAATTAAACATTAAACTTCATTACTTTGTAAGTTTGCTTTTCGGTGGTGAAATTCCTTTACAGGTATGACTCTACAAGTCTAAAAGTGACAGCATGCCAAGAGTCCATTTCTGACATCCGAGGAATCATCTGCTACCAAAGAATTTCTTGAAGAAGAGAAAAACTTAAGAAACAATCAATTCTTAAAATTTCCTTTCATGTCAGCAGGAAATAAAAAATTAACAACCTAAACACTAGGCCTAAGTTCACATTTCTCATTTATTTCAAACACGTTTTTCCCAACTGGAAACTCAAAACAGGCAGAGAGACTGCTAAACTCTTTTCCATCTTTCAAATTGCAAAACGAAAATTTAGGTTCCACATCTGAAAGAAGAGATGATGAGATGCAAACATAAAGAGATGATGTTACATGTACGGATGATAGAAAACAGCTGAATCAAACCAATGGAAATGTAAGCGAATGAAAATAAAACTCCATTTGCCAAATACGTTAGCCAGGCTCATAAGCCAATAATCACCGTCACGATTATGCTCATGTGCACCTTTGGGGCTTACCTCAGATCACAAGTCAAAACGTTCTCAACTGTGAAGGCCTGATCAAAACCTGAAATCTAAGCACCAGCAGCACAGTGAGAAAATGCCAAAACCAGTACCAATGCTCTCTCCTCCATCCCATGTTCATCATTCCTGAATAATTATATTTATTTCTAAAACACAAAGACAAAAGACAAGGCAACCAGTTAAGTTAACAATTATGAATTGTTTTCTATTTTAACAGCTACCAATGCCATTTGGCTTTATTTCACAGAAACCCTAAGAGTTTATTTAGCATATAATGCATTATGCAAAAGAATGTCTGTGCTAAAGATTCACACAGATTTCCTTTAATTAATAAGCCCCACTTAATTTTTAATAGAATATGATTTACAAAATTTCAATTTACTTAAAACCTTCAGTAACTCTGCTATGGCATAAAGAGATATGTATCTGTTTTCTCCTAAGAATGAGGCAAATTTGCCATTAAATTTTTTTCCCCAAAGGTCACCTTGAACTACAAAAAAAAAAAAAGCCCTACTAATAGTCATTATCTTTGGGAATGTACCTAAACTACAAGCAAATAAATCAGCCATGTTACCAAGCACAAAGCTATTGAAGATTGTTAAGATTTATTTTCAGGTGCCAGTGAGACTAAACAAAGATTGTAAGGAATGAAACAAACAGAAGAAACCCAGGGAACAAATTAATACATTGAATCATTATCTTACCAGCAGCATTCCCTATAGAACAAAGTGATGAAACTATCAAAAAGCACTTCTCAAAGCAACAACATTTTCGCATGTCAAAAAAAAAAAAAGAATTAACCTAGAATAAATATATAAATAACAGTATGTTCTATGTTAAGCCAGTAACAAAGAAACCCCTTAGTGCAGTAAAACAAAGTCTTGTCAAATCCCCATTTTTTACAAAGAAGCATGAAGATCCTTTCACAATGGTTTAAACTGTATTTATAGTAACAGAGTGAAGACTTGAGATAAAAGTCAAAAGGATTAAAGTCAAAGCCCCAGCTCGACATGAGTTATGGTTTTGATTTTTATTCTTATTGTGGTCTACAAATATTAAGACAGAAGATACTTCCATGTGATTGTGGGATCCTCTGAGACTCTATAACCTTAGAAGAGCAGATAAAACGAATGAAAATGCATCTGGTTTGGGAGCAGCCTCCATATTAAATGGCAATGCGCAAAGTAACCACCACAACTGCAGAAGGCTGAGGGGGAGTGGGGAGGCTGAAGGCTGAAATTTCTGCAACTGATGCAGGGCAGGAAAAAAAAATGAAAAGAAGAAAGAAAAGAAAAAGAGAAAGAAAAAAAAAGATGTGGTATTACTGCTTTAAAATGGCACCCTGTTAATAATCACAACATTCCTGAAAATACAGAAAAATTATACTACCATTCCTTCTTTCCTGAGCTAAGCAAGCTCACCACATACAAACACTACATACTTCTGCAAGAAAACTGGTAGGGCTTGATAGCTGCATCTCTATCTAAAGCAAAATCCCTGGAGTTGCCACTCAGAGTTTGCAGATTTACGAACCACACACTTTTCTCACAAAGAAAGAAAACAAAATTTCTGTTGTCGACTGGAAGTTCTTACTCTACAGAGAACCATTCTTCTTCCACATTTTTTTTCTTAAAAATGAATGCAAAACTACATTTAAACATAAGCTTTTGGTCACAGTTCAAAAAATGTATTTTGCATTTCCTCTCCCGAAACCCTCTCTTTCAAGATAATCTCTCTCTCACACACACACTCCAGTAGGAGATATATATTATATACTGTATGATTGGAAGGTTATTCTTAATATTAATTTGGATACTCTCTCCTTTCAGTTCCCATATTGCAAGAACCACATGCATATTTTCCGTTCATCCTTAGTCTCTACTTTTAAAATCAGACACCTGGTTTAACACTTGATGTCTCGAGAAAAGGCTAAAAGTCCTTAATAACAACAACCACAGCAAAAGCAGCAGGGGCAGTGTAAAATATGTAACGATAGTATTTTTATATCACAGAAATGCCCTCCCAAAAGGCATTACTTTTTAAATGCGTGTAAATTAAAACTATAATTATAAGAGTAAAAATGGTTTTCACGTAAGTTGGTAAGAGAGTTTAAGTCTATATGTATGCATATAATCATAAAGAAAATACTTAAAAGTCACAATTGCCCAAATGGATCCTTTTCTCTTTTATTCACGAAGTAAGCCAAGAATGACCATAAAGCCACAATTACAAATCACAAATTCCTGAGAAAGATATTTCCAGTACAATTACTTGCTATTTCATTCAGTATTTTATTTCAACTGTCACATTTTGAATACATACACATTTGTGCAACTACCAGGGGAAAAATAACTTGAACCAAATTGAAAAATTACCATAACTACTAGTTCAATATGTCTGGTTAAAATAGAGACATCTGGTCTATCATTAATTCTTTTGTGTTGATGACTCCTAGTGTGTCTTTTCCCATCAATGAACTTTGCAAGAGGAAAAGGCAACTTTTAACAAAAAGATGCGACTCAAAAATCCATCTCAAGATTTATCAATACAGATCTATTATGATTAGATCAAATAAAGCACAGTACTTTCAGGAACAGTAACAAATACTGTTGAATACAAATGGTTAGCTTTAAATTCCATCAGAATAATGTTATTTATTAAATAATTCTCTGCAAGCAGATATAGGTAATTCATGAATCATTATTTTAAAATATTTATAAGTCAACTCTTTCGCTTGTTTAAAACACATACACTGAAGCTCTATAATAATACTTGATTGCCACTCCAAGGAAACTGAATAATGCATTTTCAGAAGCCCTGCACACCCCCACACAATTCTGAATTAATGGCTGAGCAAACAATAAGTAATGTACTATGCTCTAGCAAAAATTCAGTGATAACATCAATCTGGCATCTACTTAACACGTACTGCTTACTTTTCACATATTCCTCACAGATAAGTTTCCTTTCCCAGATGCAGTTCATTAGACAATGACTATCACCTGCCCATTCATCCACAGACAGTGAGTGATTCAGTAATTAACACAATCACAGATAAGGGGAGAAATCATAACATACACTACTACAAATTAAGAGATGAGGTAAAGGGGCCTAGCCACTCCAGCTTCCAATAACTAGATTGCAATTAAAAAGGACTTTTGTCACTTCTTCCTAGGGTAATAGGGTCAATTATTTAAAACCCCTTGCTCCAATCCAGAGACAAACCAGTAAGGCCCTTCAACCAAACTCAGATAATTACTTTTGACAAATGTTCTCCTTGAGCATGATGTAGTTACTCAAAAGCTTTAAAAAAACAAAACAAAACAAACAAAACAAAAACCAACCCACAGTCATAGTAAAACAATCTTTACAAAGTCAACCCAATAACATGTTCTTTGGTCTCGCCCCCCCTACCGCCCCCCCCATATTGCATGCAGTCTGCCTTCTTTCAGCCAATTTATAAAAGATAGTAAGTTGCTAAGTAAATATTTAATTTATGCAGCCGAAACCCTGAAAGGGTGAGCTTCAAATGTAATGCTTTGCATTCCCGTGAGGCACACAGTACAGAAATATCCTTTTTAAAAATCCGTTTACAGCTGTCCTTTAAAAGAAGAAAAAGAAGAGAGAGAAAGAAAAAAGAAAGAAAGAAACCCACACATACACATGCATCAAACCAAAGACGCCGACGCCCCTCTGCCAACCAGCATTTCTATAGAGACATTCTTTCGATGATTAAAACGTAAGCTCCGAAAGGTTAAAGAAAAGCAGCCAAGTAACACCGCCCAGGAAGCCAGCATTAAAACACACCTAGCTGTACACTCTTAATAACCTCCCACTACAAATGACACTGACCCAACTTCACCAAACACACACACACTCGCCCCGACACACACACTCACAAATTGCACACACGTGCACAGAATGTACACACAAACATCGAGCAGAACACAATACCTACAAAACACAAACGAACTTGATCCACACAAAACATGCACGTATCAGTGTGCATACATAATGCACACGACGCGGCACACGGACACGCACGACCTAGCCCACATGCACACGCCCCACAAGTCCGTGTCGGACACACACCGTGCATGCACGTGTAAAATGTATGAACTCACAAACGCCGAACACACACACAGACCGTGCACAGAGAGTTATTGATGAAATTCCGGGAGGTGGAGGGGCCGGGAGGGAGTGGTAATTGCCACACAAAGGTCTCCGGAGCGGCAGAGAGGGAAGTCGAGCGGGCCGAGCGCTCGGAAATTCACCCGTGGCGAAGGCACAGCCGAGCCCCGAGAGCGAAGTACCGGGAGAAGTGTCCCGGGCGGTCCCGGGCGCCGCTGGCGCGGGGCTCCCCGAGATAATCGCTGCGCCCCTCCG